>NC_064252.1:55576430-55897199 GCF_003254725.2 Canis lupus dingo | reverse complement strand
CTTTAAAGGCAGAATATATTCTCTGTTTTTTCTTTTTTCATTCTAAACTGTAGCATAGTGACTTGGCACATAGATGCTTGATGAACTCAAAGGAGTATTGCTAGAAATATAGTTTTACTTTTCATATTAAGGAATGAAGTGTGGTTCTAATTAATACAGATGAACAAAGATATAATAGTATTAATAACGTGACACGTAGGCCAAACCTACACATGTATTTGAAAGGGTTTCCTAACTTTTGACCATGCCCAAATCTGAATTTCTCATTCACTTAATGTTATTTTTACCTCCCTTAATGAGTATTTGGTAATTATGCATGGGTCCTCTTTCTCCATTTTACCTGTTTTGTGTGTGGATGTACACTTCAGATTTTAATTTTGTGAATATTCTCTACCCTAGGGGCTCTCCTGCCCATTTCATAGACTTGTAGAATGTTAGCACCTGTAAAACCAGACCATCTAGTTTAGTCTACTCTTGTATACAAAAGAGCTCTGTGGTGCAGTGAGAGTAAATGGTTGGTCCAGATGTGCCTAGAGGTTCCTGGACTATTGTTCTCTTTCACATTTTACTGATTATCCATTTCTTATAGACTGGATTCTCTGTGACTGGATTTTTTTCCTACTGTATTTTAGGAGTTTTATTAGCTTTATAGCAGTTTTCTAAGTCCTATAGACAAGAAGAAATTTACCTTTAAGTGCTACAAGGTATTTATTTTAGAGTTGCAAAAATGTACTTAAGTTAACATTTTAAGGGTCTATTGTCCCTTAGGAAATTCATTCCCTACCTCCCCCTTTTTTGTTGGTCATGTATTAATGTTGTAGACCTTTTAGCCAATGATCAGATAAATGAAAACTTTCTTTTTTATCAGATACTTCCCAGCAGATGCCACAGCTGAGATGCTAGAAGAATGGCGGCCTTTAATGTGTCCTTTTGATGTAACAATGCAAAAGGCCATCACTTATTTTGAAATATTTCTTCCTACCTCCCTTCCTCCAGAACTTCATCATAAAGGTTTTAAGTAAGTATATACACACCTTGACAAATTATAGAACAGAACGAGAAATGGAGATATTTAAGCCAACTAGTAAAGCCATAATAAGTAAACAAAAATTTAACTCAACCGTTGTGTTAATTATACTTGAACTGGCTCAGGGGTTTAGCGCCTGCCTTTAGCCCAGGGCACGATCCTGGAGTCCCAGGACCCAGTCCCGCATCGGACTCCTGGCATGGAGCTGCTCTCTGCCTGTGTCTGTGCCTCTCTCTCTCTTTCTCTCTCCCTCTCTCCCTCTCTCTCTCTCTCTCTATATATATATATATACACACACATATATATATATATGTCTATCTCTGTGCCTATCATTGAAAAGAAAAGAAAAATATGTGGAGGGTGAAACAGAAGATTGTAAATGAGGAGAGAATAATGCTTGTATGTCAAGCCAAATACCATGAGGGCTTTATGCGGCCCTTGGCTGACTCAATTGGTGGAGCATGTGATTCTTGATTTTGGTGTTGTGAGTTTGAGCCCCACTTTGGGTGTAGAAATAACTTAAAAGAAAAAAGTGAAGATAGGGACTTTAAGAAATCAAGAGAAAGAATAAAAAGTGAAAAAAGAAGTAGAAAATATCAGTAAATAGGCAGTGATAAGAAATGTTAAATTGTGTGGAGTACAGGGAAAGGAAAAGTATTTTGCTAAAACTTGGTCTTATTCGTCATTTGTAGTTTTTCTTAGTTTTTTTTTTAATAATTTTTTTCTTTACTCATTCTAGTCTTTGCATTGTTTTTAAGAATTATTTTTTTCTAGATGACTCTAGGTATATAACAAATCCTAGCATAAAAGATACTTAGGGACACCTCGGTGGCTCCGTTGGTTAAGCGGCCGACTCTTGACTCAGGTCATGATCTCAGGGTCCTAAGATTGAGCCAGGTGTTGGGCTCCACCCTGGGCATGGAGCCACCTTAAATTTCTCTCTCCCTCTGCCCCTCCTTCCATGCCTTGTGTATGTGTTCTCTCTCTTAAAAAAAAAAAAAGAAAAGAAAAGAAAAAAATATTTAGATTATGCTCTTTAAAAAAAAGATTTATTTGAGAGAGAGTGCATATGAGAGAGCATGAGGAGGGAAGAGCAGAGGGAAAAGAAGAAGCAAATTCCCCCCCTTCTGCCCCCCCATCCCAACTGAACAACTTTTTTATGAAAAAAAGAAAAAGGTATGAAAAGAAGACTGGAAGAAAATAGGTATTATTATTACTCTGTTGTGGGTTCATGCTTATTCCCCAGACCCCCCATATTTTCTGTAGTGAGGTTTTAAATCAGAAATTTTGTACATAGCTATATATTTGTGAAATTTTAGTTATAATTCAGAAATTTTTTTATGGTGTTTTTATTTATTTGAAAGAGAGAGAGCATGAACAGGGGGAGGGGTAGAAGGAGAAAGCAGGCTCCCCACTGAGTAGGGAGCCTGATGCAGGGCTCAGTCCCAGGACCCTGAGATCATGACCTGAGCCAAAGGCAAATGGTTAACTGACTGAGCCACCCAGGCGCCCCTATGATTCAGAAATTCTAAAAACTTTTTATTTTCTTTGACATTTATAAAGATTGCTGAATAATATTCCAACATTTTCTTGCCCTTATAATTCTCTTCTGTTTAATCTGAGATTATTTCCCCCATGATAATTTAATTGTACCTAATAGTTTATAGCTAATTTCTTTTGTCGAACATTATTTTGGTGCTAATTAATGGTATAATTACTAATTGGCTTGGGAAGCCTGGGTGGCTCCGTGGTTGAGCTTCTGCCTTTGGCTCAGGGCATGATTCCAGGATCTGGGATCGAGTCCCACATAGGGCTCCCTGCATGGAGTTTGCTTCTCCCTCTGCCTGTGTCTCTGCCTCTCTCTCTGTGTCTCTCATGAACAAATAAATAAAATCTTAAAAAAACAAAAAGATTTTATTTATTTGTTCATGAGAGACACAGAGAGAGAGGCAGAGACACAGGCAGAGGGAGAAGCAGGCTCCATGCAGGGAGCCTGACGTGGGAATTGATCCTGGGTCTCCAGGATCAGGCCCTGGGCTGAAGGCGGCGCTAAACCGCTGAGCCACCTGGGCTGCCATAAATAAAATCTTAAAAAAAGAAAAAACTAATTGGCTTAAGGAAAGAATATAAGGGAGAATTGCAAGAACAGGTAGTAATAGGAAAATATGAGAGGAGAAAGGGAGAAGGAGACACTTGTCAACAGTATCAGATGGGGGTGGATAATAATTATTTAATAATGAAGTAGATGTGTTTTGGGTTTTTTTTTAAGATTTTATTTATTCATTAGAGACAGAGAGAGGCAGAGACATCGGCAGAGGGATAAGCAGTCTCCCTGCAGGGAGCCTGATGCAGGCAGGGCTAAATCCCAGGACCCTAGGATCACGACCTGAGCCAAAGACAGAGCCAACCACTGAGTCACCCTGGTGCCCCAAGGTGTTTTTTTGTTTGTTTTTTTAATGATACAAAAAATTTTTTTTTTATTTGAGTGTGCTTGCAAGCACGAGCCAGGGAAGGGGCAGAGAATCCTCAAGTGATCTCCCCACAGAACATGAGCCTGATGCCTCCATCCCAGGACCCTAACTAAGATCATGACCTGCACATAAACTAAGAGTAAGAGTCAGGTGCTTAACCAACTGAGTGACCCCGGCACCCGTACCAATGAAGTAGAGGTTTGAGGAGATGACTCTCTTGGCATAAATATATCGCAAGAGGAATATTCAGACAACAGTAGTTATTAGTTCCATTAAATTTATAACATTCAGTATTATTTTTTCTAGGGTGTGTAGTTATCAGTAAGAATAATAGATTAGAAAATTCAAAGGATACCTGGCTTTGAACCATTTTCTATAAATCACTTGCTATTCATAACATTTTTCTTCTTCAGACTTTGGTTTGATGAATTAATTGGCCTTTGGGTTTCAGTGCAAAATCTCCCACAGTGGGAGGGGGTGAGTATTCTATTTTTTCCTCCTTTGCTATCAGGTCATTTGATAAATATTATCAGTTCCTTAGAATTGACTATTAACAATATTGTAATTTTTTTTTCTGTTTGCTGTTTCTAACCGAAATAGATACTTCTTTTGGTTTTATCAATATCTAGAAGCATATACATGTATTATAAAATGCATGAAATGTAAGGCTGTTGTTTCCTTTTGTACTACCTTCACTAGCATGTTGCTATACACATAGTGGATGTTTTCTGTATGCTTATTAGATTAAAATTTCTCCTTCTATTTGCATTGTGGATGATGCTTTGTCATTTCCCTTTTAATAATCATTTCATCTGCAGTTGATTTTAAATGGGTGACAATAATTAGAACTTAAATTTGGAGATTATTAAAAAATGAGTCATAAACCGTATATTAAGCTGTGCTAATGATAACAGCTGGGAACAATAAATAGATGTGACTGTGACACTTAATAACAACAGGTGTATTTCCTTAACTTTCTTTTTTGTTTACTTTCAGCAACTAGTAAATCTCTTTGCTCGATTGGCTACCGATAATATAGGGTACATAGATTGGGATCCATATGTACCAAAGGTAATTAAGAACTTTGAAC
Organism: Canis lupus dingo; assembly: GCF_003254725.2. Classification (NCBI taxonomy): domain Eukaryota; kingdom Metazoa; phylum Chordata; class Mammalia; order Carnivora; family Canidae; genus Canis; species Canis lupus. The sequence goes on along the minus strand of NC_064252.1, from coordinate 55,892,611 downwards.
ATACAACATATACAACATACAGTAGCATTCATAGCACTTTTTGTGTCTTTAAGAAGTGTGTTTTGTATGTTGATGCATAAAATATTTGTTGACCACTAGTAAAAAGATGAAATTTACCAGGGTAGATCATTTATTTTCAAAAACTAATTGTAGTTTTTGATTATACCAAGGTATCATAAATGTGTGATTTTTATCTTGCCTGTGTAGGACATGAAATAGAAGTTTCAAAGTGAGTAATTTAGGAAGTACTAAGTATATTATTCAGGGTGTCTTACATTCATACCTCCTGACAAATTTTGTGTATTGTTTTTGATTGCTATTCTAGAGTGTTCTTCACTTTTTAGATCATATTTCCTAGAGTAAATACAGCTATGAGTGTCTCTGGGTACAGTGTTCTTTAACAACACTTAACATCACTTAATATCTTCCATATTGTTTCACCTCCAGTAGGTTGAGGAGGGCTGGCATGAGGCATCCAGTGATTCTGATGCACAGTGACAATAGAGCAGGGCTGGGGAGCAGCAGATGAATATTCTATTTACCTTTGCTTATAGTCTCCAGTATAGGAGGAAAAGTGATTTTCTCCCACTGTTGGGCTCCCTATTACTAATGACAGATTTTAAATATAAATTTAATTGTATTAAAATGCAATTATTAAATGACAGATTAAAATGCAAATTCCTAGGGAAAAAATCAAATAAATGTTAGAATTTTGAAAAGGATTCTAGGTATTTGCATTTTGTACATTCTTGACATGGAATGAAAGCATAAGAAAAATAATTTTATATGTAGAGAGATGGAAAGGAGCCAAAATACTTCATGTTTAACTGTACTTGTCTATATTTTGTGTTTTTATGTGTAACTATATCTCATTTGATTATTTATGGGTACATGGATACAGCTGCTTCTTATCCACAGCCCTGTGACCTCAGTGTCATTTAAAAGAAAGTAAATAGGGGCTCCTGGCTGGCTTAGTCATCAGAGCATGCAGCTCTTGATATCGGAGTCCTGAGTTCAAGCCTCATGTTGAGTGTAGATATTATTTCAATAAACTTTTAAAGAATGAAGTAAAATATAACACTTCAGTTATTTAAGGAGTTACCTGATACATATAAATATTTACTCTTTATTTCTTTTTTCTTTTAAAGATATTTACAAGAATTCTGAGAAGCTTGAACCTCCCAGTGGGAAGCAGTCAAGTGTTAGTCCCAAGATTTTTAACAAATGCTTATGATATAGGACATGCTGTGATATGGATCACCGCTATGATGGTTTGTAACACATTAGTTCATCTAATTTTGTATTAACCGTACAAAAATTCTGCATAATCACATAATGGCCATGTTACTGTCTTAGTTGGTCATTGGATTCTTGGATATTTTCTGATGTTGTATGCTAATGTTAACCAGACCCAGAATGTAGAAAAATGCACCATTTGTAAATCTCTCTAGCCAGTGATTCTTAATAATGGAGTCAAAGATTAAAGAGATTTAGAATGTCTGACAGCCCTACAGATCAAGAACCAGACTCAAAAATGTAAGGTCAAATTGAAAATGATAAATCTGTGATTAGTACTCAGGATTTTACATATGCTCGGTACGAATGCATTCAGTGTCGAAGATTACACTGACACAGAGCTTACTAAACAAAGGAAATTATCTTGGTAAAGGGAGAATATGGAGGATTACTTTACTGACATCGTTGAAGGAAAGGAAAAATATATCCACATGCTTGGATTTCAGTGTCATCTTGCAAATAGGAATATTAGAATAATTTTATACTCTAATTTTCTGGATTATCATTTATATTGCTTCTACTGCTCTCTCTTTAAAATTATTCTGTATTTGATATATTCACAGATTATGTTGTTTGGTTGGTCGTTTCTGTGGAAAAGGCAGGAGGTGTTGTGAGAAGTTTGGCTATTAAATTTTATTTTTAGATTTAAAAAAAATTCATTCTCCCCATTTTTGCTATTTCATTATTAAATATGGAAAAATCACATTTTCTTTCTAATACTCCATAAGAGCAAAAACATTTAGATGTTTACTATCTTACATCAGCAGTGAGTTGAAATGCCATAGGATTATATCGTGATGACTATCAACTTTATTTAATGTTGCTATTCTCAGTTTTTCCCATTGACAGTTTTGTATTAAATATGAATGTTGAGTATAATAAATCAAAAATGCTAATTATTATGTTACACTATTAATATTTTTGTTGGGTTTTTTTGCAATGGAATTATGATGATCTTTTTAGTAGTTGACCTATTATCATTTGGGAACGTGTACATGGATTTCCTTTCAGCAGGAAGAAATGTTCCTAATGTAACTCAACAGTCTACCTTAGGTCTATGCCCTTTTTGAAAGATCATCTTGAGAGAGGGAAGGTGGGGATCCTTGGGTGTGGCTCAGTGGTTTAGCACCTGCCTTTGGCCCAGGGCATGATCCTGGAGTCCCAAGACCAAGTCCCATGTCAGGTTCCCTGCATGGAGCCTGTTTCTCCCTCTGCCTGTGTCTCTGCCTCCCTCTCTCTGTGTCTCCCATGAATAAATAAATAAAATCTTTAAAAGAGAGAGAGCGAGAAAGAGAGAGAGAGAAGGTCTTAAAACCAAATTAGAGGCGCACCTGAGTGGCTTAGTCACTTAAATGTCTTCCTTTGACTCAGGTCATGATCTCAGGGTCCTGAGACTGAACCCTGCATCAGGCTCCCTGCATGTGTTCTCACTTTTCTCGGTCTCTTAAATAAATAAATAAAACTTTAAAAAATAAATTAAAACCAAATTGTAGTTCTTTATTTCTAGGGCTGTCAAACTTGGTAAGATGCATGCTGACTTTTTTCCTCATTTTTTTCCCCCATATTGTTGTTTGGTGTATTTGTTTTGGTAATAGATTAAGAAAAAAATATTTTTCTTTTGAATCAAAATGTGGATGTGGTCAAATATAACAGATTTACTCATTTGAAACATTTAGGAATAATAGAATATTTGAATGCATTTGTGTAAATGCATTCATTCATTTCCTGCAATAAGAAATTGACTTCTTGGGGATGCCTGGGTGGCTCAGCAGTTTAGCGTCTGCCTTTGGCTCAGGGCGTGATCCTGGAATCCCGAGATCAAGTCCTGCTTTGGGCTTTTTGCAAGGAGCCTGCTTCTCTTCCCTCTTCCTATGTCTCTGCCTCTTTCTGTGTCTCTCATGAATAAATAAATAAATCTTAAAAAAAAAAAAAGAAATTGACTTCTTGAATCCTTTAAGGAATGCTTTTTATGCCTGGTGTTACCACTCTTGTTTTTTTTAAGAGAAGTCTTAGTGACAAAAGTTATTTCACTGCAGAAGAGTAAAATAATGCTGATACCCAAAATTGAAAAAGATCTTTCAGTGATCTAATTTGGTTTCAGTAAGTTGCCCATATTTTTAGTAGAGTGTTTTGCATAGAAGATTGTAGGAAGTTCACTGGGGAATTGTTTTTGACTCTTACATAGAGGTAGAATTGGTTTTTGTCAGCAAAATGGATGTGTACTATGTTAGAAAGGTATATATAAGCTTGGCCCTGTCAGTCCTTTCATTTTTCCAGTGTATTGTGGTTACTAATATTTTTGTTCTTTTATTTGAATAGGGTGGACCAAGTAAGCTAGTGCAAAAACACTTGGCTGGTTTATTTAACAGCATCACGTCTTTTTATCATCCCTCAAATAATGGGCGCTGGCTGGTGAGTGTGTTCATTTTTCATTGTAGGGTTTGGAATTTTTTAAAGATATGGTCACACAGTTTACATTGCTCTATTGTGTAAAACCTGTAATACATTTTCTGTCTTTCATATAAATGTTGGCTATATATAGGTGATTAAGATAAAAAAAAAAGATCAAATTAAGTTACCATGTTCATAGAACGTAAACATAAATGAAGATAATACTGGTCTAGTAACTGATGACAAAATGTCACATTCTGGCAACAGGAATGTCAGTTGTGGGTTTTGTTTGTTTTGGGTCTTTTTCCCATAATGCCTGGTTAAAATGGTTTCTCATGTAATAGAAGATTCATCTAGTGTGAAAAATTAAAATTGACATTTGAAACACATTTTTATCATCAATAATTAATTGATAATAGCATTTTATTCTATCTAGTTATGCCATGCAGGTCTTTGTAATAGATTGTAAGAGCTGCTATTTTAAGAATCTTTATCTGGAGGGTAGAAAAGAACCATAAATATCTGTATGGGAAATAGAACCTACCTTGGACTTTCTGCTTCTGTATCCCCAGAACAAGTTAATGAAACTACTTCAGCGGTTGCCAAACAGTGTTGTTAGAAGATTACATCGTGAAAGATACAAGAAGCCTTCTTGGTTAACTCCTGTGCCTGATAGCCATAAGCTTACTGATCAAGATGTTACAGACTTTGTACGATGCATTATTCAACCTGTCCTCTTGGCTATGTTTAGCAAAACTGGTAGTTTAGAAGCGGCCCAGGCTCTGCAGAATCTTGCACTCATGAGACCTGAGTTAGTAATACCCCCTGTACTTGAAAGGTAAGTGTAGCTTTACATGTTTGGTTGAAGCCTCAGCTGTGGCTACAGCTGTTCTGGTTATGTCTTCCCTCTATTCTTCTTTTCTGCTTGGCTTTCCTTTGTGGCTTTTGTTTTGCTTTCTCAGTGCTTATTCCTGTTCCTTTAGGGGAAGCAAAACATTTTAACCTAATGATTGGTAACTTGATAAAGGTTTACTAGAGAAAAAAAATCGATGCGGAATGGATAAAGTATTTTTGTATTAGGCACATTTTTGCTCATAAATTAAGGGGTGACTAACAGGCTCAGTTGGTGAAGAATGTGACTCTTGATCTCGGGGTTGTGAGTTTGAGCCCCTTGTTGAGTGTAAAGATTACTTAAAAATAAGATCTTTAAAAAAAATTAATAAACTAATTATATAAGCCCTGGCTTATTTTACATCAGTGTGTGTCACTAAGTACTGGAAAGTGTTTTTGGATTTCTTTTATTTCTTTGAATCAATCAATGATACAGAAAAAAAATTTGACTGTCTTGATTATTTTCATATACTGTATAATTTTATGTGTATTATTAATCCACAGTGTGGATTTTTTTGCATTCATTTTGTTTCATATGTTAAAATAATAAAAATAGTTTTCCCTTTGCCTAATTACTGTCACAGTATAGGCCTTCTGTGCTTATATAATATTACTTAAGCTTTCTTTTAATTCCTCTGCTGCCTGGACTTGAGCTTTATGATTTCTCTTTTAATGTCTTCCTCAAAAATGGAAGAATATTAGTTTTTCAGGCCCAGAAGAGTCTAACAGTTTGAGCTCCGTAACTAAGAGTCCAAGATCCTTAGTGACAGGAAGCAAGTGACAGCCTGTTTTCTGACTTAAAATTGAAATAGGAGAATTGGGCACATTTGCTTGGAGTCGGATATTGTGTTAAAGATCTTGACCAAAGTGGGGCTCCATTATTTATAAATTTGAGTTGCCAAACTCTGCTAGCACATACAACTTAAGTAGGAAATGGGATGGGAAAATTAGGCTGTTGCTACTGTCTCAACGTTCCCCCAGTATCCTTTGCTCTTTGGCTTCCATGTGGTAGCAGCAGCTCACAGTTCAGTGGCAGTTCCCTTGATGTTTCTTGTTAGGAGAGACTTGCCTCTATGGAGGGACTTCAGCTACTTGCATAGTTAAAATTTCCAAGATTGTAGTGTTTGGGTTATTTCCTGGCTTTCCCTTTCTTTTGCCTTATTTTATGTTTGCCAGCTGCTGAATTACGAATAGAGAGATACATATTTTAGTAGAAGGAATAAAGCTTACAAATACAAGTAAATGATGAATTGCTGAACTCTACCTCTGAAACTAATAATACATTATATGTTAACTAATTGAATTTAAATAAAATAAAATTCAAAAAATAAATACAAGTAAAATTATTCATTTTTTTAAATTTTCAATTTTTGGACAGATTAATAACATATTGAGTGATATATGCTTGGACAGAGAAATATTCTTAAAGGTTTTTCTTTTATGAAGGCAAAAGTCCTTTATGGTGCCAGGTTGGCTCAGTTTGTTAAAAGTCCAACTCATATCATGATCTCAGGATCATGAGATCAAGCCCTGCCTTGGGCTTCGAGCTTGGTTGGGGAGCCTGCTTAGGATATTTTCTCTCTCTCTCTCTCTCTCTCTCTCTCTTTCTGTCTCTGTCTCTCTCTCTCTGAGTACCTAGGTGGCTCAGTGGTTAAGTGTCTCAGGTTGTGATCCTCGGGTCCTGGTATCAAGTCCCATGTCAGGCTTCCTCTGCCTATGTCTCTGCCTTTCTTGGTATCTCTCATGAATAAATAAATAAAATCTTTTTTTTAAAAATTCTTTCTCTCTCTCCCCCCACCCCCTTCTCTCTCCTTCTCCCTCCCTCCCCCTCTGCTGTGCCTGCACATGTGCGTGCACTCACACTTACTTGCACTCGCTCACTCTCAAAAGCAAAAGTCCTTTAAAAAGTAAAAAGGTAGAAAATAAATTTTAGGTACTGACTTTTATATCTCCTAAGGACAGCCTGTGTTAAAGAGCTGGGTTGCTTTCTTCATCTTCTAAAGCATAGGCTTGGTTATTTTTTTACTCTGATTATAATTGCTTTTTTTTCTACTTATAATGAAATTTCCCTTATTTACTTTTTCTGCATAAACGAAATGTAAAATTACTGCATTTTAGATTCCCCTACCCACCCCATGTGCAACAGGATCGATTCTTGGAAAACATATCACTGTATCAAAGAGTGAATGTTCTTGGCTTGTATTTTACTTGTTGATCAAAGATTGTATTTGTATTATTCTCCCTCGTTTATTCACTCTAATTTCAGGAATCTCCTCATATGTTTCTAGAGCTGATTTCCAATTTAATATACCCGTCTTATTAAAGGTATAAAATGGGAGAAATCTCATCATTTTAGTGAAGATTGTTTTTTCAATAAAAGGATGAATAGGGTAGTTTTGACTTGTTCCTAAATTCTAATAATCACTGATTATTAGATTAGATTCAGTCCTATTGGAATGTCGAAGTGCATTCAGAAGGCTGAAATTAATGCAAAATCTGCCAGCTTATGTTCTTTTTCACTGTGGAATTTGTGTAGAGAAAGGTGGTGAGGTGGCAGGAGGTTGGGGAAACATGTACCTATCCTTTATGTGTGTGATTCTGTTAAATTTGAGAGCAGATATTTACTCAAAATATTCTACTAGCTACCAGCCATATGGCCAACATGCAGTTTATGAGTTTGATAGATTTAATGTATTGTGCATGTTTACCTGTGATTAAGCTTTTTTTTTTTTTTTTTAATTCTGTTTTCAAACTGTAGAACGTATCCTGCACTAGAGACTTTAACAGAACCTCACCAGCTCACAGCTACTTTAAGTTGTGTAATTGGAGTAGCCCGCAGTTTGGTATCAGGGGGCAAATGGTTTCCTGAAGGTCCAACACACATGCTACCTCTGTTGATGAGAGCATTGCCTGGGGTGGATCCAAATGACTTTAGTAAATGCATGGTAAGCATATTTATTATTCTGTTTTGTGTCTGAGTTCTAATTGTGTGAATAGACATCTTTTTAAGTTTTGTTCAAATATTCTTTAGAACATAGGTCAGTGTAAAACTTGTTAATGGTAAAAGGGTTATATCTGTAGATGCCCAAGTTTAGATCTGCGGATGGCTAGTTGATCCATATGTCATCCTTTATAAGTAATATGCCATAATCTGCATACATTGAGTAGTCATAAGATATTTTTAAGGCTCATTGTATATTTACTATTTTCCTTGAGCAGAGACATTGAAAATCTTAGTATATGATCATTTGGACTTTCCTCCGTCTACACTGGTGACAGGGAGCATGATAAAAGCTGCTAGTTGCAAAATGTCAGGTCCCGTTTTATACACGTCTCCTTAAAACGTTGCTCACCCTCCCACTTTTCCCAATCTCTAACTTTTGCTTCAGCATTTTCTATTTATCCTCAGGTAAAGTTGCATTTTTAGGTGGGGGGCAAAGTAACTTTTCATTGACAAAAGGTTGGAGAACATTGTGCTTAAACCTAATAAATGACTATGAAAATAAATATTTAGTATAACTTCATTACTAAAGTAACAGCTACTCAACTGTGAGGAGCCTTAAAATGTTCAGTTCTAAGTGAAAAATTTCCAGAAAAATTATTGTAGGATTTCCCTCAAGATAATTTAATTGGGTATTTTATTGTACCTCTTGGTATACTTGTATTTTTGAACTATAATTACATAATTAATGTTAATTTTTTACGTCTTCCCACAGATCACATTCCAGTTTATAGCAACATTTTCCACTCTGGTGCCTTTAGTAGATTGTTCATCTGTACTACAAGAAAGAAATGACCTCACAGAAGTAAGAATGCTTTCTGCTTTTAAAGCTAATTGATTAACTGGGTTATAACTCTTACTGTCAATTCATAGTCATATTTGACAGTTTAAATACTAGTAGTTTAAAATTACTATTTGTGACTAAAATGATCTATATGGAGGACCAGGTCTTTGGTAAGATAGTCTAGGAGATACCCACCAAAGGGCATAGGTCAAAAATAGGTTATTTTTGTAAACAACTGATAGCTAGAGATGTATTTCCATTTTTTGTCACTTTTAATTTTTTGATAAGCAGAGATTGTGTTGGGGTTTTTTTTTTGTTTGGTTGGTTTGTTTTTTTTAGCTTAGGAGAATTTGCTGAGGGGATTGACATCTGATAAACAGACATTTTCTTCATTATTGACTGCTTCTTTTAGAACTGTGTTCTTTATTGGAAGCATGTTTCTGCTTGACATTTGGATGTTCACAGTAGTAGGAAAGAATCCTGTGTACATATTACCAGAAGCTTGAAAACTAGTTGATGATAAAGATGACTGTTTGACTTCTGTTTTGGGCCCTTATAAAATATGTTAATTACTTCTTATTTTGGTTCCAGAAAGTAGTAGATTGAGTTACCCCAAAATGATAAGCAGCCATGGTACTATTTCTCACTATTGTCAGTATATTAATGTAGCATAAAAGCTATTTTGTGGGCCATAATTGAGTTTTAGTAGTTCCAAGAAAAATTCAAAGGCTATTTTAAATTTTTCTCCTCATTGAAATATCACAGGTAGAACGAGAACTTTGTTCAGCCACAGCTGAATTTGAGGATTTCGTCTTACAATTTATGGATAGGTGAGTATGTTCCCCAGACCCGCCCTTTATTAGACATCAAAGAGATGACTGTCTGTTATCTCTGCTTGCAACCTGTCCATAACCACTGTCTGGGACCAAACATCTGAAGTTTCAAGAGGACAACTGATAGTGAGCCATGCACAAATTGAATAGTTACCATTTGAATAGGCATGACAATGGAGACTTACGTAATCATCATCGAAAACATTAAGCTAGTTTGTAGTTGCTAAACTTACACTTTTTTTTGGATTATTTAGATGTTTTGGACTTATAGAAAGTAGCACATTGGAGCAAACAAGAGAAGAGACGGAAACTGAGAAAATGACTCACTTGGAGAGTTTGGTTGAATTAGGTCTGTCTTCTACGTTTAGTACAATCCTCACACAATGTTCCAAAGAAATATTTATGGTAAGAGTCCCATTGCTGCAAAAATTAAATTCCTGTCTTGTAAGTTTTTTTATTGTTTTAAAAATTGAACTTTAAGTTACACTAGGTATTATGCCATTTACCCTTTGTTTCATACTAAAATGTGAATTGAGGGATCCCTGGATGGCTCAGTGGTTAAAATGTGAATTGATTTTCATTATACTCGCAAATTTCATATTTGCAAATCCATCTGCTTGCTAAAATTTATTTGTGATCCCCAAATCAGTATTCGCAGTGCTCTTGTGAAGATGTGTAAATGTGGCAAAAAATGTGAGTTGTGCATGTTTCCAACTGAGGTTGAATAAGAAGGTAACACACTCTGCCTTGTTTCAGCTCTAAAGAAAACACACTCTTGTGTCTTATTTACTGCCAGGTTTTCCACATTGTATGCTTTTTGTTGAGATTTTGCTGTTGAAAATGGCCCACAAGAGTAGTGCCACAGTACTGTTTAGTGTTCTAAGTATAAGAGCACTGTGATGTGCCTCCCAGAAAATAACACATTGTAGATAATCTTTGTTCAGGCATGAGTTATAGTGCTCTTGGCTGAGTTCAGTGTTACTGAATTAGCAATATATATTAAATACATAAAAAACAAATTCATATAATTTAATCAGTTCAAGATAATGTAAGCAGAGACTTGTAATAACTTAATCCTGTATTTCCCCTAGGAAGAGTGATTCTGTATTTGCTAATTCAGTGCTCACTAGCAACTTTATTGGTAGATGTCTCTTACATACAGTGTAGTCTTAAGACCAGACTTTACTTCCATTTCTGTTTCTTCTCCCTTCATCTGAGATTATGACTATTCAGTATGTTTATCCTGATTAAAAGCTAAATTCCTTTACAGCTGCATGAAATATTTTCTGAGATTATGTTAGTATAAAGAAATGAACGTAAATAATCTTCTTTAGCCAAAATCTTTTGAAAGGAGCTATGGATTAATTGATCCTAAAAATTATAAAAGTCTAGAGCTCATTCTTTCATTTAGCAATTAAGTTGAAATTCTGTGACATGATTGTAAAATTAGACTGCTTCAGGTCTTTTAGAGTAGAGGTAAATGTTTATAGTTTGTAGTTGTCAGAATGACAAAGTCTAAACATCAGGTAATCCAAAAACTTCCTCTTTGTTATATTGGATTAACCAACAAGTTAATCCAATAATTTGCATTTGCTTCTAGCAGCTGCAGTTTTGTGTTTAATGTTTCTGTAGCAAATAAAATCTTGTGCCTAAAACGCTTTGTTCACATTAGGTCTTGTGTAAAGATTATTCATAGATCTTGATGTAGCCAGTAATAAGCAAATCTTTATAAAATTTAGATGGTTAAGGATTTCTTACTTGTTTTTATAGTTTGAGTCTCATTTTCTTCTGTGTTTCAGAAGGTGTTTAAGGTTCTTAAAAATACTGATAAGGCATTTACATTTCTTACATATCTTAACAGGTGGCCCTTCAGAAGGTTTTTAATTTTTCTATTTCACATATATTTGAAACAAGAGTAGCAGGCCGCATGGTGGCAGACATGTGCCGTGCTGCTGTAAAGGTGAGTTTGGTTTTTTGAACTGATGAATTAATGAAGCAGTAACCAACAGATTTATATGGTTAATTATTTTAGACATGCTTGTTATGTACTTAAAATACATTGTTCTTTCAGTAGTAACCCTTACTTGCCTGTGAAAAATATGCTTTGTGACTATTGAATATTCATGGCCTTCCAAAAGACTTACTGATACAAATATGTTTTCAGTGCTGCCCAGAGGAGTCTTTGAAGTTATTCGTTCCTCACTGCTGCAGTGTTATAACTCAGCTTACAATGAGTAAGTCATAAAATTATTCTTTACGTATAATTTTAGGTAAAAAAATGTTTTTTGTTACTACAACTCTGTTGATAAATAGATTCTATAAGCTTTGCAGTATTTTAATTTTGTAGTTTGGGCAGAGATTGCTTGAATTACGGTATCATCCAGGTGACAACTTAGAAATTTTACTTTGTTAAATTACTATTTTCATATATGCAAGAACCATGGAGCATTTGTCATAAAGAGTATTAATCAATTTTTGAGATGTGAAGGAGCAAGTGTCCTGATTGGATGTGCTTATTTTCTTGAAAATTGAGTTTTCACTTCCTCTGGAGCAAGTTTAGCTTCATGAAAAAGAAATGAAAAGTCTCTCAAAAAGAGACTTTTCTCAGCCTATAAGAGATATATATACTAAAGACGGATACTAAAAAATCATTCATTTAGTTGGATGCATAGTTCTTTTCCCTGATACTATTTTGCCATTTTTAGATGATGATGTATTAAATGAAGAAGAGCTAGATAAAGAGTTGCTGTGGAATCTTCAACTTTTGTCTGAGGTATTGTAAATTTTTGTAATAAAGAAATATTACTGTGAAATGTTGACTTGGTTTTAAAATTTATTTACCTTCTTTTTTTTCTAAATTGACTTTTATTTATTTTTTTTAAAGATATTATTTATTTATTCATGAGACACAGAGAGGGAGAGAGAGGCAGAAACACAGGCAGAGGGAGAAGCAGACTCCATGCAGGGAGCCCAGTGCGGGACACGATCCCGGGGCTCCAAGATCACGCCCTGGGCCGAAGGCAGGCACTACACCGCTGAGCCACTCAGGGATCCCCTAAATTGATTTTTAAAAATATGAAAAGTCTAGTTTGTTTTTTTGAAGATTTTTGTTTATTATTTATTTGAGAGAGAGCACAAATGGGTAGCTACAGAGGGGAGAGGGAGAAGTAGGGAGCCCAGTGCTGCCAATCTGAGGACTAGGGGATCATGACCTGAGCTAAAGGTGGATGTTTAACTGTGCCACCTAAGTGCCTCGTGTGTGTTTTGTTGTTGCTGTTTTTAAGTAGGTTCCATGCCTAGTGCAGGGCTTGAGCTCACCACCCTGAGATCAGGACCTGAGCTGAGATCAAGCAGACGTTTAACTGACTGAGCCACGCAGTGCCCCAGAGATTGATTGATTGATTGATTGATTGATTTAAGTGATCTCTATACCTGTGTGGGGCGTGAACTTATGACCCCAAGATGAAGAGTTGCACACTCTACTGACTGAGCCAGCCAGATGCCTTCAGACTAAAACGTTCTTAAGTTTTAGAAATTTCTTGATATCGCTACAAAAAGTCACATAATGGCATTTTCTTGTTATCGAGTGTGGTAATTGTTGATAGCTTCATTTGCAGTGCTATACTTTTTATAATAATTCTGATATTCATAATTCATTAATTGAAAATTTTATCAGATTTGGCAGTTCTTTTTTTTTCCTCTGTCTCTCCATTCTAAATTTGGCTATCAGTCAAACTTGATTTTCCTTTATGGGTTAAGTCACCAGCAGAGCACCCCAATTCAGTTTTGTCTCTTTGAAGAGATAGACTCTTTGAAAAGGACAGTGCTATGGCATAGGAGAGCCTGAATTCAGAGAATGCACTTTGATCTTTTAAAAAAAAAATTGTAAGGATATACTTAAAATGACAAATCTAAAATGAAAGTCATTTTAAGAAACACTCTCATTATTTTAGGCTACTTCAGTAGCTAAACATTGTCCATTGCATTAATTATTGATTCTTAATCTTTTTTCCAAAATATCTTCTACTTTTTCTTCCTCTTTTAGATTACTCGAGTGGATGGGAAGAAGTTGCTTCTTTATAGGGAGCAGCTTGTAAAGATTCTCCAAAGAACCCTACATCTAACCTGTAAGCAGGGTTACACTCTGTCTTGTAACCTTTTGCATCACCTCCTTCGTTCTACTACACTTATCTACCCTACAGAGTACTGCAGTGTGCCAGGTGGCTTTGACAAGCCTCCTTCTGAATACTTTCCTATCAAGGCAAGCATTTTCAATAATTAAGAATTCAAGTACATACTGGGTTATTTTTCTAAGGATCCAGAGTGTGGGTTTTTTTCATGTTGTGTACGAAGGTGTCACCTCTTTATTTTTAAAGTAGATTATTAAATTATCCTTGGAATGTTTTAAACTTGGGAAGTGTAACATAGTGCTAAAGCAGCCTAAGGTTTTTTTCTTTTCTGTTTGTGTATGAAGTGGGTTGATAGGCTATATATATTACTTGTATATTCCATATAATTTCATGCAATTTTATTTGGGGGAACTTAGTAGCCTTATATAAGCTTACTCTTACTGTTAGAGGAAACTCCTATTTGAGTAGCTCTTCAGGGAGACCTTTTTCTGGAGTGATAACGAAGGGGTAATAAGTTTTTATGCCCTTTTATATTGCTTTATTTGCTACCTGAGGTTTGGGTTACTTACATATTTCCTGGAAGACCTTTTTTTTCTTGAGAGAGAGAGAGAGAAGGGGTGGGGAGGACATAGAGACAATCTTAAGCTGGCTCCGTGCCCAGCATGAAAACCCGACATGGCCTCGATTTCAGCCCTCAGAGAGCACAACCAACTGAGCCACCTGGGCACTCCTTCCTGGAAGACCTTTTAAGTTAGGTGTGTATATTCTGTTTTCCACTTCTCAACTTGATGGACAAATGCTGTTCTTTTCTAGGACTGGGGTAAACCAGGGGACTTGTGGAATCTAGGCATCCAGTGGCATGTTCCTTCTTCAGAAGAAGTGGCTTTTGCCTTCTATCTATTGGACTCTTTTCTTCAGCCTGAGCTCATCAAACTCCAGCACTGTGGCGATGGAGAACTTGAAATGTCTAGGTTAGTTTTCTTTTAGAATCACATAGTATTAATATGGTTGCAGACTGAGAAAAATATATTGTGCCTTTCCCTTTCTCTGTGACATATCTGATATATTCATTTTCAGTGGGTCTTTATGTCTGCCATACATATAATTAAAAAACAATTTAATACAATTTATAATACAGACTTTGTCATAATATTTAAACCTTTTTTTTTTTTTAATATTCAAACCTTTTAAATAGAAAAGCTCATTTTTTTTTCTAGTCTGGTTTTTGTGATTCGCAAGCAATTTCACTTGTGCATCTTTTGGGAAGTGTATGGAAATGCTTGTTTTGGGATCCCTGGGTTGCTCAGCGTTTTAGTGCCTGCCTTTGGCCCAGGGCGTGATCCTGGAGTCCCGGGATCGAGTTCCACATCAGACTCCCTGCCTGGAGCCTGCTTCTCCCTCTGCCTGTGTCTGTCTTTCTCTCTCTGTGTGTGTCTCTCATGAATAAATAAATAAAATCTTTAAAAAAAAAAAAAAAGGAAATGCTTGTTTTTCTAGATTTAGATTAGATTTTGGGTGGGTTTTTTGTTTTTCTGTTTTTTTTTTGTTTTTATTTTTGTTTTGTTTTTTTTTTTGTTTTTTTTTTTTGTTTTTTTTTTTGTAATTCATGTTATTGACATTATGTTACCTAGTGAAATATCTCTGAGATTTTTCTCTTTCCTAAGAGGCTTTAACAAAACATAGTTATTTAAGATCCTTAAACTTTTATAGTTTGAATCTTTGGAAGTTCCTAAAATAATAGTAAGAAAATTACTATGTGTGAAATACCAGGAAATTTTATAAGCAAATTCAGTAGGAATGGTGTTGGAGGAAGAAAGAAGTATGATTGATGATGTCTGAACTACTTTTTGGAGTAAATGTATTAGCTAGTCCATTTTTAAAAGATGGACGGTGCTGGAAGAGCTTCTGTAGTACTATTTTCTGTTTTTGTTAATGGTAGTAATGTTTGGGTACATAATTGATTACGTTCAGAATTGATTCACAAAGGGCAATCAGTTGGTATTATTTCTGGTTATTTAGAGCCTGTTTAATAACGTTGTATTATTAAGTGGGTAAAGTGAAGACATTTGCCACTTCTTGGCCTTTTTTTTTTTTTTTTTTAAGATTTTATTCATTTATTCATGAGAGACACAGAGAGGCAGAGATGTAGGCAGAGGGAGGAGCAGGCTCCATGCAGGGAGCCCAATGAGGGACTCGATCCCAGGACTCCAGGATCAGACCCTAAGCCAATGGCAGATGCTTAAACACTGAGCCACCCAGGAGTCCCTTGGCCTTAATTTTATATATCCCCATTTAAGGTTCTTATACTTCACCCTAGACTCTCCAAGACCTTTTGTTAGGCAGGGATTTGGAGTCTTCTAAAATACAAAATACCTTTTATCTTTTTTCAGAGATGATGTTCTACAGAGTCTGACTATAGTGCACAACTGTTTGATTGGCTCAGGAAATCTCCTACCTCCATTGAAAGGAGAGCCGGTTACTAACTTGTAAGTAAAAATAACTACTTTACATATTTTGCTGTTTTGCCATTTGGCATATATATTAAGTCTTAGTCACATAATGAGTCACTGGTTTTGTTATTGTTGTTTTTTCTGTATCACTTTAACCTTTTTGTCATTGTTAGACCAAAAATACCTGAGACAGAATTTAGGCCTATATACTTGAAGGCTTTAATCAGATTTCCGTATGGTACCAGGATAGGATAATTTCAAGTGTTATTTTGAGCTTTTAGATTCTACTAAGTTGCTTTATGAATTTAAGTGCTTTCAGACTGTCACTATTTTGAATGAATGCCTTGATTTAGTCCATTGTTAGTACAGTTGAAAAAAATGAGTTTAAATGAAATCAACAATATGTAACCTTAGCTCATTTTTTAGTTAGTTGGATGCTATTTTCAGATCTAGTTTCAATATACCACCTTAGATCATTTTCTCTCAACGTCAATATCTCATTGCTGAGCATGTTCATGAAAAATCACGGAAAAACGAGTAAGTAACCCCTGCCCCCTCAGAAAACACAAAGGGAAGAATTATTTGTTGATTTGCAACAAAAATCTTAGAAATTTCAAGGAGTGGTTTTAAAATGTGACTTGCTTGTCTTTCCCATATTTTGTATGATCATTGTTTGGAGTCATACTTTCTCATGATTCCTACTTATTTCACTCTAAAAACTGTTTCTAGGCATTGAACTTTAGATTGCTCGTTAGATTTGAGAGGGAGAAGTAGGGTCATCTCAGGTAAGGAAATCTGTTTTAAGTTTGTCTAGGAATTTGCTGAGTTCTTTGAAAGCACTTTAGGTTTTCATCAGTATTACAGTTTGATTTAGGGGCAGTTTTACAACAGTTCGTTTTTGTTAAGAGATTGATTTTAAACATTAAAAAAATTGAGAGACTTATAGAAATGGTTTTGATTTTCCTGATGATCTTAATAGTGTGTAATAATGGTAAGAATTGAACTCTTATGGCATGCTAAAAACCGATTTTGTACATAACAGACTCTTTACATCAATAAATTTAGCTCTGCTTGAACATATTGACAGTAAGAAATACGGTAACTTAATATAACAATTTAAGAGCAAAAGCATGTATCTTTTGTATATATGATTAGAGGATTTTTAGTATTGAGTGATCCTTAGGATGCACCGCTGAAGGGTCCACTCAGGAGGCTGAGAGGTTTCTGTTGCAGTTCATTTCAGTATGAATATGTTTATGCCATGTGCACTTTAATAGTGAATTGAAGTGAGGTCTTTATCACTTTTAAAATAAATGTGCATCAAGACCAAAGTTCTGTATATCTGGTTATGATAAAACCAGTTAGGTTTGTAAATAATGAAATGCATTTTCAATAAGGAATAGAATACCATGTTATAAACACTTTATGAATTCTGTGGAATAAAAATGAGTAGACTGTTTGCCTGTATTACTAAACATTATAAACTTTAAATTTGATCCTGAGTTTCCTTAATAGAGGTTTTTCCCAGAAAACTTGAGAAGGAAAGATAATTTAGACTGAAAGTTTTACATTTCAGAATTTTCACTTTCAGAGTGAAAATTTAATATAATAAGATACAATGAAGTAACACAAAATTGTATTCAATATAAACATATATAGTGTTTATATAATTTAATAACTTAAATATAAATATGAACTATTTTCTGATATATTTAATAATACATAATAATGAAATAGAATAAGAACAAAAACTTCAGTTGTCTTAATCATTGAACAATACACATTTTTAGGACTCTTTGACTAGTTACATTTAGGCAGGGACAATTTTACAAAGTAGAATCAAAGATTCATGAGCAGCCCTTTGCCTTTGAATTGCCAAAGAGGGTGTTTATAAAATCTTTCCTGGACTTCTAAATAATTCTTACCAGAATCCTTTCCTTTAAAGCCAATTTCTAACTGGTATCTCCTTCATCTGAAATTTTAACTTATTTTGACAGTGTATGACCTTTTACATTTATTTTCTTTATATAAGATTTCAATTTTGTGCAAATAGCAAATTAGTTCTCACTAAAGTATAAAATAAAGTTAGCTTTTTTAAATTTTGGAAGTGCTTATTCTAATATAGGTTTATAATTGTTAAACATTTCTAAATGTAAATTGATTTGGTAAAACTAATCACAGGCACTTGGCTGGCTTAATCAGAGGAACCTGCAACTCTTGATCCTTTGGGTTGTGAGTTCGAGCCCCATGTGGGTGTAGAGATTACTTAAATAAAACAAAAAAAACCTAATCAAATAATTTCAATTGATGTTGTCATTGTTCTGTGATAATAAATCATACCTCCTAGTGTGAAGAAAGAATATCTGTAGCATAATTCTTGGAGGTTATTAGAAGCAGGTCTCCATAAGAAATAAAATATACTGGGCGGGGGAGAAAAGGAAACAGAATTGTGACAAGTGCATTAGTTAGTGTAATGCCAAAGGTGCCTGAGGAAGTCACTCTTGTTAATAATAATTTGGCTGTGATATTGTGGGAAATTATATATTTTCTGAAATACTAGAACAGGTTTTGGAAGCACATAGCTACTTAGTTTTCTTTAAAATTAGTCTTCTATTTTTCTTAGATAAATCTCAGTGAGGTAAAAACATTCTAGCTGCTTAATTTTTTTGGTCAGATCTTTCATTATTAAGTTTGCCTTGCACATGTTAGTAGTATTTGTCTTCTGGAAAATTGGAATAATGAGACTGGAAACTTGGTTCAGTTCTGAGTTTTCCTGTAAGAAAATCTGACTTAGTTCCTAAGAGAATATATGGCATAGTCTTAGAATCCCATTGTTTAAGTAAATGGCTACTAAATGTGAAAACCCAATTTTCTGTGCATTGTATTAGAGACTGACAAAATATAAAAACTTAGATGAGTTGATTGTCCTAAGTATAAAGTACATAATAAACCTAATGGTATCTTCATTGTACTTTTTTTGGCCTTTGGCAATATAGGATTACTAAGCATCTTGTTGTATATATTATAAATTTTACCATTTCAAAGGATGGGTAAAACAGGGACCCTTGAGTGTAAGTAGGTGTAAATTTCTTTAGTACAATTTGAATTTTTGGCAGTTTTGTCAGATACCAAGGTTGCTGAATGAATTTTAAAATGGAACCTCTCTATTTTGCTGTTGGAACCTTTAGTCAATGATTGAATAGAAATATGTGTGGTATAGTTTATACTCCTAGTTCTACCTTTATAGATGTGGAAGTTGGATTATGTCTTTGCAGGGTCACACAGGAATTTTGGACACTTGCCTTTAATCCTGAAATCGTCCTTAATTTCTCCTTTTGCAGTCCACTCTTTATAATCTTCTAGGTCTAACAGCTATCACAGGGTGCAGAAAACTAACATCTATACAAACAGGGTTACTCAAGGTAGAGGAGTCATCATTTTTCATCTCCAATATTTCTTCTTGACTTTGTGCCCCCTTTCCTCTGATAGATCTGTTAAGCCATTCTTAGTTAAATCATTCTAAGGATCTCAGCTTTTACTAACTTCTCGGGCAAAGAAAACTTCGTAGTTAAGGTCTAAGACTTGAGACCATTTCATTAATATGTGAAAGGATGTGTTGTTCTGCGATGAGGGGCAGGGCTAGCTAACCTCTCTTGGCACCTCCAGGAAACTACCCAGCTCTGCTGGGGGAGCTGCACACAGAAAAGGAAACAGTTACTACTCCACGGTGAGTAACCCTGTTTTCTCCTTATTTCACCTTCTGACTGTTTTCATTGATTTTTAAAAGCTTGTGTGTCAGACATGGAAATAGTTCTTATGCTCAGAGTTAATTTTAAACCTAGCAACCTTTTGTTCACATGGTAGAGAGTTAGCTTTTCATTTGTGTTTATAGCTATTATTGATGCCTAGGATCGAATTGGATAACAACACAGAAATAGGCCAATTGTTTCTTGTGAAACACTTTTAACCTTGAATGGAAAACAAAATCTGTTAGTATTAGTGGCTTGGTTTTATACCTTTTATATTTGCTTTCTTGGGGTGGGGGGATGATTGGGAAGAGTAGACAAGAATTATTTCTCCACCTATAGACGAGAGGTATTGTTTGCACTTGTTTCATGACAGTTCACCTAGCCTTCGTTTGCATAATGGATTTGCATTGTATATTTTATTTTTATGTTATTAGTCATTTCTTCCCTTTTCACCATCCTTTCTCTCCCACCAGTGATTATTTTCATAGTTCTGCTCTAATCAAATCTGGAGAAGATTGCCATCTAGTGGTACAAATAACATAGCTGTTGAAAACTTCTAGGTCTTTTTTTTTTTTTTTTTTTTTGGTGGCACAAACATTGAACAAAATTTGTTATAAATTAGGTGGCCAGGTGCTGTCTGGTGCTTTGAAGGTGATTTAACATTATTATTGTATAAGTGATATTTAAAAAAATATATTGTGTAGGAATTGTCAGAATTTTATTTAGTTCCAGAGGTCAAATTATTACTATTTGTAAAATGTATGAGAAAAATGAATTTCACTTGGGGTGGGGCAGTGATGGTATTTGATTTAAATTCTATGTATTTCTACTATAGCTTTAAATCAGAATGCACATCTGTAACTGTTGATGGCACTTTAAATATGTTCAGTTAAGATTATGTGCAAAATTAAAAGCATTGAGCAGTTTTAAGTATCAAAGTACAGGGCAGCACACGTATACTTAGTGTGGCCACAAAAAGATATAATGCTAAAGTCTTACTTGGGTGATGGATAGAGATTTCTTTTAGAAAATTATTCTTCCGAAGACCAGAGGAAATAGTATAAATACATATTTAACACTTGCTGAGAAACATTTCACGTAGAACTTGTCAGTCCAACCAGAGTTGAATTAATTTGTTAGAGAAGAAAGGAACTATTAAAACTGAATCTTAGATAAATAAACATAAAAGGATTTTGTGAGAGCTAAGAACAAATAAAGCTGAAATACGTGTCTAACCAGATGCCTTTTATACACTTGAGATATGAAAGATCTGTTTTAATTCAGGTTTCAAAAGGAAAGCCTAAGCTGAGTTTATTTAAATGTACTTCTTAATACTTCAAAATCCCAGTTAGGTTGAGATATTTTAAAACACTTGTAAATCAGCAATAATATTTCTTCAGATTTTCTGGTAGGTAAGCAATTCAGAGTGACATGAATTTTAAAAATTAGCATCAGGGCTCTTAGATGAGGCTTGTTTTTAAGTGTCATTAAAATTAGTGTTATTAATTTTGCTGTTACTAGAGTCAGAAATGCATACAAGCAAAACATTTCAAATTCCCAATTAATCTTTTTTTTGATAGCTATGGTTGTGTGTGTGTGTGTGTGTGTATTAAAAGTTCAAAATAGTTTACTATAGCAGTTGCTTTATTATGTCGTGTAAGAACAATTTTATGACTTGACTAAAATGCATGCTTGGTTCAATATTATTGGAATTAGGTACAGACTGGGTAGGGTACAATAGTATTCTTACTTTACATAACTACTGATATTTGTAGCAGCAGCGAGAAGATATCAACTCTCATATGATAATTCATGGCAAGAATTTTCCTGTGGTATTAACAGGGAGGGAAGGATGAATGGGTGGGGGTAAAAGTCTTATGCTTTTTGCTTGTTACTGTTTGATCAGTCTTTCTCTTTGGTGGTGAAATCTAATATCAGTAGAGATGTTGGACTCCTTGAAGTTCATTGTTGTAAAAGAATCTGATTTTTTTTTTTTTTTAACAAGATTTTATTTATTTGACATAGAGAGCACAAGCAGGGGGAGTGGCAGGCGGCAACAGGATCATGACCTGGGCGGAAGACAGATACTTAACCCACCCAGGCGCCCCGGAATCTGATTTTGTTTTTAACTGACTAGATTCTGGATACATATATATATTATTTATTTAATCATGTACAATTGTACAGAGTGCTCAAGTTTGCAAGATGTTGCCAAAGGCAGAAGCTTTATAGAATGAAAAGCAAATTTTATGAATTTGAATTAGAACTTCAAAGTCTCTGAAAAGCAAATTACTATTTTATATTATAAAATATAACCATTCTTTGTTTATACTCTTTAGGCTTGGTTTGAAACATGAGACACTATCGTTGCCATCCTAGGCCCTAGATTATGGTGAGGAACATAGTTAAATAATTGGCAGTTTAGTAATCTTAATATTATTACCCATTTAGATAAATCCAAGAATTCATAACTACCACATATTAAGATAGAGATAACTTGCTTAAATTCAACTTAAAAAGTACAATATAGGTGGGGGTATGTTGATTTAAAAATAGTTTTTTCTTCATTACAAATGCTGTGTAGTTCATGAGTGATGACTAATCACTATAAAATTTCTATCTATAATAATTAGCTTTTTATTGGATAAACTTATCCCATGTTTCCTTGGCATTCGTGCCTGTTTTTCCTCTTAGAAAGGAAAGAAAGTACTATCCATTTTTAAATAAAAAGTTGTTGAATTGATATGCATTTTTAAATGTTGAAAGTTGTATTTTTCATGGAAGAAAATTTAGATTTCAGATATAAAGGTTCGTATTCCCTAGTAAAATCTGTTCTTACATACCTTAAAAGTGACTTTTAATTGTTTAATAAGTTTAACTAGCTGAGTCTGGTTCTGTTAACATAATTCTTTGTGGCAGATCTTTAATTGGGAAATGCAGTATTTTTATATCTAATTGTCTTCCAAAAGAAGTTAATGGCATTTTACTGCAGGCGTTAGGAGAGATCAATTTGAGTGGTTTTAAGAGGAAGGGTGATAATTATTTAAGA
The DNA here is from genome assembly GCF_003254725.2 of Canis lupus dingo. NCBI lineage: Eukaryota > Metazoa > Chordata > Mammalia > Carnivora > Canidae > Canis > Canis lupus. Next base: position 55,870,037 of record NC_064252.1, on the reverse strand, counting down.
AGTTTGTCTGCTATGTATTCTATAATAAATTTTGACTTGAATTTTTGGTGTCTAGTTTTAACCTTTCTTATACTATTATAAAGCTGACTTTTCTTTGCATAAATGTTTATATAAATGCTTATTATTGGGTTTAAGCTTTTACACTTGAATATTGAATATTATTATTTTTTTTTATTTGGGTGGTGAATTTTCCCCCATAAAGTAACTAAATTTAATTAGCATTTTGTTTAAGATGAATAATACTGTCCTTACTGGGACAGGATAGCATTACTCTTCAGAAGGACAGAGTAAACAGTTTTGGAATATTGAAGATGAGAAATCTTTTGTTTAAAAGAGCATCATCTTTGTTTTGATTTAAACATTCTAGCAATGACACTTTTCCCTTTAATCATTTTTATTGGTATTATTAATAAATACAAGCACTCTTGTTTTTATACAGGGTACCAAGTATGGTGTCCTTGGAAGAGACAAAGTTATATACTGGACTTGAATATGGTATGTAAATTCTAATCTGAATAAAAATTTTATGGACAGTTTAAACTGAACTAAAATTAACTAAAAAAAGAGTTAATACAGCAACTCTGGAAAACAGGAAGGAGGTTCCTCAAACAGTTAAAAATAGAGCAATTGCAATACTGGGTACTTATCCAAAGGATACAAACAGTGATTCAAAGGGGCACATGCACCCCAATATTTATAGCAGCAGTATCCAAACTAGCCAAAATATGGGAAGAGCCCAGATGTCCGTCGACAGATGAATGGATAAAGATTGGGGGTGGGTGTGGAATATTACTCAGCTATCAAAAAAATGAAATCTTACAATTTGCAATGATGTGGATGGAACTAGAGGGTGTTATTGCTAAGCAAAATAAGTCAATCAGAGAAAGACAGTTCTATCACTCATGGAATTTAAGAAACAAAACAGAATCATAGGGAGGGAGGGAAAAATAAAGTAAGACGATATCAAAAGGGAGGCAAAACTTTCTTAACTATAGGAAACAAACAGGATTGCTAGTGGGGAGTGGTGGGAGGGCTGTAGGGGTCGGGGATAGGGTAACTGGGTGATAGGCATTAAGGTGGAGGGCAGGTGATTTAATGAGCCCTGGGTGTTATATGCAACTGATGAATCATTGGACTCTACCTCTGAAACAAATAATACACCATATGTTAATTGTTGATTGAATTAAAATAAAATTTTTAAAAAGTCGAAATGGAACAGTATATACTTAGAATTCTCCTAGTCTCTTTTTATATATTAAATGAATATTAGTTAATTACATAATAGCCATCTTTGCATTTCCTGGAGAAACTGGAAAATTACTTAAAGAATAGCTAATAAAAGACAGAAATTGGACCAGGTAAATAAATTTTTTTTTTGTTTTGGGGGTTTTTTGGTAAATAAATATTTGTATGCTTTCTGAATGCAGAGGCAGATTTTCATATTATCATCATGTTCATTTATGTTTAGCATTGTTTTAGAACTGATACATTATACTTGATGAGAATGTGGGAATATTATAACCTTTATTCTGTGTTTGTGTCTCCCTATCATAGTGGATTAAATTTCATATAAATATGTAAAACATTGTGTTAATTTAATGTTCTGAGCCTAACATTAATAGAAATTTAGCACATTACTTGTTGGATTAAGAGTGGAATTAACTCCTAAAGTGTAAATTTTGTTTGCTTGATTTGGGTCACCCATAACCAATTAAGGAATTCTGTGCACTTATGATCTCTAATTAGTGAATAGAGCCTTTGAAATATTGGCAAAGATTTTTTTTCTCCCTCTTCCTTGCCTGCCCAAGTAGTTTTATAAGCAGATTTTCGTAAATGTGAAGGTTTTCAAATTTACTCTGCATCATTATTTTAATTCATTCATACTCCAGCTATGAAAAAGGCAGACTCATTTGTTTTTTTTCCTGGATACATTATTTATTCTTGACATAAACTGTTGATATAAGCTTGAACAGTCGGGGGAGCATTCATTGTATCTAAATGCCCTGTCTCATTTTTTGAAAAATAGATCTATCCAGAGAGAACCACCGAGAAGCAATTGCTAGGGTCATAAGGAAGCTTCTTAGTAAGTACATATATGCATTTAACTTACTTTTGCTAATAACTATTTAGGAATTTTATAGCATATGTGCTTTTATGTAACTTCATTTAAATTCTAAATAGTGAGAATATCAGGCAGTAGTTTTTTCCTTAACTAATAGATTCCTGATTTATCAAGAGTCCTGTAGTAATTCAGAATATTTTAACCAAAATCCTTTTTCTTCTATTATAGACCACATACTTAACAATTCAGAAGATGATACCAAGTCTTTGTTTCTTATCATAAAGGTACAATTATCCTTTAATAGTTGCATGATTATTAATGTGACTAGGTTTGACATGATAGCTTGTAAATAAAAAATTTGAAATTTTCTGACAGATTATTGGAGACCTTTTGCAGTTCCAAGGATCTCACAAGCATGAGTTTGACTCTCGTTGGAAAAGCTTTAACCTAGTAAAGAAATCAATGGAAAATCGGGTCAGTTTTCGCCTAAAAACTGAATTATTTTTTTTTAAGTGTATAATATTGATAAAGCCACTTGATTTAGCGATATTCAGCATACAGAGGAAGTTTCCCTGTAAGTAGAAATCGATTTTAAAATATTCTATCTTGGTATAATAAAAAAAATCCTGAAAAAAAATATTTTCCTCATACAGACTCTTCTTTGAGTTTCCAGGAGACTCTCTGAACTCTCATTGGAAATATGAAGTGTAATAATATGGAAGGCTGCCTTGTAAGAACTTGAGGGGATAAAGGATAAGAGGAATTGTCCACAGGCATAGATTTAAAGCATCTCATTCTATGGAGGTCTCAGAAAAATATGTTTTGTATTATCCTGTGTTCAGGAGAGGTCAGTACAAGTTTCTCAGGAGCAAGGAAGAAAGGATACTTAAGCCAGCCATTTCATGTTGATAGCAGTGTTTTTCTGTAGGAGACTTTTATTGAAGTTGAGTTAAAAAGATTGTGGAAAAAAATAAATAAATAAATAAAAAGATTGTGGAAATTTATTGTTTAAGCAAAAATCACTGTATTTTAGACAGAGGGAATGGCATGTAAAAGGACAGGGAGACATAAAACATGGCATGCGTTAGGAAATGGTGGCTACAGGGCAGAAATGGCAGGAGGCAACTAGGTCATTTATAGTTTTGGGTTTTTTTTTTTTTTTAAGTTTATTTATTTAAGTAATCTCTATTCCCAGTGTGAGACTGGAACTGAGATCAAGAGTCACATGCTTGGGCAACCTGGGTGGCTCAGCGGTTTAGCACTGCCTTCGGCCCAGGGTATGATCCTGGGGGCCCCGGGATCGACTCCCATGTCGGGCTCCCTGCAGGGAGCCTGCTTCTCCCTCTGCCTGTGTCTCTGCCTCTCTCTCTCTCTCTCTCTGTCTCTCTCTCTCTGTATCTCATGAATAAATAAATAAAATTAAAAAAAAAAAAAAAAGACTGACATGCTCTCACATGTTCTTCCAGCTAAGCCAGACAGGTGCCCCTAGGTTGTTTACAGTTTTCTCCCAAGGCAGTGCTTTGTCAGCATTGAGGAGTCATTAAAGGTGCTGAAGTAGGTCTGATTTGAGTATTGGAAAGATCAGTGTCTAATTCAATGACTTTTGAGAAGCTCTGTCACCACTGAGGAAAAAAACAAAGCAGTTGGAGATTGAGACTGGAAGCTATTATAATAGTCAGATGGAAAAACACAGCCTGAATCAAATCACTGTCATTGGGATGGAAATAAGGTGTTTTAAAAAAGAAAGAATTGTGGAGACGTGATGACTAGTGAGATAAAGGTGTGAAAGAGGAGCAATGTTTGTGTTCCAGATATCTAGTGACTGGATTATTCCAGATATCTAGTGACTGGATTAGAAGATTGAGTGGTAGGGGAGAGCATAAAAGAACATTTTCTTAGTAGTCTGTTTATGTAGTTTCAATAAGGACCTGCGTAGTTCCTCTCCCATTAATAAGCTACCAGAGAAAACCAGGATGTTGGATGAGCTATTTAAAGGGGATATTTCTACTATTAGCCATGAAATTAATTGAAATAGTATCTTTTAATGTAAGCCTGGTCACTTTAGAATAAATTAAATACCTCCACTATCTACCAGTCCAGCATGAACCTTTACTGAACTAATTTTTCAGTAAGGGATTCAGGGGAACCCTTGGGTGTAGTCAATTAGGGACAATGTTGAAGTGTCTTATACTTTGTTTTTTAGCTCCATGGGAAAAAACAACATATCAGAGCGCTTTTGATTGACAGAGTAATGTTGCAGCATGAGGTAAATCTCTTTAAAAGTTGATAGCTTTTTTAAATAACAGTTTTCCAGATGAATATGTAATTATTTGTGTTACTTCATAATTAAATGAACTTTTTTTAGTAAAAACTTTGAGATTTGATTTTACCTTGCTTTCTTTTCGTAGCTACGAACACTGACCGTTGAGGGTTGTGAGTACAAAAGGATACATCAAGATATGATCCGAGATCTTCTTCGTTTATCTACAAGTTCATACAGTCAGGTAAGGCTCTTTCCCTCTGCCCCCTTCCCTGACCCACTTTCCCATCTTATTGCAGCATAATCTAAATAGCCTCATTTCAAATACTAACAAGGAAGTTTAAGTAATGTATTGGTGGGGTGCCTGGGTGGCTCATTTGATTGTCTGACTCTTGATTGCACTTCAGGTCTTGATCTTAGGTTGTAAGTTCAAGCCCTGCGTGGAGTCTACTTATTATAGTAATAATAATAATAGTACTTTACTAGCATAGAAAACACCTTTCAAATTGCAAATATTTTCAAGCTAATTTTAGTAGTCTTTTAAAAATAATGTTCCATTTTACTGTTTGTTATTGCTTCTCAAAATTTTCTTTTTATGTAAAGTTGATAGTGCTAGTGTAATATTACTGCCACTTAATCAAATCATGTTGTGATTGGCAGTCTGTGAAGACTATATAATTCCCCCTAGATGTTCTGCTTGGGTTTCAGCAACATACTACCATATGAATTATGGGGTTCGTCCTTTAAGGTGACATAGGACCAAGATATGACCTTAAGCACAGAGAACTGGAAAAGCAAAATTCATAAGTAACTAATTACTCTGTCTTTATAAAATAAGGTAAGTTAGGACACTAGTCTCTAACTCAAAAGATTTCATCTAAAGAGTTTGAAATATATAGTGTCACTTTTACTATAGTTGATTATTATTCATTACTATTTAGGTCATGGGTTCTAATCCTATACTGAGTCTTTTGTTTCAATTCAAAACATATGGGCTCTACTTAACAGTTTGCATCGAAAAGGTGAAGTTGTTCTGTGATTTATTTTATTTATTTTTTAGAGATTTATTTGAGAGAGAGAGAATGAGCTGGGAGAGGGGCAGAGGGAGAGGAAGAAGCAGACTCCCCACTGAGCAGGAAGCCTGATATGGGGCTTGATCCCAGGATCCTGGGATCATGACCCAAGCTGAAGGCAGCTGTTTAACTAACTGAGCCACCCAGGCACCCCTGTTCTAAGAGGAAATTAACTTTTTTTTTTTTTTTTTTTGAAATTAACTCTTCTCATCAAAAGTAACTCAGAATAGAAAGTTAAATTGTCTGCTGATTATGTTACAAATGCATATCAGTTCGATTCAGTTTCTCCCTTATCAAAAATATTTAAATCTATGTAACTTAAACCATAGATGTGGTTGGTGGTAATGTGCTTTCCTTTTGGTAAAAAGATAATCACTTGTTTTTGTTAAGGTATATACTTCAGTGTATTTTTCGGTTACAATAATATTTATCATTTTGTTTTTGGTAATTCCTTAAAAATCTTTTTGTAGTTTTTCTCTATAATTTAATAAAAAGTCCTCTGTTAATACTTGTTTCAGGTCAGAAATAAGGCTCAGCAAACATTTTTTGCTGCCTTGGGTGCGTATAACTTCTGTTGCAGAGATATCATTCCTTTGGTTTTGGAGTTCTTACGGCCTGATAGACAGGATGTCACACAACAGCAGTTCAAGGTATAGGGTTCTTTGTTTTATTTTATTATGAAAATTTTCAGGTACACAGAAAGTTGAAAGAATTTGTACAGCAAACATCCATATGTTTTTGTATTTAATATTTTGCTATATTTGCATATATTTATCCAAGTCCACCTAATTTTTTTATATATTTCAAAGTAAGTTGAAGACATCAGTACCTTTCACCTCTAAACATATAGTGGGGGTTTTTTCTCCCTAATTTTTTACTTACCTGTGTTTATAATTGGTGTTATAAGAAATGTACGTTGAAACAGTGGATAAATAGCCTGCCTGACCCATAGGAGAGGAAGGTGAAAGAGCAAAAGGTTTAGAGTAGTGTGAACAGCATGTTGAAAAGCCTGAGATAGGAAGAAACATAGTAAGTTTGAGCAACTGAGTGTAAGCCTGTGTGAGTAGAACAGAGAAGGAAGGAAATGACACAAGATAAGGAAAATAGTTTATCTCACAGGAGTACAGTAGTAGAATATAGGTGAAACATAATGCTCATGCTACGAGAAAGAAGTGGGTTGACTGAAAGTGATTTAGGAGGGAGAATTGATAAGACGTGGTTGAATATGAAGGGACTGTAAAAAGGAGGTATCAGAATTTTATTTTTAAAGATTTTATTTATTTATTCATGATAGAGAGAGAGAGGCAGAGACACAGGCAGAGGGAGAAACAGGCTCCATGCCAGGAGGCTGATGCGGGACTAGATCCCGGGACTCCAGGATCATGCCCTGGGCCAAAGGCAGGCACCAAACCACTGAGCCACCCAGGGATCCCCAGGTATCAGAATTATTAAGGTTCTAGATTGTACAAATGGTTATTGAGTGCATCAGACAGGGAGAGGACAAGGAGCATAGATGATAAATTAGTCTGTTTGGACAAGATATATTTGAAGTATTTCCTCTAAACTAAGAGGCAGTGTCAGGTAATTAGACATCATTCCACCAAACATAACATTTCAGTGTGTTTTGATGATAATTGAAATCTTTGGCCACAGGTAAGAAAGCATAGGAGGAATGAGAAGAGAAAGAGGGCCAGGAAGGCAGGTGTTGAGAAAACTCCATTAGGACCCCCATGAAGAAGTAACTGAGAAGAGAAAGATCAGAAATATACCAAGATAGGAGTTACAGAAGCCAAAGAGAGATCTTTCCCTGTGAGAAGAGAGACTTGTTAGCAGTATCATTTGCTTTCTGGGTAGAGTTAACATGACAACTAAACCTATTCTTGAAGTTGGCTTTTAAGACAAGTCAACCAACCAAAGCTTGGGCTCAGTTACTTTCTTTAGTAAGTAAAGTTGCATTTGGAACACAGCCATGTCCATTTCTTTATATATTATGTCTGTGACTACTTTCATACTATAAGAGCATAGGTAAGTAGTTACAACAGAGACCATATGACCAACTATTTACTATTTGACCCTTTATAGAAAAAATTTGCTGACCTCCAGTGTAGATATATAATTTAAGAGTGTTGTGGAATGTCTAACTCTTGGGGTGGTATATATATTTATTTTTTTTAAATAAATTTATTTTTTATTGGTGTTCAATTTACCAACATACAGAATAACACCCAGTGCTCATCCCGTCCTGTGCCCCCTCCCCCCAGCGCCCGTCACCCATTCACCCCCACCCCCCGCCCTCCTCCCCTTCTACCACCCCTAGTTCGTTTCCCAGAGTTAGGAGTCTTTTTTTTTTTTTTTTTTTAATTTTTATTTATTTATGATAGTCACACAGAGAGAGAGAGAGAGAGAGAGGCAGAGACACAGGCAGAGGGAGAAGCAGGCTCCATGCACCGGGAGCCCGACGTGGGATTCGATCCCGGGTCTCCAGGATCGCGCCCTGGGCCAAAGGCAGGCGCCAAACCGCTGCGCCACCCAGGGATCCCGAGTTAGGAGTCTTTATGTTCTGTCTCCCTTTCTGATATTTCCCACACATTTCTTCTCCCTTCCCTTATATTCCCTTTCACTATTATTTATATTCCCCAAATGAATGAGAACATATAATGTTTGTCCTTCTCCAATTGACTTACTTCACTCAGCATAATACCCTCCAGTTCCATCCACGTTGAAGCAAATGGTGGGTATTTGTCGTTTCTAATGGCTGAGGAATATTCCATTGTATACATAAACCACATCTTCTTTATCCATCTTTTGATGGACACCGAGGCTCCTTCCACAGTTTGGCTATGGTGGATGTTGCTGCTATAAACATCGGGGTGCAGGTGTCCCGGCGTTTCATTGCATCTGTATCTTTGGGGTAAATCCCCAGCAGTGCAATTGCTGGGTCGTAGAGCAGGTCTATTTTTAACTCTTTGAGGAACCTCCACACAGTTTTCCAGAGTGGCTGCACCAGTTCACATTCCCACCAACGGTGTAAGAGGGTTCTTAGGGTGGTTTATTGCTGATTGTATCGGGAGCAGTTTAAATGGATAGAATCGGATAGGTCAAGTAAGATCAAATTTGAAAAACATCTATTAGGTCAGTAAAAAAAGTTACCAGTGACCTTATGAGAATGTGTGAAAAGGAATATAGAGTATACAGTGGGTAATAAAGCCAGATCAGAATTGAGTTACAGTGAATGTTTAGAAAATAACATAATATCTCTTTTCATTAAAATAGAGTATTATTCTGACTAATTGAGCTTTTATGAGTAAAAAGCACACAGTATAATTAAGTAATCTAGTTTTAATATACTTAAGAAAATATGCAGTCAGATTTTGGAAATTATCCCAAACATGCCCTAAAATGTTAAGAGTGGCAAATGTTTATGGCCTCTGTGATACTAGAAAAGAATTGGAAAGGAAGTTATATCCTTTAAAACAATGACCTTACATTTCTGTATTATCTTATTAATAGCTGTTCTTTGAGCTAACCTTTTATTAGATGACTGAGGTAAAATATTACTGGATGACAACTGTCGGGTTTAAGTTTCTAAAAGTAACATGTTAAATGTATGAATGTGAATCTATTTTACTAACCAGTATCAAGCACTTAAATAATCAGTGTTTAGTAAATCTACAAATATGTAAATGAATTGGCGACAACTAAATAATGCCTCTTATTCCCTATATTATTTTTTCCTGCAGGGTGCCTTGTATTGTCTCCTTGGAAATCACAGTGGTGTATGTTTGGCAAACCTTCACGATTGGGACTGTATTGTACAGACTTGGCCAGCAATTGTTTCTTCTGGACTTAGCAAAGCCATGTCCCTGGAAAAGCCATCAATAGTGAGACTGTTTGATGATCTTGCAGAAAAGATTCATCGGCAATATGAAACAATTGGCTTGGATTTCGCAGTGAGCAAAACCATTTTTTTTTAATTCAAATTTTAGTGGATATTAACATTTACATTGTTTCTTATTTGTACTTTAGTGCAATCACTGAATTTGGAACATGGCCAGGAAAGAGCTGGGTTGTTTTCTACCAAGAAGCAACAAAGGGTTATTACGATGTTGCATTTACCATTATCCTCTATATATCCATGGCCTCATTTTTCGAAGAGTATTTTAGGAGGTCACTCTTTTTTTTTTTTTTTTTTTTTTAAGATTTTATTTATTTAGGGATCCCTGGGTGGCGCAGCGGTTTGGCGCCTGCCTTTGGCCCAGGGCGCGATCCTGGAGACCCGGGATCGAATCCCACGTCGGGCTCCCGGTGCATGGAGCCTGCTTCTCCCTCTGCCTGTGTCTATGCCTCTCTCGCTCTCTCTGTGTGACTATCATAAATAAAAATTAAAAAAAAAAAAAAGATTTTATTTATTTATTCATGAGAGACAGAGAGAGAGAGACAGAGACACAGGCAGAGGGAGAAGCAGGCTCCACACAGAGAGCCAACGTGGGACTCGATCCCAGGTCTCCAGGATCACGCCCTGGGCCAAAGGTGGCGCTAAACCGCTGAGCCACCCAGACTGCCTCAGGAGGTCACTCTTAATAGCTGAAGTCACAAAAGTTTGATCATCAGGTTCATAACTTATAGTGATAAAAATTAAAATTGGATGAGTTGACAAAAGGAAGGTAAAAAATACAAATTTCAGTGCTGCTCACACAGATATAGCAAGTGAATGTGTACACACCTATGATAACTGAGGTGGATAAAAGTGATGTGAGTACAAGTGAATTGTCCTCTTCTCTAAAGTAATTATGTTTGACATCCATCCTTTGGTTCCAAAACCACTGCTCCAAACTTACTCTTTTTCTTTTTTTTTTTTTTTAAAGATTTTTAAAAATTTTATTTGTTTATTTTTATTTATTTATTTATTTATTTTTTTATTTTTTATTGGTGTTCAATTTACTAACATACAGAATAACCCCCAGTGCCTGTCACCCATTCACTCCCACCCCCCGCCCTCCTCCCCTTCCAACACCCCTAGTTCGTTTCCCAGAGTTAGCAGTCTTTACGTTCTGTCTCCCTTTCTGATATTTCCCACACATTTCTTCCCCCTTCCCTTATATTCCCTTTCACTATTATTTATATTCCCCAAATGAATGAGAACATATAATGTTTGTCCTTCTCCGACTGGCTTACTTCACTCAGCATAATACCCTCTGTTAAATATGTTCTTGCTATCTAAAACTGTCATTAGATCATACTTTTTTTTAAAAAAAAAAAAAGATATTTATTTTTAAGTAATCTCTGCACCCAGCATGGGGCTGGAACTCACAACCCTGAGATCAAAAGTCATATGTGCTTCCTACTGAGCCAGCCAGGCACCCCAGATTATGCTTTTATTTTTTTTTTTTTAAGATTTTATTTATTTATTCATGAGAGGCAGAGACCTAGGCAGTGGCAGAAGCAGGCTTCCCTGCAAGAAGCCTAATACGGGACTCAATCCCAGGATCCCGGGATCATGACCTGAGCCAAAAGCCGAAGCTCAACCAGGTGTCCCTTTATACTTTCTTTAAAAATGTTTTTTTTGAGGGGAGCCTGGCTGGCTCAGTCAGAAGAGCATGTGACTCTTGATCTTGGGGTTTTTGAGTTCCAGCCTCACGTTGGGTGCAGAGATTACTTAAAAAAATTTTTTTTAATCTTTTTTAAATAAAGATTTTTAACGTAGTATGTAATTCACATGACAAAAAGTTCACCTTTACATAGCACAGTAGTATATTGTATATTCACAATAGTATATTCCCAGGGTTCTGCAACTATCACTAGTCTAATTTCAGAACATTTCATCATTCAGAAAGAAAGTCTGTACCCAGGAACAGTCACTCCCATTCTCCTAGCATCCCTAGCCCCTGGAGATCACGAATCAACTTTCCTAATCTGTGAATTTGCCTGGTAGGGACATTTCGTATAAATGAAATCACACAGTAGGTTGTCTCTTGTATCTGGCTGCTCTCAGCATAACATTGTCAAGATTCCTCTATGTTCTGGCATGTGTCAGTATTTCATTTTGTGCCCTCGCTTTTCTTTTTTTTTTTTTAAGATTCCAAAGTCCTGTGTTGAAATAGCAGAATTACTTCAACAATCAAAAAACCCCTCCTCCAACCAGACAATGCTTAGTTCAGAAGAAATTAAAGAAGGACTTAAACGCCAACAAGAAAAGAATGCTGATGCCCTAAGGTAATTATGAATGCCTACTTCTCAACATAGATAGCATGGGTAGGAGGTTTTGAACATCTGAAATATAGATGTGCTATAAATACCTCATGAAATTTACACATCGACTCTGGAAAAATACAAAATGTTAGGAGATAATATTATGAAGGCCCCAGATAGTTACTTTTAGCTGTAGAAGTGGAAAACTATCTTAAAACAGTCTTAAAAAACTGGTTTTAGGGGTGCCTGAGTGGCTTAGTCAGTTAAGCATTTGTCTTCGGCTCAAGTTATGATCTCAGAGTCCTGAGATTGAGCCCCACATTGGGCTCCCTGCTCAGCCAGGAGTCTATTTTCCCTTTCCCTCTGTCCTTACCCCCATCTTGTGCTCTCTCACTCTCTCTCTCTTTCTCAAATAAGTAAATAAAATCTTAAAAAAAAAAATAAAAACCAAAACCTGGTTTTAGATTTTTGGAACCCAGGCAATTCAATGATAACACTCAGGCAGATGCCTTGCCAGCTTGATTTTGTCTTTGCCTCATGAATATGCTTATTTTTTTTCCTAACATGTCTGTAGAAGTAATAAACTATTACACGATAGCCTACCTCACCTATACCTGGAATGCCATATAGGTAGACCACTTCTAACTACTTGATTACTACTCAGAGATCTATTTTTGAATATCTGCTTGGGAAGAGTTGAGGTGCTCAGTGTACTTAGCAATTTTTTTTTAAGATTTTTTATTTATGTATTCATAAGAGACACAGAGAGAGAGAGAGAGAAAGGTAGAGACACAGGCAGAGGGAAAAGCAGGCTCCATGCAGGGAGCCCGATGTGGGACTTGATCCTAGGACTCAAGGATCACGCCCTGGGCCAAAGGCAGGCTCTAAACTGCTGAGCCACCTAGGCGTCCCTGTACTTAGCATCTTTGTTTTCTCTCTGCCCTTCATGTTCTTTTCCCCACTGTCTCTCTTCATCCACCTGCTTTCACTCCGGCTTGGTTCTCACCAGGCCTTTTATAGTCTTGTGATGACACATAAGAAGAAGGTGAATTTGGCTAGAAGTTGAATTTAGGTTACATCATTTGGTGTTTATCTTACTACTGTATTGAAACAATAACTCACCTAAAGGTTTTTGTTTCTTTTTTAAGGAACTACGAAAATTTGGTAAACACTTTATTAGATGGTGTGGAGCAGAGAAATCTGTAAGTGCAATTTTTTTTTAATTCTTGCGGGTTTTATCTTAAATACTATATATAGGAGGTTTCTATCCTGAAACCCATGAATGACTGTGTCTCAAAAAATTATAGTCTGATTCATGAATTTAGAAGAATAAGAAGAGGTAAACTTTGGGGCTGATGATAGGAGTGGCGTTCATCAGTATACCTGTATTAATCTTAGGAAACTTAAAACTATGATGTTTCATATACAGTTTTCTTCTTAATGTGGTTTTATGAGTGATATGTTTTGTGATTTTTTTTCCCCCTCCCCTTTATAGGCCTTGGAAATTTGAACATATAGGCATTGGGCTTCTGTCTCTACTTTTGAGAGATGACCGAGTGTTACCTCTTCGTGCCATACGTTTTTTTGTTGAGAATCTCAACCATGATGCAATTGTAGTTCGAAAGGTAGATACTTGATTGAAGCTATAGTCTTGGGTTTGAGAATTTTTACCACACCTGAAGCCTTTAAAGTCTTCACAGGATGCACTTAATAAATGCCTTGAGGTGTATTGGTTTGGAATTTATCAGTTGATTCAGAGATGGTAATTCATCCAGCAAATACATGAGGACATGTTCAGACACTGTGCATTTCAATAATACAGCAGGGTACAAGTTTATAGATTCATGGGAAATGCTGACTTTGAAAAATTAACGACAGGTATGAAGTGTTAAAGGAAGGGAAAGATATCTGAGTATACAACTTTCTGGTTTTATTCACAAAGTATTAAGGTAGAGTGCAAGATGGAGCTGACCTAACCTGGTGCATTAGAGAAAGACCTTTCAGAAGAAATTTCTAGGCTGAGATTTGAAGAATGAGCAGATACTGGCTTAACAAAGAAGGGATTAAGGTTTACTAAGCAAAACTAGCTTGGATGAAAATAAGAACTTCAAGTGTGATTCATTCCAAGTCAGACTTAGCACTCATATGGCTGTGCCACCAGATGTCAACAGGTGAGGTATTTATCTGATTTTGAAAGAAGCAGAATGCAGCTTCTGCTTTGCTCAAGGCAGGCAACCAACCATTCAAGAAATTTAAAAATGTTGACACATGAACCTTACCTGTTTCTTTTCTAGATGGCAATTTCAGCTGTGGCTGGTATTCTTAAGCAGCTCAAAAGAACCCACAAAAAGCTGACCATCAACCCCTATGAAATGAGTAAGTACTACCAAATGTAATTACATGCCTCTCAGTCAAACTTGGAAAGTTTCTTTGAAATGTATAAATTATAGTTCTTGAGCTCAAATATTTTTCTTGACAAAGTATAGAAGTATAGGAAGATCTCAGCACACAAAGTATGAATATTATAAGGGGAAAATGGTTGACTTAGTGAAAACTAGTGATTAAAAGTATTTATAAAAATAGATGGACTCTTGAGGCACTTGACTGGCTCAGTAAGAACATGTGACTCTTGTTCTTGGGGTCGTGAGTTCGAACCCCACAATGGTTGTAGAGATTACTAAAAAATATAAATAAACTTGAAAAAATATAGGGACGCTGTCTTCATAATACATGTACCTTTTGCACACTCTCCACAAATATCTACTTATTTATCTCACCAACCAAGCAATTATATTAGTTATTTATCAAACTGTGTTCAGAGATTTAAATAAAAATAAAAAGTCCATTATCATTAATACATCAATATGTGAAGTGTTTCTGGATGTAGGTTTAGAGGCAACGTTAATTTTCTTCTTTATGCCTTACTGTGTTATCAGATTTTTTTGAATAGTAATCAGATTGGTGATCAGAAAAAAACAGTGAACTAACTTGATTGGGGGGGGTATATCATTTTTATTCCGCTCACTACTACATTTTTAAATCTCTGATAACTTCTGTGATGTTCAAACAGCTGTCTTCAGTCTGCCCCCTCCCCACGTTTGGGAGGGGACTATAGCTATGCAGCACCATTTCTATTGGGAACACTATGAAATGGAATTAAATTAACTAAATGTGGGAAAGAGTTTCATTATGCTGTCTACTACTACTTTTGTTTGTTAGGTTTTTTAGAAGGTGAGAGGAAGAGGGAGAAGAATCTTAAGCAGGCTCCATGCCTAGTACAGAGCCTGATGTGGGGCTCAGTCTCACAACCTGAGATCATGACCTGAGGCAAAATTAAGAGTTGGATGCTTAACTGACTGAGCCACCCAGGTGCTCCTAATCCTGCTTTATCATCACTTGAAAGACATATTTGTAGGTCTCATATTAAAGGGAATATATAATGGTTCCTAAAAACACAAATATGTAGAGAGAATGTCAAAGTACACATGGTAAAATGTTAAAATTTGGGGCATCTGGGTGAAGAATATATGGGAGTTCTTTGAGCTCCTTAAGCCTGAAATTAATTCAAATCTAAACAGTTTTAACAAGGGACGCCTGGGTAGCTCAGCAATTGAGTGTCTGTCTTTGGCTCAGGGTATGATCCCAGGGTTCCAGGATCGAGTCCCACATCGGGCTCCCTGTGAGGAGCCTGCTTCTCCCTCTGCCTGTGTCTCTGCCTCTCTCTGTCTCTCATGAATGGATAAATAAAATCTTTAAAAACAAAAAAAGTTTTAACAAAATTAATCCTTTTAATTTTGGTGAAAGGAATGAAGTATGGATCATACTTGATTTTTTTTTTCACCCCAAATAATTAGCCCATTAGTGGATAATGCCTCATATATATGTGATCTTGCCTTGAGCAAATTTTTATGATCTTGTTATGAAGACAAGGTCACACCAGTACTGTTGATCAAGAGTTGACAGTAATTATTGCATGGATATTTTAAAATTTACCAAATGTAATTGTTTTTTCCTTAAGGCGGATATTCTAAACCTACCCAAATTCTTGCTGGTGATAGGCCTGATAATCATTGGTTGCATTATGATAGCAAAAGTATACCAAGAACCAAAAAAGAATGGGAGTCAAGCTGCTTTGTGGAGAAAACTCACTGGGGATACTATACCTGGCCGCAGTAAGTTGCCTTGCACCTCATTATTAAACAGCTTATCTTGGATATAGTTTTATCATTTTGGATTTCTGGAGAGGTTCAGAGGCACTTTTGAAGCAGGTGTGGAGGTCCTCTGCCACCAAAAACACATAATCTCTAGCTTTTTTCTTCTTCCTTCTTTTTCTTTTGCTCCTGCCAGTGCTGTGCCCGGGTCTTGCCTCGTTCTTTGTCTTTCCACTGACACTCTTAGACTTCCTGTTTTGATCTTTATATATCTAAAGACTCAATAGCTGCGCTGCATTATATTCTTACATATCAATACTACGTACGCATAAACCAGCCCAGAGAAATACTTACTATCTCTTACAGTTGAGACCAGTGGCATACATCGGTAGCACACAGTGACCTGAGAGATTTTTAAGGCCACAATTGTTAGAGATGTACTCATATCCCCAAACTTATTAGCCTGATTAGAGTTTTTAAAAGTGTCTTCTAATGCTTTCTCTCCATGAAGCTCTGTTTTTTTCTATATGTATTACAAATACAAACTCTTACTTTGTAGGAATATGGTTATTTATGCTGGAGTGGAAGAGCAGCCTAAGCTTGGCAGAAGCAGGGAGGATTTGACAGAGGTAAGTAAGCATTCTATTCTCACTATGTGTAAGCACTCACCTTGGTTCACCTGCATCTTACTCTTGGCCTCTAATTTTTTTCAAATGGAGTTTGTGGGATTTTTTTCCCCAGTCAGTGTATTTCAGGATAGCACTGGGTAAATACTGGTAAATGTGTACTCACTTACTCCACCCCCTTGTATCCCCCATCCCCCACCCCACTGCATTCTGTTAGGGCCAGTTGGCACAAGTCTTCATATTTAAGATTACTCATGTTACTACCTCACTTTACTTGGGTACTGCTTTATATAGTTCTCTGCATGTTTCTTGTGTCTGTCCTATGTGGTAACAAGCTTCTTGAAGGCAGAGATAAAGACTGGCTTTTAGGTGGGTTTTGTCATTTGCTGTTGTTTGCTTTTAGTTTTTTATTGCATATAAATGATGAGTACTCAGTGAATAGTTGTTTATAGATTTAAGTTGAAACTCCTTAGTTTTCAATAAGGTTTATTTCTTTACCATTTTGGAAGTTAGGGACTTTTAGTGACTTTCTCACTTAAGTTAATGATGTAGCTTTTTATTTTTTATTTATTTATGCGTAAATGTATTTTTAAGTAAGCTCTATGCTGTATGTGGGGCTCAAACTCATGACCCTGAGATGATAAGTCAAATGCTGTACTGACTGAGCCAGCCAGGCACCAACTCTTTATTTTCTAATTCAACAGTTTACCTTTTAATTTCTGATGTTTTATAAATAAGGAAATAATTTGTTGGCATTTACAGTTTAGAGGATTTTCCTAAATTATACACCAGATGGCACAATAGGACTGTCTTCAAGCAGAACTTGGTAGATTTTAATTCAGTTTGAGAAATGGAATTCAAACTTGAAGATCTGAAGGAAAACTTTCGACTATAATGGATTTAACATTTTTAGGAGATACTATTTTGGTTGTAAAAAGCCTCTGAGAAGTAAAAATGCTTTAAAACAAAAGTAACAGCCCAGTGTTAATAATCAAAACTTCACAGTTGAATTTTGATGTTTCAGAATCACGTTCTAAAATAGATCTTAAACCCTGAATGTTGTTTTTTCTTTAACTTTATAGGCTGAACAGATTATATTTGATCATTTTTCTGATCCTAAATTTGTTGAACAGTTAATTACTTTTCTATCTTTAGAAGACAGAAAAGGAAAAGATAAGTTTAATCCTCGCCGTTTTTGCCTCTTTAAGGTAAATATGTTATTTAATATCCCTCTTCATATAGCTTACTGACTGGTTAGTTTGTTGGCTCATAAGTTTTAAAGTCAAAGTTTGAGTTTGGTCATCTGTTTTCATCTACAGTGGTTCTAGAAATGATGCTAATCAAATTGATCTTAGTTTAAGGTCTAGGAGTTTTGAGAAAAAGAAGCTTTTTAGTATGTGTATCTCTAATATCTGTAATTAACAGCATAAGAAAAAAAATTCAGCAAGACTATACATTGAGTGTTTTGAGGTATGTGTGATATTTTTAAAGTCAGAAGGATTATTTTGATTCCATTCATTGTATTTTACTGTGATCTGTAAATAACAGTATTTTTATTTTAACTTACAGACCTTGTTAAAGCATTTCTAAAGGGTAGAACACTTGGGGTTTTGTAAGCACAGTAGTGATGTAGTAAATAAACACAAGCATTCTTAGGATTATAATGGAGATGATAGTCATTTGGGAACTGAAAAACTTTCTTTTTTTTTAATAGGGCATTTTCAGAAATTTTGATGATGCGTTTCTGCCGGTTCTGAGGCCCCATTTAGAACGTTTGGTTGCAGATTCACATGAAAGCACCCAGCGCTGTGTTGCAGAAATTATAGCTGGTTTAATCAGAGGTTCTAAGCATTGGACATTTGAAAAGGTGATGTATTTGTACAGCATGTTCCCTGTTAAAGCTATAATATCCTTGGGGCAGCCCGTGTGGCTCACTCAGCGGTTTAGCGCAGCCTTCAGCCCAGGGCGTGATCCTGGAGACCTGGGATCGAGTCCCACGTCGCCCTGCATGGAGCCTGCTTCTCCCTCTGCCTGTGTCTCTGCCTCTCTCTCTCTCTCTCTCTCTCTCTCTGTCTCTCATGAATAAATAAAATCTTTTTTTTTTTTTTAAAGCTATAATATCCATTTTTGTAGCAGTTCCCAACACAGCAAATATTAATACTTAAAACATGAAATGTTCAAATTCCATATTGCTTTTGAGTATAGGTCACAAATCAGTGGTCTACGGGCAACATTCAGTATCTTTTAAATTTTGTAATTATTTACCAGCATTAGGGGAAGAACCCTAAAAAAAGATTTCAGTTTCTCTTGATCAGTGAAGAAATCCTGGAACTGGTCCTGCATTATTGCGCATTAACAGTTGGCTAGTGTGTTGTGTATGGGCTTCTCCCTTCATGAGGCACACTCTCTAGCTTCTCATTAAATCCTTTCTCTTAGCCTCCTTGCTCATCTACATTACTCATTTGGTCTCATAGACAGTTTGACATCCTTTTTTTTAGTATCCCTCTTAATTGCAAGATTTCATTTTACACACTTGCCCTAAGGTTAGTTTCTTAGCACAATGCACTAGATTGACAATAACTAGACTGAAAATATCCAGAATGCCAAAATGCAAGGTAGGCCACCATATCCTCAGAGAAAAGATGCAGACACTGGTTTTAGCAGACTTTATTACACATAAGTTTTGGACTGTGAACACTTTTTAATATATTAATTTAGTTATACATGTTCAAGTAGCTTATTAGATAAAAGTATTTGTTGATTTATAATATTGCCTTTTTGTTGCTCACATAACATGAAACAGTTTTGTTTAAATATGTCACACATTTCTTTGTCATTCTTTGTCATTTTTTAGTTACCTCTTTTTCAGAACACCCCTCCTTTTTTGATAAGTTGTTTAAGATACAGCTTTTCTGCTCTCCTCCCCTACCCCCTCCTTTCCCTCCTTCCCTTCCTCCTCCTCCTCAACACCTGATGCTTCCACTGGAAATTTTATCCCAAGCCTCCCTCCCCATCTGTCCTGTATAGGTCCTTTTGACTAAAGTGCAGTCCATGGATCTGCAGCATGGGTATCACTTGGGAGCTTGTTAGAAAAATAGGATCTCAGGTCCCACCTTGATCTAATGAATCAGTCTGCATTTTATCAAGATCTCAAGGTGATTTGTATTCTCAATAAACTGTGAGAAGCATCTATACACATATATTCGCAATCTCTGTGTAACTGAACACTTTTTAAAGACTATTTATAGTAATCCCAAGCTTGGAATTTGAAGATTATACTTTAGGCTAATACTAAATTGTATTAAAAAGTCCTTGCTTCCCTGTATTAGGACTTAATCAAGTGACCCCAATAAGCATGTGAAACTTAGAAAAATAATTGAGGTTTTGTTTCACTCCAGTGTACTTTGTTACTCAGAATTTTTGAAAGGAAAATTTTCAGTAGAGATTTTGTAATGAACCATATAAGGCATGCATCTCCTCTCTTTTTTTTTTTTTTTTTAAAGATTTCGTTTTTATACGTGGATATTTATGATGATAAAATGGTGAAGCTACTTTCCTGGATTATTTGGGTGTTCTAAGAAATAATTTAAATAAGTATCAGGTCATGTGTTTGTATGTGTGTATTTCCAGGGAAAGATAGTTGAAGAAAAATGTTCTGAGTATTACTAACTTTTTCCCATATATTTTGTTTTGAGTAGGTAGAGAAGCTTTGGGAGCTTCTTTGCCCTCTGCTTAGAACAGCATTATCCAACATTACAGTAGAAACTTATAACGACTGGGGAACGTGTATAGCAACATCCTGTGTAAGTTCTGCTTCTTTTTGTGTTTAACTGATCTATTTAAACTGTTTTATACCCTTTCTCAAAACTTGGGAAATCTCATTATACCTCTTGAGTCTTGAAATTTTCTTCATTGTTTTTTCATCTTCTGTAATTAAAGATGGTTCTCTTTAAGCTTTCAAATAAGCCTTGAGTGGAAACTCTTAAGTGATTATTACATCTTCTCTGTTATCGTAATGCATTCTTAGATGAAATGGCAAATCATATCACATATCTGGAAATGCAACTTACATATACTAAAAGCCAGATGATACAAGTTTTTAGGTGTTATTTTCCACGCTAAATATGTCCATAGCATGAACTATTTTTGGATTTGACTAACCTATGGGTTTTACTTTTTCTTGCCTTATATTTATTTATAATATTTCTAAAATAACAGGATGTAGTTTATATACAGAATTCTAGGGTCCCTGTTTTAATTGCTATTTTATATTTTCACCACAGGAAAGCAGAGATCCCCGGAAACTTCATTGGCTTTTTGAGCTGCTGTTAGAGTCACCATTGAGTGGTGAAGGAGGATCCTTTGTAGATGCATGGTAAATAAAAAGAAAACTTAGAAGGTTAACAAAAGATTTTTCAACAAAAGATAACTGCTTTGCTTTTGATGTATAAATGGAAGTGAACTGTGTACTCCTAAAGGCTTGATAATGTAACTATTTTCTTCTGAGAGTCGAGTGAACCAATTCGGTACAATTTATGATGCTAAGTAGAGTTATTTCTCAGTTGGAAAGAAGTAGAAATAGAGACCAATGTTATTTAGATTCAGCCCTCTCTGCTGTTGGGACAGCTTTTTTATCCTGTGACAATACTAACTTCCTCATCACATCATCTCATTTGTCCCTTATTAAGAAAAAACAGAGTAATCCTTCAAAGGAAAAATATTCTTGGTGGGATAGAAGGAGTTAGAAAAAATTGGTAGGCTAGAGAAGGAAATCTAGGTAATCCTTAAAACAAGAAGAATAGGCTATTAGTATTAATTAGTGGGGAAAGTTCTGATTAAAAATCAATGACTGTTCTCAAGTCAGTATTGCTCTTGATTGTATGCTAGTGGAGAGAAAATGAGAATAAAGCAAAAATGATGCAGTAAAAATAAAGTAATCTTCATTAACGTACTGTTTTGAATTGTTGGTTTTATTATGTATTAGGTGAGAAAATATAACAATTTTAAGTAGACTATAGATTCCATGAGTCTGTACTGTCATATGTAAAGCAGGGAAGGGCTCTAACACAACTCTACTGTGCTTTAATTCTAGTCGACTCTATGTACTACAAGGTGGCCTTGCCCAGCAAGAGTGGAGAGTGCCTGAGCTCTTGCACAGACTACTGAAGTACTTGGAACCCAAACTCACCCAGGTTTACAAAAATGTCAGGGAAAGAATAGGGAGGTGGGTATTCTTTTCTCTATGGTATGGTACACTTCTTGAGTTCTTTTTTTATTAAGCTTTAATATCTAATAGTACATACCGGTTATTTTAGTATTGAGTTTTGTGGGTCCTCCTCTTCAAATTTTGTTTTATATTGTGTTTGGGACACAAGAGGCTGTGGTGTGAAAGAAGACATCAGTAAGCTCATAAGCCAGAGGGGATTATTCGACTGGTTCTCAGTGCCTCCAAATTACACACACAGCACAAGAGACCCTCCCTAGGAGTCATCGTTCAAATATTTACTTTGCTTGGATCATCGCTTTTAAACCTTAGTTTTATTGATAACATGGGATCTCTTCTCACTATATATTTCATTTTGCAGTGTGCTGACCTACATATTTATGATCGATGTTTCTTTGCCAAACACTGCGCCAACAGCATCCCCACGGGTCCCTGAGTTTACTGCTCGAATTCTAGAGAAATTGAAGCCCCTCATGGATGTAGATGAAGAAATTCAGAACCATGTTATGGAAGAAAATGGAATTGGTGAAGAAGATGAGCGAACTCAGGGCATTAAACTCTTAAAAACTAGTGAGTGTCTAAAATTAATAGAAACTCGCTTGAAAATAGACATTTATTACCAGGGGAAAACAAAACAAAAACAGACATTTGTGTAGATTATCCTTTTGGGGCTGTTAGGATTTCCTATTTTTTTGTTGTGGTAAAACATATATAATACAAACTTTACAGTTGGGTGGCATCAAATACGTTCACATTATTGTACAACTATTGCCGTCTTCCATCTCCAGCACTCTTCATCTTATAAAAGTGAAGCTCTGCACCCATTTATCTGTAAATACCCTTTCCCACCCTTCCCACCCCAGCAGCCACCATTTTTTGTCTCTGAATCTGCCTGTTCAGGTGCTTCATATAAGTGGAACCCTACAATATTTATTCTTTTATGTCAGGCTTTTAAATTCTGCATAGTGTTTTCAGTATCTATCCATTTATCTGTTAATGGACATTTAAGTTGTTTATGCCTCTTGGCTGTGATTTTTGCTGTGAGCAGTGATATAGACGTATCTGTTTTGAGTCCCTGTTTTCAATTCTTTGGGGTATTGGAAATAGACTCGCTGGACAGATGGTAATGCTGTTTAACTTTTTTAAGAGCCACCAAGTTGTTTCCCTCAGTGGTTGGTTGCACTCTTTTACCTTCCAACCAGCATTGCAAGAGGGTTACAGTTTTTTTCAGACTTATGCCAATACTTGTTTTCTGTTTTTATGACTTAAAACTATCCAAATGCATATGAATGAGATACCCTGTGGTTTGGATTTGCGTTTCCCTAATGATTACTGGTTAAGCATCTTTTCATTGTTTACTTGCCCTTTTTTTTTTCAGTCTTTTTGAGAGAATTGTCTACACATTCTTTGCCAATTTTTGAATTAGGTTGTTAATGTTGTTGAGTTATAGTTCTTTACATATTCTGGATATCACCCCCTTATCTGATAAATGATTTGCAAATATTTTCTCACTCAGTGGGTTGTCTTTTCACTGTCTTGGTGTAGTATCCTTTGATGCACAAAAGTTTTTAATTTGGATGAAGTCAAATTTATTTTTTCTTTTGTTAACTTTGCTTCTGGTGTTATATCCAGGAAATCATTGCCAAATCCAGTGTCACGAAATTTTTCCCTTAAATTTTTTTCTAAGAGTTTTATACTTTTAGTTCTTAAGTTTAGATCTTTAATCCATTCTGCATTATTTTTTTTATATAATGTAGGATAAGGGTCAGCTTCATTCTTTTGCACAAGGATGTTCAGTTTCTTAGCACCATTTGTTGAAAAGACTCTCATTTCTTCATTGAATGTTTTTGGTGCTCTTCCTAAAATTACTTGGCCATGTGTATGAGGGTTTACTTCTGGACTCTCTAGTTTATTCCATTGATATGTATGTTTATCCTTATGTCGGTGCTGCACTATCTCGATTACTGTGGTTTCTAGTAAGTTTTGAAATCGGTGAGTCCCTCAGCTTTGGTTTTTTTTTTTTTTTTTTTTTTTTCAAAATTGTCTTGGTTATTGGGGTGTCCTGTTTCTGTATTTAAAATTTTTTCAAGCATTCGAAGTATAAGCAACTAAATTAGTTACATTTTTGCTATGTCAGGATTATTCCAGTTTCGTTTTAATTTGTAATTGGTGTTGGTATTTAATAGGCTATAAATTTATTGATACATTTTTTTGAGAATGACTTCAGTAACCTATCCTTTTTGACATCCTTTTTTCTGGTTCTTGTCATAATGCTCTTTAGTGTTAAATTTATGAAGGAACACAGATAATTTTTTTTTTCTCTTAACATTGAAGAGTTAATTACCAGAGTTATCAGAGTGGCTCTCTGAAACTAGCACTACAATATTTCTACTTCGTGGTCTCTAACTCTATAGCAGAGACTGATTCTGTATGTTTATTTTCAAATAGTATTGAAATGGCTGATGGCCAGTGCAGGAAGATCCTTCTCTACAGCAGTCACAGAACAACTTCAGCTTCTACCTTTGTTTTTTAAGGTAAGTTTATGGCTGAAATTAAGAATGCATCCCCCTGTGTTAACTAACTGAAATTTAAATAAAAACTTGGATAGAAAAAAAGAATGCATCCCCTTCTTTCCTTCCCCGGGATTTTATATTTATCAGCTGATAGTGGATAGTTTTTCAGACTGTGTATGGCTTAGTTGGATCCCTAAGTAGAATAGTCACAGGAAAATCATTAGGAGATAGCAGTTTAATATTTGTTGAAATAATCTTTTTAGTATTTTTTTTAAGATTTTTAAGTTTATTTATTCATAGAGACAGAGAGAGAGAGAGAGAGAGGCAGAGACACAGGCAGAGGAAGAAGCAGGCTCCATGCAGGGAGCCTGATGCGGGACTCGATCCCGGATCTCCAGGATCACACCCCCGGCTGCAGGCAGCGCCAAACCGCTGCGCCACCGGGGCTGCCCTAATCTTTTTAGTATTAAGTCAGACTAGGATCTTGACAGATACAGGAAAACTTTATAGACAGAACATTGTTACTTGATAAACAATTTCCAAGTTTAGGAGAATATTGACAGCTAAAAAATAAGCCACGGTGACATTTTCTGAATATAGCTATTTCTGATTTATTTTACTCAGCGTATAATAAACCTGAAGACTTACTGTATATTGTACTTATACATACAGTATTTGTATTAACTTTACAGTATTAAATGGGACTATAATTGCTTCAAACAAATACCTGTGGAAGTAACTTGTTTCTGGTGATCCTATGCAGACACTGAAGTTTAATTTGAATTGATGAAAGTGTAGCCTGAGGTGGTTCTGATTACTTATCGAGGCAGATGATGAAGCTAATAAAACTAAGGTCACAGATCAATATATTGGTTGCCACAGTTAGAGTTTGCAGTCATACTGTGATTAGGAAAACAGGCCAGGGATCCCTGGGTGGCGCAGCGGTTTGGCGCCTGCCTTTGGCCCAGGGCGCGATCCTGGAGACCCGGGATCGAATCCCACATCGGGCTCCCGGTGCATGGAGCCTGCTTCTCCCTCTGCCTGTGTCGCTGCCTCTCTCTCTCTCTCTCTGTGACTATCATGAATAAATAAATAAAATCTTTAAAAAAAAAAAAAAAAAGGAAAACAGGCTACTTTCATTGCACATTTGGAAGGCTTCGCACAAACCTCACCACTACTTGATAGTTATTGTTTGGTACAGTTATTATTTAAGAAGGAGCACCCTTGTTACTCTTACTCAGCAAATGGTATGTTAAACTTCACATTTGCCACAGCATACTTTGTCTTCAGGAAATCTGAAAAAGATAACTCTACTGGTAATTTTCAAAGGATTCACCACTAAAATACTTCTAAGAATGCTATGTAGGGCAGGATGCCTGGGTGGTTCAGCGGTTGAGCATCTGCCTTTGGCTCAGGTCATGATCCTGGGGTCCTGGGATCGAGTCTGGCATTGGGCTCCCTGCATGGAGCCTGCTTCTCCTTCTGCCTATGTCTCTGCCCCCCCCCTCTTTCTCTCTCTTTGTCTGTCTCTCATGCATAAATAAAATCTTTAAAAAAAAAAAAAAAGGAATGCTGTGTAGGGTCTGATACCCATGAGTACCTCTGAGATCTTTTGGGTTAAAAGAGTGGACAGTAGCTATTAGCGTATATAGAATCCTTGTTATTTGTAAGTCCTTGGTGTAGATAGGGTTTCTCTTGAGGGCAGTGGTGCTTAAACTTTTTTCCACTGACACATACGCAGTGGATACCAAACATAGACTGTATGTTCATAAATGGGTAATGTGCAGTGAATGTTGGGATAGTTAGAGTTCTACCCTGATTCTTTCACTCAAAATAAAAAAAGAAAAGAAAAAATCAGGGGTGCCTGACTGGCTCAATCAGAAGAATGTGCAACTCTTGATTTTGGGGTTGTGAGTTTGAGCCCCACGTTGGTTATAGAGATAGCTTAAAAATAAAATCTTTTTAAAAAATCATTCTCCCTCTCCCTCTGCTGCTCCCCCTGCTTGTGCTTGATGGTGTGCGTCCTCTCACAATCTCTCTCTCTCTCTCTCTGTCAAATCAATCAATCAATCTTCAAAAAGGGGTGGGGAGGGGATGCCTCAGTTAAGCATCTGCCTTTGGCTCAGGTCATGATCCCAGCGTTTGGGATGAAGCCCTGTGTCAGGCTTCCTGCTTGGTGGGGAGCCTGCTTTTCCCTCTCCCTCTGCTGCTCCCCCTGTTTATGCTTGTGCGCGTGCTCTCTCTCTCTCAAATAAATAAATAATCTTTAAAAAATAAATCAGAAAGATACATGAGAGTGAGGTTGGTAGAAGGATGTTTTGAATCCACATGAAATTTATTTTAAAAAATCATTAGAAAGCTGTATTGTGATTGCTTATGCCAGGCCTAACATTTTGCCTGGATGTACAGATACGGAGGTTGATACTCTGCTTTGGGCCATGATGGCAGAATGGAGTATGGGGTACAAAGTCACCATGGCACAGATAAACAGTTACTTTGCAGGCAGATCAGCTGTGTGGAGTGAGGATAAAGAAAATCTAAAAACAAGTTATTGCTTATTAAACTGTAGGAAGCAGAAATTCTGTTTTGGATATATTTACAGTGCTTTTTAGATTCTAAATAACTATTCTAGATCCTATCCCATAAAAACCAGTTTTATATCAATTTAAAAGAAACCCCACCTTGAAATCTATATCGGAGTGAGTTTTAGTTATTTACCTCTAGTCGAAGAGTCTCCATATTGCTGAAGGTCAAGGGAAGAATAGATAGAGACCTAGTTAAAAATCAATGTCTTGGGCAGCCCTGGTGGCGCAGCGGTTTAGCGCCGCCTACAGCCTGGGGTGTGATCCTGGAGACCCAGGATCGAATCCCACATCGGGCTTCCTGCATGGAGCCTGCTTCTCCCTGTGTCGCTGCCTCTCTCTTCGCTCTCTCTGAATGAATAAATAAATAAATCTTTAAAAAAAAATCAATGTCTTCAAATGTCTTCGTATATATAAACTGAGGAATAATACCAATATCCTCACAGTTGTAAGTATGAAATGAAATAATGCCTGTAAAGCAGAGAGCACAATGTAAAGTACTTGTATATGTTGTAATAATGGTATATTATTTTTGTTACTAGTTTTTAACTGTACTTAATTTGGAATAATGAGTTCAGATGCCTATGATCAGGGAGGAAGACAGGATGTGTTGTATCCTGTTTCAAACTTTGCTAAGTGCTCATCAGAACTCACCACTGTAGAATAATAGTTTTGTATGTGTTAAACTTAGAGAAAAATTTACAGATATTGTTATAACTGGTACAAAATTACATGCCATTGATGGTGTTTCTTCAGAAAAACTATTTTTCTCAATAATTGGAGGAGAGGAGGGGCACCTGAGTGGCTCAGTAGTTGAGTGTCTGCCTTTGATTCAGGTTGTGATCCTGGAGTCCTGGGATCAAGTCCCACATCGGGCTCCCTGCATGGAGCCTGCTTCTCCCTCTACTTCTGTCTCTGCCTCTGCCTTCTCTGTGTGTCTCTCATGAATAAATAGATAAAATCTTTTAAAAAAAATTTAGAGGAGAGGAAAACTGAAAAGTGTTCTTTTGCCAACTAAATTTTTGTGCAGATTAACACAGCAGGGCATCATTTTGTACAGGTTAACATAGTTTAATGTCTGCTAAATCTTATCTGTGATACACTAAAAATAATAAATTTGGGTGAAAACAAACCAAAAGAAAGATTAAGATCTCCTTTTTGTATATCACAGTATTAGTTAAGGATCTTCAGTTCTAGGCACTGAAAACCAAACATCTGCAACAGTGAAAGGAGGAAATTAGTTACTTACAAGTATCTAGGCAGTTCACTACCTGGGGACCTAAGTAACAGAAGCTAACAGCCTTATCAGATTCTGTCTCCTTGCATTTCTCTAAGATTTCAGATGTCCAGAAAAAGTCTTGTTGGCCAGACTTAGGTCTCTTACTACACTTTGTTTTTTTTTTTTTGTTTGTTTGTTTTTTTTTTTTTTAAATTTCTTTTTTTTTTTTAATTTTTTTTAATTTTTATTTATTTATGATAGTCAGAGAGAGAGAGAGAGAGAGAGAGGCAGAGGGAGAAGCAGGCTCCATGCACCGGGAGCCCGACGTGGGATTCGATCCCGGGTCTCCAGGATCGCGCCCTGGGCCAAAGGCAGGCGCTAAACCGCTGCGCCACCCAGGGATCCCTCTTACTACACTTTGGCTAAGCAATATGATCCCTTGGTTGACAGACCCACCAGAATGACAGAAAAGGAGGAGGATTTTTCCAAAAGTTAATCAAAATGTGATCAGCAGGAAGGATGGATATTTTTTTTTTTAATTTTTTAAGAGTATTTATTTATTTATTTGTAGAGATGCAGAGAGAGAGGCAGAGACACAGGCAGAGGGAGAAGCAGGCTCCATGCAGAGAGCCCGATGTGGGACTCGATCCAGGGTCTCCAGGGTCACACCCTGGGCTGCAGACGGTGCTAAACCACTGCGCCACCGGTGCTGAGAAGGATGGATATTAACAAAGAAATGCACATATTTTTGCTACAGACATTAAAACACCCTTCTTACTTCAAGTCTTAAGGAAAACCCAAATCACTGTATGTCAGTCTATCCTGTAGCATGGCCAGAAAGCAAAAGATAGGAATAGGCATACCTGAAGAAAGCCCCTAAATTTCATGGACATCGACTTTTCCCCCAAGCTGTTTATATTAAAATAAGAGTGGCAAAGGTACTACAAAGAGGTCTCATGAACCCTCCGCTCAATTTTCCCTAGTAGCTACATTTTCAAAACCAGAAAATTGAAATCTGTACAACATGCATATAATTCTGTGTCATGCTATCACACAGTAGATTCCTGTAACCAACCACCAACACAATCACAATACAGAAATAATCCCATCATCACAAAACTGACTCTGTGTGGCCTTATTATAGTCACACCTCCCTCCCTCTCCTTCACCACCACTATCCTCCGACAACCACTAATTTGTTCTCCATCTCTAGAACTGTCATTTCAAGAATGTCATATAAATGGAAATGGGAATAAGTGACCTTTTGTAATTGGCTTTTTTCACTCAGAATTCTTTTAAGTTGTCCCAAGTTGTTGTACATGAGACTTTTTTTTTTCTACTTTGATCTTTTTTTTTTTTTTTTCAATATTGGAAGGAAGATTACAGCATACATTTTTATGAAAAGGCTAGAATCCACCCCCTTCAGTGCCAATTGAACATTCCCAAATTTTAAGGTTGTCTGAATCTTAGTCTTTCTGTAACTATAAATATGGCAGTTGGATCATCATGACAGTGTACATATGTGTTCTTTTAAAAGTCATATCTGGAAAGAAAAATGATACTTTTAGGAAAATACTAAAGTTGAAAATGAAAAAGTGGAAGTGAGTAAGATTCAAATAAACTTACCTACAGAGCAGTTGCTGATCAAGAAATGTGTTTTTTTTTATTCTGATTTCCCTATTCTATTTAAAGATTCTTATTTATTTGAGGGAGAGAGAGAGAGAGATGATGTGTGCTTGGGCACATGTGTAGAGGGGAAGGAGCATAGGAGGAGGGAAAAGGACTAGCAGACTGGGTGCTGAGTGTGGAGCCCGTGGTGAGGCTCAATCCCATGTGCCTGAGATCATGACCTGAGCCAAAATCAAGAGGCACCTGGGTGGCTCGGATGGTTAAGCATTTGCCTTCAGGTCAGGTCATGATATCCAAGTCCTGGGATCAAGCCCCACACTGGGCTCCCTGCTCAGCATTAGTCTACTTCTCCCTTTCCCTCTGCCTCTCCTGCTTGAGTGCACGCTCACTCTCTCTCAAATGAATAAATAAAAAATCTTTTAAAAAATCAGTCAAGAGTTTGACTTAACTGACTGACCACCCAGGTGCCCCAACATTCTGATCATTTAGAACTGAGATTTTAAGAGTGTCTGAACCCTAGATGGATGATGGGAACCAAGTGCATAGACCAGGCTTACAGGATGTCAAGTAGGAATTTTCTTTTGCGACTTAGCTACTGTTAAGACCCAAACTGAAGGGTCACCTGGATAGCTCAGTGGCTGAGTGTCTGCCTTTGGCTCAGGTTGTGATCCTGGGGTCATGGGATCGAGTCCCACATCAGGTTCCCCACAGAGAACCTGCTTCTCCCTCTGCCTATGTCTCTGCCTCTCTCTCTGTGTGTCTCATGAATAAATAAGTAAATAAATCTTTTGGGGTGGGGGGAAGGATCCAAACTGAAGATAAAAGGCGCAGTGTGTTCCATATTCTAAATTTATAAAGTAACCAGTAGTTGGGGTTAGCCACTGTCCTGTAGGACTCTCTCTGAAAGGCCCATAGTTAGAGGACTAGTTCAGTCACTCATTACATCTTCTCAAGGGAGGTTAGAAGTGGGGAAGACAGTCCCTGGGAAGTAGTGAATGTATTCTTTCTTTCAAGACTAGTATGTGAGGGAGGGGAGCTTAAGTAAATCTTTTGAAAAGTAGACATTTTGTCTCTGGATGTATGGCCTCCTTGGGTAGCAGATTTGCCAGTACACCTTACGTGCTACAGGAATATAAGTAGAGAACTGAGTGGAGATGAATGAGTGGAGTGCACCTAGGTGGAGAAGCTGAAGTAGAGGTGAAGTCCTCACTTGGCTGCAGGCGTTGATTCTGGGAGTTAGTTCTAAGAATATATGAGATTGGCAGCCCCAGTTGTCCCAGAATTGCAGTGTTAATAGGATTTTTCTCTCCACTGGTGCCCGTGGATCTTGGTTATGCCACTTTGAAGAATGAAGATATAGACCAGACAGTGGTGGGCAGCAAAGCAAGGTTTATTGAGATTAAGCGATAGTAAAATGCTAGTACAAAACTCCTGAAGAGGGAGGAGACCCAGAAGGGTTGCCCTCTGATGTTAGTTCTTGAGATGAACTAAGGACAAACTTAGAGGCTTTACTACAGAAAGGGTTTTTGTTCCACAAACAGTAATACTGTTAATAGATAAAATCACTACAAAGTAAAATACGAGACTTTGAGGTGCCTGGCTGGCTCAGGCAGAAGAGCATGCAACTCTTGATGTCATCAGGGTCGTGGGGTGTAGAGATGACTTAAATAAATAAGCAAAACCTTTAAAATCTGCATATAAAATTTTGATCTCATTGGCTTATAGAAGTAGCCTAGCCCAAACGAATTGTTATGCTGTGCTAGTAATTAGTAACGGCTAATTTGCTGCTTTGGAACATTGATAGTCTTTAGTTTATGAAGTTTTATCTTTTGGATTTCGGGATTTTGGCTGGGTTTTTTTTTTTTTTTTTTTTTTAAGATTTTATTTATTCATGAGAGACAGAAGCACAGGTAGAGGGAGAAGCAGGCTCCATGCAGGGAGCCTGACTCAGGACTCGATCCTGGGTCCCCAGGATCAGGCCCTGGGCTGAAGGTGGCCCTAAACCACTGAGCCACCAGGGCTGCCCTTTTGGCTGATTTTAGTAGGACGTTTTAACCTCCTAACATGAGAATACTATGCCCTAATTTCATTCACAAAACACACTTTTTTTCATGAATGGTAGGAAGACAGACTGCTGATTCACCAGGTGAGTGAGTCACCTTAAATTTTTCTGGTAGTAATTTTAGGCCTGCTCTAGCATATGAGTATCTTCTTTGTCATGCTACAGTTCAACTAACCAAGCTCTAAATCACCTCATTTTTATTGTGGGTAAGTTAAATGACAAAGGAAATCAATTCATGTACATTGCCTGCAGGTTTGGACCGTTGAGAATTTGTAATAATTTTTATCCTAGAAATCTGTTTGGTGTGTATCTTTTTATACATTCCTCTGTGAGCACAACTGTGCCATACACCAGGTTAGTGTATGTATGGGCTTGTTGTATGAAAAACGAGAACTATTTCATTCTGCAAATTGTTTTAGAGCCTGATACATAATGACCATTTTCTCACTTAACTGCCTCTTCCTCTTTAATGACTGTATTGTATTATCATGTATTTAATCCATTTTCTACTCCCAGCTTTTGACTGTTAAAAACAATGTTAACAATCTTTTACAAATATGTGTATATTTATAGAATAATTACTGTGTAAAAGATCTGCTCATATTTGTCATTTTAGTGGGCACTGCCCTCCAAAGAGTCTTGTGTTATCTCTTTCACACAAACCCTGACACTTCTTACATCTTTGATGGTAAAATAAATTTTGTAAAAGATTATTGCACTTCTTGGGATGCCTAGCCGGCTCAGCCGGTAGAACCTGCAACTCTTAATCTCAGAGGTGTGAGTTCAAGCCCCAGTCTGAGATAGGATAGATAGATAGATAGATAGATAGATAGATAGATAGATAGATAGATGATAGATAGATAGATATAAGAAAAATTAATTGTATTTCTTTAATGAGACTGTCTCCTTGTACATTGGCTATTTGTATGTTTTTGCCAGCTGCCGGTATTTTGCCAGTTTCCTGTTGTGTTATGAAGGAGTTCCATTTTTATGATTTTCTTATTTTAAATGATATTTTGAAGTATGCCAGTCGAAGATTATTTTTTTAAATAGTTCCTTTTTTCTTTTAACATTTTTATGCTTTTATCTTTTGCATTTAGATTTGTAGTATAAGATAGAAAATTGATGGTTACTTTTATATAAAGTGTTGATGTAAAGATGGAGCTTAATTTTCAAGATAATCTATTTTTTCTCCATTGATTTAAGATGAAATCTCATATATTTTTTTCAGTAAAGTATGCCAAGAGAAATTATTTCCATCAGAAAATGGACAAATTATCACAGTGATTATTATACTCAGCTTGGAGGTTTCTTTATTAAAAAAATTCTGACACATGTTAAAATTTTAAGAAGGACTTTATTGAGAACTGTTGGATAGGTGTCAAGACTCCAAGTACCCCCAAGACCGCTGGGGATATTTAGCCAATAAGTGGAATGAGGGGAGGTGTTAGTGCGTAGAAGATAACTAAGAGGAGACATCAAGGATAGGGGATTCTTGCTGAAAGCAGGGAGCCTGACTCAGGGCTCCATCCCAGGACCCCGAGATCATGACCTGAGCCAAAGGGCAGATGCTTAACCAACTGAGCCACCCAGTTGCCCCTAAAATGGAAGGATTTTGAAGGCAGAAAAGGGATGGGACAAGGAAGGCATAAACAAAAAAGATTATTTCAGATAAGATCATCTTTGTTTAAGAAAAGGCAGGGGTCTGTCATGCAGTTCATTTTACTATTACTGATCAGTTAATTCCTAATTAACTGATTGAAGGTCACATACCTGGGAATTAAGTCCCAATTTGCAGCTTTGGAGGCAGTTGACTTCATTTTGGCCTGTTCCTATTTTAACAATAGGAACCAAAATTTTTAGTGTGATGAGATAGAAAAATCCAGCTGTTGGGGCGCCTGAGTGGCTCAGTCGGTTGAGCCTCTTGATTTTGGCTCGGGTAATGACTCGTGAGTTGTGGGATCAGCTGGGCTGGGCTCTGCGCCCAGAAGGGAGTCTGCTTGAAGATCTGTCCCTCTGCCTCTATGCTCACTTGTGCATGCATGGTCTCTCTAAAATAAATCTTTAAAACAAAAAAAAACAAAAAAAAAAAAAAACCCAGCTGCTTAGTAAAATTTCAGTAATCCTAAGTTTGAAAATATCAATATGATCTCATGATCTGTTTCTCTTTAGAAAATAAGCCTATTTCCTAGCTCTGGCCACAAAACCCCCTAACCAGTAATCAACCTAGTAGAGATCAGTACTTTAGTGCCCAGATTATGGTTCCTAGATATCATTTCCTGCTAGGAGAACCAGGTCTTTGTAGAGAAAAGGCTGATTTCAGGTTTAGACCAAGAAATGTATGTGATAAACCTAATTCATATTGTCCTACCAGAAACTAAGGATGCTATAGTTGTGTTAAAGGATTTGAGTCCAAATAGCTTTATTTTGAAGTAAAGCTATTTTGAGCACCAGTTAGATTAAAACCATTAAATTTGTTGAAATTCATTGGTTCATAATGGCATTGTTTTAAAAATTCACTGTTCACTTTTGGAGGATAGAAAGGAAACATTCTTCTGAAGAAGGGAAGGCTTTTCTGTATGAAGTATTCCAGGTAATAATGAAGAAAAAGTGTCACCATTTTGCAAACCATTTTTAAAAATAGTTCATCACAGAAAGAGAAAACTGACCATAATTGAAGGAAATACACATCACTTATGTTGTGCTCAAAAATTAGACTTCAATAAAATCAAGCCTCTAGATCTAATGGCTACTTTACAGGACATAGTGGAGCCAAAGAATGCCTCTACAGGGATGCAGTCAGAGAAGGAAGGCCACTATAGGTGCCACTACAAAACCAAGTAACCAGGCCTGCCCTCCCTCCCTCCCTTTAATTTTTAAAGGGCAAGGAATTTTAAAAGATAGTAGAGAGAATTTAGAGATTTTTAAAAAATTTTTTTTCGTAGAATCTTTTACCTTTAAGAGCCACATGAACCAAATGCAGTGTGTGATCATCATGTTGAACCAGGTTCCAAACACCCAACTTACAAAATATTAGGGGGAATTTGAACATTACTGTATATTTTATATTTTAACTGCAATGAATTTTTATGGCCAATGTCATTCCAGGTTTTTTAAATAAGAGATTTTTCTCTTTTAGAGTTACATAGTAAAATATTCATGGGTGAAATATGTCTGGGATTTGCTTAAAATAATTGGAGGATGAGGAAACAGGAAACATGGGGGGACGGGCAAAAAAATGGGAGGATTATGCATATGTCTTTGTTGGAGAGGTGATTGATTCATGGGGACTCTTTATACTAGTCACTAGTTGTGTCCATATTTGAAAATTTCCATAGAAGTTGTTCAGAGGAAAAATGTGATTTCTTTTCTGTAAGGATACCTTATTTGTACTCATTGGCTATAATTTTCAATTACATGTTTGTTTTGTTTTATTGTTCTTTAGATTGCCCCAGTGGAAAATGATAATAGCTATGATGAACTGAAGAGAGATGCAAAGTTATGTTTATCACTAATGTCTCAGGGCTTGCTTTACCCTCATCAAGTGCCTTTGGTACTTCAGGTGCTAAAACAAGTAAGACTGTCTAACAAGTATTTATATGTCTTGGTTAGAATTCGGTTACCCATTCTAAGAACTTCACAAAGTCAGCTGTAGTGCACACAGTACCTGAAATTTGTTTTTCATTTTGAGTTTTCTTTTAGTATGAGAGAAGATATATATTGACCGAAGAAACAGACCTAGATTCTGTACCCGTCTCTGCCACCAACTTCTGTGACTTTGGGGAGGTCATTCAACCCCCAGATTTTCAATGTATGCAAAGAGCTAATTAGTGAAGCACCTTAGATACAAACTGCTTATGAGGGAGGAGGGTGGCCATTCCCTTTTACTATTTCCCCTTTATTAAATTCACATGTATTTCCCAATCTCTGGTTTACAAAAAGAAAGGAAGGAAAAAGACCTAAGGTATTGTGTATTTTCTAGCTGCATTTTTAGTATACTACGTGCTCAGCCTTTACTCAGGTCATACATGTGTTATATAATATAAAAAATGGACCTGTTCCATGGTTTTCAGGTTTTTAAGTTGAATTATCAGTGAAAAACATTTTTTAACAGCCCAGTTTTTTTGTGTGATGGAACTTAGCAGTTCTCAGTCATTGCTTTCCTCTACCTGCCACCTAGTAAAATAAAATAATAACTCTTAGAGGAGTCAAAACTATTAACTAGACGTCATTTATAAAGTTGACTTTTATCTGTGTATTCCTTACCCTTACCCTGACTTTACCTGAGATAGTTCGTGCAGCCTTTTATTTAGAAGGAACTATAACACGAGCTTGCTCTAACCATGCCTGTAAAAGTAGAGTTATAGTAGAAGATATGATTTATGTGTAATTCCTGTCTGTCACCTCATGCTCTTGTCAGACTGTTTCCATTGTTTCTACTTCTTTTCATTCACAGACAGCAAGAAGCAGTTCTTGGCATGCTAGATATACAGTGCTGACCTACCTCCAGACCATGGTATTTTATAACCTCTTTATTTTCCTAAACAATGAAGATGCAGTTAAAGACATCAGGTGGCTGGTTATAAGTCTTTTGGAGGATGAACAATTAGAGGTAAAATTTCAGATACCACAAATCAAAATATATTTAGAGAAAGCATCATCCCCCCCCCCCTTTGAAAAGAAGTATTTATGCACTGATGAGTTTTCTTAAAGCATAAATTATTGGGCAGCCCCGGTAGCACAGCGGTTTGGCACCACCTGCAGCCTGGGGTGTGATCCTGGAGACCCGGGATCAAGCCCCACATCGGGCTCCCTGCATGGAGCCTGCTTCTCTCTCTCCTTGTGTCTCTGCCTCTCTCTCTCTCTCTGTCTATGAATAAATAAATAAAATATTTTTTTAAAGGCATAAATTATTAAAAATAACTTCAATTTTTAACATTACCCCTTGTGGTTAGTTTGGATGTGATTTCCTATCATACAAATGGAAACAAACATTGGGCATGTTCTTGTGGCATCTCTTTGCAGTTGGGCAGGTAACATTTGTGAACCAAAGTTTTTTTGTATGTGAAATTGCAGGTGATACTATTTATTTACCTTACTAATTTCTAAAGAACTCCTGGAAATGTGTATAAAGGCAGTTTCAATTTCAAGAGAATAAAAATCGAGGGGCACCTGGGTGGCTCAGTCGGTTAAGCGTCTGGCTCTTGCATTCAGTTCAGATTATAATCTCAGGGTGGTGAGACTTAGCCCTGACCAACATCAGGCTCTGCACTGGGTGTGGAGACTGCTTAAGATTCTCCCTCACCCGCTCCACTTTGTGTAGACCTGGGCGTGCTCTCAAAAAAAGAATAAAAACCTATATACACAAATGCTGTTACCCAGTTAAGACTGTTGCCCCTTTTTGTTTTCCTTGGTAGAGAAATTAAAGGCCACTTTGTGGTGAGGTTACATTAATATTTTATACAAAAAGATCAATCTCTTAGTTAATATAGTCTAATGTAAGAAAAGCATGTTGTAATAAATATGGAAGAAGATACAACTTTTGAAATTGGCCTTCGGTAAAGAAAATGTAATTGAAATTTTTGTGAAATTTGTACTTTTTTAATTTTATGAGTTTTCTACAGAGTGGAGCACTCCCAGTAATTTTATATCCTCTTTGAGAGCACTAAAGATAGATTGTCTTCATAGGAAACTGAGAATGGAAATTCCCCCCCTACTCTAAGGAGGCCCCAATCATTTTGCAGTCCAGCTTTCTTGTGTTCTGGGGGGCGGATATGGATAGCCCCTCGGGTACTCACAGTGGGTTATAACAGCTACAACAGGCTTACGATCTTTACAGCTATCTGTAATTGTTTGAACTTGTATTTTTTTTAATAACTAAAGGAATAGAAATGAAAAGGTAGAATCTTAGAAATCTTGAAAATCAGGGGATCCCTGGGTGGCTCAGTGGTTTAGTGCCTGCCTTTGGCCCAGGGCATGATCCTGGAGTCCCAGGATCGAGTCCCGCATCAGGCTCCCGGCATGGAGCCTGCTTCTCCCTCTTCCTGTGTCTCTGCATCTCTCTCTCTCTCTCACTCTATGTCTATCATGAATAAATAAATAAAATCTTAAAAAAAAAAAGAAATCTTGAAAATCAGTGTTTAATTTTAAATATTACAGCAATTACATTAAATTGCATTAATTGCTTGCTAAACTTTACATTCTCCTAAATTTTATATTCCATGCTGTATACTTAAGCATAACTGTTAATATAAATAAAACCATTACATTCATTAAAGCTATCATTTTTTTTAATTTTTTTAATTTTTATTTACTTATGATAGTCATACAGAGAGAGAGAGAGAGAGAGGGGCAGAGACATAGGCAGAGGGAGAAGCAGGCTCCATGCACCGGGAGCCCGACGTGGGATTCGATCCCGGGTCTCCAGGATCGCGCCCTAGGCCAAAGGCAAGGCGCCAAACCGCTGCGCCACCCAGGGATCCCGCTATCATATTTTTTAAGATTTTTTTTTTTTTTTTTGGTTATAGTATGTTAGCTCTTGCGCTTGAAAAGCAGCTGATAGCCACAAAATTAACAGTAAAATTGTTCATACATTGAAATTTAGTAATCCCAATTCTTAGACTCTATCCTAAGAAAATACATTGCAGGGCAGCCCCCGTGGCGCAGTGGCTTAGCGCCGCCTGCAGCCTGGGGTGTGATCCTGGAGTCCTGGGATCGAGTCCCACGTCAGGCTCCCTGCATGGAGCCTGCTTCTCCCTCTGTCTGTGTCTCTGCCTCTCTCTTTCTGTGTGACTCTTAAATAAATAAAAATTTAAAAAAAAAAAGAAAAGAAAATACATTGCAATATGGAAATTATGCAAATTAAGATTTTTAGTACAATAGTGAGAACTTGAAAGCATTCTAATCAGCAGTTGAATAGAAAAATGAATCATGGTATGAAAGAGAATAATGCAACCAAGTATGAAGTAGTACAAGCAGAAACAATTTATAATTCATTTAATGGTATAATGAAAATATTAAGTACCTAAAAACCGTCAAACTAAAACAAAAGAAAAACCCTTTTGAAGCAATAAATAGCAAAATATTTAGGTGGAGATTTTTTTCCAAATTATTATTGACTATCTTTATGAGTATGTAGCAAGAATTTTGTGATACCTCTGAGATCATAGCATTTTACTGGTTTTTGTTTGTGTATCCAAAACTTGGGTTCCCATTCCATTTTGAAATGCACTGTTCTACCCTCTGCATTTGATACTTCCATAAACTGTGT
Source organism: Canis lupus dingo (assembly GCF_003254725.2). NCBI lineage: Eukaryota > Metazoa > Chordata > Mammalia > Carnivora > Canidae > Canis > Canis lupus. The sequence continues at coordinate 55,831,177 of NC_064252.1, read as the reverse complement.
GTGTAGTCTGACATCAGCCTGTGAAAGTCCTAAAAAGTAAACTGGATATAAATCTCTACAACACATGCCAGTTATACAAATCGATTGTTCTATGTCTCTATTACCAACGAAAACAACCACAGCAATAGTTTTAAGAGATGTGGAGTCCAGGAAAAATTCATTTTAATGTTAGGCTCTGGCACTGCCTGATAAGGACAACTGCCAGTCAGTGGGAAAATAATTTATGAAGAGCTTTAATTTTGTATGAAATAGTTTCAGCATTTACTTTCCACAACCCCAGTGCAGTGGCTCTCCTCCATTTTCAAGTCACAGACCTGTTGAGAATCTGATGAAATCTCCCTGAGGAACTCGCATAAGAGCATAAGTCTGGGAAAGTCATCCCATGTGTCCCCCACCTACCACCACCACCCTCCCAGCCTCCAGGGTTCTCCCCAGGCTTAGGATCTCTGCTCTAAAAGAAGTGATTGTCTCTGCAGGTTCGAGAAATGGCTGCTACCACCCTGAGTGGTCTGTTACAGTGTAACTTCCTTACCATGGACAGTCCTATGCAGATTCATTTTGAGCAACTTTGCAAAACAAAACTCCCGAAGAAAAGAAAGCGAGACCCTGGTTCTGTAGGAGATACGATTCCTTCTGCAGGTAACAAGGCTGGTATAAAATACCATATGCTTTTGGGAATTAACCAGGCTTATGCAACAAGTATTTATTGGTTGTGGGGCGCCTGGGTGGCTCAGTCGGTTGAGCATCTGCCTTTGGCTCAGGTCGTGATCCCCGGGTCCTGGGATTTAGCCCCACATTGGGCTCCTTGCTCAGCAGGAGCTTGCTTCCTCCTCTGTCCCTTTACATGTTCTCTCTCTCTCAAATAAATCTTAAAAAAAAAAAAAAAGAATACTTGGATGTATCTAAGTCTTTGCTGGGTACTGAGAATAGTTGTCCCTGCTATTAATGAGCTTTGCCTACAGCAGGCAAGACCTGGAACGTAAAAGCGAAAATGGAGAGGTATGCAGGAACCTGTGCACTGCAGCAGACAACAACTGATAGGGTAAAACTGGTGCCTGCCCACCTGAAACCACTTTATACAGAGAGGCATGCAGAATGAGTTGAGTTGGAGAGTGTAAAATATTTGTGTTTAGATTTTATAGCTTAGGTGTAGATGTAAAAGGAAAATACCAAGAAAACAAAACAAGCCTTGCTTTCATTTGAAGAGGGGACGGTTCACTACTTCACAGGGCATTTGGTGAGAGGTTGAGAAGAGTCATCAACGGGAGCTTCTACTCTAATTGAGCATGAAGATAAACATAGATCTGAGGACTATGTCACATTTAAAGAGACGTTTAAACTTGATTGTGTTGTGCCCTGGTCCATAGGATATGAGAGTTGTGATCTCGGGGTTGTAAGTTGAAGCCCCACGTTAGGTGTAGAGATTACTTAAGAATAAAATCTTCTTTTTAAAAATAAACACAATTGCAAAAAGCCATCTGACCTTGCCACTGCTGCCTGCAGTCACAGGAAGAATGGAAAATATATAGAAAGACTCAGTAAGTAGGAAGCTTATTTGGATTTACAAGAATTACTTGGAATGTGAAGCTCTTAAACACTGACTACAAGAGGGTCTTAATTTAGGCATTTAGTTTCCTAATGGCAATTACTAATAAAATACCAATGAATGTTCTAGTTGCTTTGCTTGAAAATTCTGTTCTGTAATAATTACCAAAGTAGTTTGGGTCTTTGTTATCCAAATGGCATTATTTATAATTCTGTTTCATATTCTTTTCTTATTGACTTCAATTCCCTAGGCACCGTATTTCATGTATACACATATAATACACACACATACACACCTTAAGGAAAAACATGAAAATTTGAAAGCAGAAACTATCATAGGAGAAGGAATAGATCTAGAAAAAAAAAGAATTAGAGACCCCGTAGAATGCAGTTGTTTTGAGAAATGCAGACATTCTTCATATACAGTATGTTCTTGCCTCATGACTTGATACATTCTGTGTGGAGTAGTCCCATCCAGAAAAGTGGGGTGTAATTTTGATTAGAGATTGTTTTAGGGGGCACTTGGGTGGCTCAGTGGTTGAGCATCTGCCTTTGTCTCAGGTTGGGATCCCAGGGTCCTGGGATTGAGTCCTGCATCAGGTTCCCCATAGAGAGCCTGCTTCTCTCCCTCTATGTCTCTGTGTCTCTCATGAATAAAGAAATAAAATCTTTAAAAAGAGAGCAAGAGACTGTTTTAGGATCAGGAATTGTACTTTTGCATAAGATATGAATTGATCAAAACTATCATTATGTAAGTTCTAGCAAATAGGTGACACATTTCTGACCTGTCATATGATGTGTCATTGAGGGTCAGCTATAGGATGTCTTTAGTTCAGCCTCAAAATCATGTTTTTGGTGTGTGTGTATACAGATGCATTTTTATTTTTTTTTAAGATTTATTTATTCATGAGAGAGAGAGAGAGGCAGAGACATAGGCAGAGGGAAAAGCAGGCTCTACACAGGAGCCCGATGTGGGACTCGATCCCAGATCCTGGGATCACAACCTGAGCCGAAGGCAGCCACCCAACTGCTGAGCCACCCAGGCATCCCCAGATGCATTTTTAATGCAGAAATTCACACTTTGGAAACAATTAGATTAATCAAAAACTAGTTCTATTTTACCATAACATGTGCCAGAGAGTCCTATAAATATTCGCACATTTATTGGCGGAGTTTTTTTTTTTTTTTTTTTTTTTTTTGCTCTGTTTTTCAGAGTTGGTCAAACGTCATGCGGGGGTGCTAGGACTTGGTGCATGTGTTCTTTCTAGTCCCTATGATGTTCCCACCTGGATGCCCCAGCTCCTTATGAATCTCAGTGCACATCTGAATGATCCGCAGCCTATTGAGGTAAAATTCTTCCGTATTAGTTTCTATGCCTACGTATTTTATCAGTGATGTTTTGTAAGAAATCATTTTACTGGTAGTTTCCTGTCACTCTGGACCTTCTGCTTTGATAGAGCTGCTGCCGCTCCTGCCTCTGCTGGGGCTAAGCCTACTCAAGTAATTAGTAACATCTTGTGGAGGGAGGCCTTGTTTTCATGTATATTTGAGATCTTTTGGTAGCAAGGAAATACTAAAGCTTCTGTCTCTCCCAGTCCAGTAGAAGTAAAATATGTCAGTGTTGTCAGGATAGTTCATCTTCTTTGGTTTTACTAACATTTTATATCTAGGAAGTGTCTAACGGGGAGCTAATACTAAAAAGGAAATTGTGATGGTATTATTTTGAGAACAGCTGTGTCTAAATGACTGACGAGACCAATGGCTTTGTGCTTCTCGCTTTGGTAAAGAGCTATAGGTGTGTCTTGAAACTCGTTTCATAATGCGGTGTAAGGGCCAGTAGCCTCTCCCCGAGTGCAGCTAGTCACTTTAAAGAGGTGGCCCGGGTGGCCCAGCAATTTAGCGCAGCCTTCAGCCCATGGTGTGATCCTGGAGACCCGGGATCGAGTCCCACGTCAGGCTCCCTGCATGGAGCCTGCTTCTCCCTCTGCCTATGTCTCTGCCTCCCTTTCTCTCTGTCTCTCATGAATAAATAAATAAAATCTTTTTTTAAAAAAATGAGCTTTGGGAAGTTACAGTTGGCTTGTTGGTTTTGCAGCACTCGGTGAGATCTGAAGTCTGGAGGGATTTTTACTTGGCTGAAGTTATCCTCCTGAGTATAATCCTAGTCTTTGAGAGGTTAAAGTAAAATGTGTGTGGGTTGCTCCTCTACAGATGACTGTAAAGAAGACCTTATCCAATTTCCGAAGGACGCACCATGACAACTGGCAAGAACACAAACAGCAGTTCACAGATGACCAGCTGCTCGTTCTCACCGATCTCCTTGTGTCACCGTGCTATTATGCATAGAAGGGTAAGTCAGCAATATTCGGGGTTTCAGGAAGTCTGACATCCTTGGCAGATGTCATGGGTTTGATGATTGAGAAGTGACTGCTCGTAAGTTTTCTTTTTGCTTACATTCTCAGCTGTCCTCCTTATTTAGACAATTAAAAAAATTTTTTTTAATGCGACCTATGCTATGACCAGTGGAAGTAAGTTCCCTGAGAACTTTTCCCTGCTTCTCTGCTTCAGGTATCAAGCAGAGAATTGAAGTGACTGCTTTTGGACGTTTATAAACGAGTAGGCTTAGTATCCTGCAAGTGGTTAAAAGAAATTTTCTTTGTTGCCTGCTGAGTGGGGCCTAAGCGTTTTGGGTCGCCCAGAAAACCCTAGGTCCTATACAGTCATGAGAACATTTCATCTGAATTCTTAAGTATTTATTTTCCATCCCGAATTAAAGAGGAAAACCCAGAAACCTTTCCGCTAGGTTAAGAAAAATAAAGTAAATTTCACTTATTGGGCTTTAGAGTTGGATGTCCTGTTGTCTGACTGAAATTTTTTTCCCTCCCTGATACAGATGAGTAGTCCTCACTTCAAGCTCTTTTCATCAAAAATTCCAGATCCTCAGGTACCATCTGTGGCGGCTCTCTGCAGGTTTTAAAACTCTGCCTCCGTTGAGCTCTCATCATTTTGATGGCTTCTGTGTTTGGTCCCATTAGTCTCCGTTCCACAGGTTCTCAGCTGCCATTTGATTACCTAACTTGTCTGGAAGTGTCTCCAGAATATTGATCACTTTTTCTTTGAGGCATCTGACAAAGCCACAATGTCTCAGACTAGAAATAATTACCCAATATGATCATGGCATCCAAGACCAAGCAGAGTCTAGGAACTCATTGAGAAACAGTTTACTTGTAATGGAGAATACCTATCTGTAATACAGGTCCCGTCATTTCATTCATCTCAAATTATTTTGAATTTTTTCCAAATGGCTTTTGGGTGTAGATGGTAGTAGGGCTGTGGGCCATAAATCGAAGCCTTTGAGAGCCTTGGGTCTGGAGAGCCATGAAGAGGGAAGGAAAAGAGGGCAAGTCTTGAACCTAACCAAGGACCTGATGGATTGCTCCACCGAGACACAGAAGTGAAGGCTGTGTCCACGTGCTTCCCACAGACTGGAGTTTTTGGTGCTGAATGGAAAGAGCAATTGCTGAAAAACCGGGGGTTTGGTGAATAAATTTTTGATTGATTGTTGTGTGTGTATACAATGTGTGATTTTGAAAATAAACAACAACAACGATAAAAACCCTGACTGGTTGATTTTTACCTGTATTCTTTACATAATACTGTTTGATCAGCCCTCAAAACTGTTATACTTCACCTAATGGAAGAATGCTGTGTTTGTGGAAATTCTGTAAGGTTTTCTTTCTTTTTTTGATTTTTCTTTCTTTTTTCTTTTTTTTTCTTTTGCCTGCAGAATCGTTGAGAGACTAATAAGTCTTTATATTTAATTGACTTGTTTATTAATAAATGTTATATAGATGTAAAAGACTGTATAAACTGTAGAGATAGCATTGGCAAGACTTTGTACAGATGCAACCTTTTACACAGCACCATTGTGTAATTAATTTGTAAAGATTCACGTGTAGCTCTTTATTATAGTGACTTTGGCTTTTGTACCAATTGAATGCCATTTTTTTGTGTTTTTAAATTATTTTCTCTATTCATGTTACAAAAGCTGAGGTGTGGGGGTTTTTTTTTTGTTTGAGTTCATTTATCGTTAGAATGTCTGGATTTTTATGTAATTTTCTTGTGTGCATCCCTAAATGCAAACACCACCTGTTTGCTATGACAAGTTTATAGAATGCAAGGTATCTTCTAGGTTAAAGTAATTCACAAGTTGGTGAATATCATCTTGCAGCACACCCTGTACAGTCTTCCTTAAAGGAACACTACAGTATATTTTTTAGTATCTACTTGCTGAATGACTCCATACAGACCGAAGCACAGCAGAGGTCCTGGTACAGTATTGAATTGTCAGCGTACACAGGCGTAATCCCTGTATAGAGTAGTGCCAAACTGATGATTTCAATTGTGTAACTAGTTTAAAACCCAATAAATGGATTGTTTTTAACACCTGGCTTTTGTCTTCATTAAGAAGAGAAGACAGTTGTATAGGCAGTAACTCTCGTGGATGCCGTTTGCATCCATAGATCTGAATCCATAAATGCATGCCCTCTAACCGGACCGAATTATCCAGAGCAGACCTGTCTAGTACAGTAGCCAGTAGCTTCATATAACTATTTACATGTAAAGTAAAATCTCATTTCCTCAGCCTCAATAGCCACATTTCAAATGTTCATTAGCCCCTTGTGGCTAGTGGTTCACCTTACTGAATAGCACAGATGAATTTTTTTTTTAATTTTTATTTTATGATAGGCACACAGTGAGAGAGAGAGAGAGGCAGAGACACAGGCAGAGGGAGAAGCAGGCCCCATGCAGGGAGCCCGATGTGGGACTCGATCCCGGGACTCCAGGATCACACCCTGGGCCGAAGGCAGGTGCTAAACCCCTGAGCCACCCAGGGATCCGTGAATTTTAATTCTTGCTGCTAGCTCATGATGTTGATGTCTGCCTGGCCCGGAGGTCACACTTTAAGTATTAGAGCTTTATGTTATATACCAGCAGCTTGAGCTTTTTCTAAAATAAGCTGCATGAAACTATGCCTTACTTAGCAAGTTTCCTAAAGCGGGAACTTTATTTTTTTTAATTTATTTTTTATTGGTGTTCAATTTACTAACATACAGAATAACCCCCAGTGCCCGTCACCCATTCACTCCGACCCCCCGCCCTCCTCCCCTTCTACCACCCCTAGTTGGTTTCCCAGAGTTAGCAGTCTTTACGTTCTGTCTCCCTTTCTGATATTTCCCACACATTTCTTCTCCCTTCCCTTATATTCCCTTTCACTATTATTTATATTCCTCAAATGAATGAGAACATAAGCGGGAACTTTAAAAAAGAAAAGATACTGGGCACCTGCTGTGGCATTTTGGATCAGAATTTCTCTGGTTGGGACTCAGGTATCAGTATCTTTTAAAGATTTATTTTATTTTTAGAGCACAGCACGCTTGTGTGAGTTGAGGAATGGACAGCAGGAGAGGGAGAAGAGGATCCAAGCAGACTCCCTCCCGAGCACGGAGCCCCAAGCCGGCTCCACGTGGGGCTCAATCCCAGAACCCTAAGATCATGACTGAGCTGAAACGAAGAGTCCCCGACGCCCAACCCCCTGGGCTATCCAGATGCCCCAGGCATCAGTTTTTAAAAGCTTCATAATGTTTCAGTTGTGCATCAGAATTGAAAACCTCTGGCACAGATTCTTAGGGCCCACCGTCTATAGACCTAAAAACAGGATTCTTTAATTTCAGTGGTTTTTTTTTTTTTTTTTTTAAGATTTTATTTATTTTTTTATGAGACACACAGAGGCAGAGACACAGGCAGAGGGAGAAGCAGGCTCCATTCAGGGAGCTTGAAACGTGGGACTCGATCCCGGGTCTCCAGGATCAGGCCCTGGGCCAAAAAGCGGCGCTAAACCACTGAGCCGCCCGGGCTGCCCCTTTAATCTCAGTTTTTAACCTTTGCCCCATTTGATTCTGACCCCAGGTGTAGATGCTGCTTATTACCTTGATACACCGATCTGGTTACACTATAAATTACTTAGTTCCCTAAATTTTCTACCGGTGGCCTCAAAAGTGGAAGGGCTGGGGGAGAGAAAAGGGGTGGGTGCTTACTATTGTCTAAGGTAGTTCTTAAATGTATGTTGTTGTTAAAAAGAATGGAGAGAGAAAAAAATAATAAGAATGGAGAAATGGGCACCTGGGTGGCTCAGTCGGTTAAGGGTCTGCCTTCAGGTGAGGTGATGATCCCAGGGTCCCAGAGCGAGCCCCACCTCCGGCTCCCCCTCAGCGGGGAGGCTGCTGCTCCCTCTGCCCCTCACCCCGCTCCAGCTCTCAAAATCTTTAATAGAAGAAAAAGAACAGACCCACAGCAGCGGCAACTGCTAAGGATGGGGAAGGCAGGCCCTTTGGGCCCATATGGGAGAGCGTTAAGGTAAGTTTCTAGGTCGGGGGCGGGGAGTCTCTTTAAGGTTGTCGTGGCTAATAATCTAGTTTGTGAATGGATCCTTTAAAAAGACAAAGACTTTGCAAATTGCGTTTCAATATTTAGGAAGACCATTTGCCCTCCTAGTCTTTTAATGTGAATGAAAGTTTTAGTGAAAAAAATAATAGGATGAGAAAGCTGTTTTCAAATACCCCCGATACTTGGTGTTGCCAAGCCCTTTAGGTTGTAGGCCAGTTGTGATTAGTAGTGTGGCCAGAAAAGATTACTGAGGAATTTTGTGATACTAAAAAATCCATTTTTTCCACATAGTCTTCATAGTTATTTTTGTGCACGAAGACCACTGTCTTGTTAAAATAATTGTTTTGAGTATTTCTCCATATTGTTGAACATCAAGGTTTTGTTTTCTCTACTACAAATTACACTGTGATGAATATTTTCATATCTTCATGCTTAAAACTTTCTTCTTCAGCTATTTCCTCAGGATAAATTATGAGGAATAAAATTTTAGGTCAGGAATCTAGAATTGTAATTGCTCTAATGCATTGCTTTCCTCCACCTGCACACGTATCAACTTGCATTGCCAATGATAGTATTAGAGTGCTGGTTTCCTTGCAAATTGATAGCCCACTCATATGTGTGTGTGTGTGTGTGTGTGTGTGTGTGTGTGTGTGTATATATATATAGTTTTGGGGTTGTTTTATTTTTATATATACATTTTTTTGGAGAGAGTGTGAGTGGGGGGAAGATGGGGAAAGAGAATCCCAAGCGGACTCTCACCAGTCCCCAGATCACAATCTCAGCCCAACATCAAGAATCCAACGCTTAACCAACTGAGCCACCCAGGTGCCCCAGAGCATTCGTACTTTAACATTTATAGTCAGCCTTTCTTTTTCCTTTACAATTTTTTTTTTTTTTTTACTACTACTAATCCTTTGTTCAATTTGGCACCACTAGCACATTTTGTAGACAATTCTAGTAGCTTCAGCATTGCTGATGATACTGATTTTTGTCTGGAATCTTTTACAACTTGGGAATTGTGGGGTGTTTTTTTTTTTCCCAGTATAATTTATCTCAAAGATTTATTAACTGAGGGCCACATTCTAGCCCAAACCTATTGTAATCTGTCATATGGCCAGAGGCCTGGAAATCAGCTAGCAATGATTTATTCAGCAGCTAATTCATATGGAAGGAGAGAGAGAGAACTTTGGTTAGAATTCTCTAAGCAGTAATGGGCCTTCTCTTTCAATTGCTTATTTCTAAGGCCAGAGTTCATAAGTGACAACCTAGAACTGCACTGCAGGTGGTTGGGGAATGGAGTATTATGTGGGAATTAACTGGAAGTTTCTGTGTAGTTTTTTCTACACAATTCTAAAAGCCCCATCAACACCTGGATTGAATGCCTTCATGAATTATCCAGTTCTTTCATTTTTCTCTTAATGTAAGCACAGGATATGGGGGTAGATGTGCTACACGTAAATCAAATTCTTTGGTACTTGTTGGTAGCCAAAATAGGGACTACTGTAGCAATATTCTAGGTTTTTTTTTTTTTTTAAGATTTTATTTATTTACGAGAGACACAGTAAGAGAGGCAGAGATACAGGCACAGGGAGAAGCAGGCTCCATGCAGGGAGCCCCATATGGGACTCGATCCTGGTACTCCAGGATCACACCCTGGGCCCAAGGCAGACGCTCAACCACTGAGCCACCCAGGCGTCCCTATTCTAGGTCTTTAACTTGCACGAAATTTTCTGGATTTCTGGCGCCAGGGCAAAGGAAAGGGCGATCACCCAGTGTTCACTATTTCTGAATAGTACCCCCGCGGTTAGAAAAATGGGAAGATCCTAATTCCCAGGTCGGGGCCACGAGGTTTAACTGGTCGGCTTTGTGCCCACAATAGGAAACACACTTAGGAACGTTGCTTATGGCTTTGAGACTCAAATTAAGCCACCAGTTCCTTTTGGGCACGTTGTGGACATAATTAAGAACGAGGGGACAGTCGTTTTCTGTGTTCCTGCTTGGCCAAAATTAGCTGCGTACACAGCGCACTGCCTTTCGGGTTCTGCGGTCGACGCGGCGCCCCTGCCCTGCGGTCGCCTGGCCCTGCCCCGCCCTCCCCGGCCCTGCCCCGCCCTCCCCGGCCCTGCCCTCCCCTCCCCGGCCCTGCCCTCCCCTCCCCTGCCCTCCCCGGCCCGGCCCTGCCCGCGGCGGTTGGCGCACCTGCACCTGCACCTGCGGGCTGGGCCTCCTTTAGTGGCACTTGGTTTCCTGGCAGCGCCTCCCCTCCGCCCCCCCCCGCGCCCCCCGTGACCTCGGGGCTTTGGGGCGGCGGAGGAGGAGGCAGATGCGTGGTTCCCTGATTCACAGTAAAGACGGATGCGCCCTAATTCTGTTACAACGACTTGCCTGCGAGCCGGGTCTCGAGGCCGCGGGCGCCCGCCGCCCCCGGGGTCCCCGCCCCGCCCCCCGCCAGGCCCCGCGGCGCCAGCGGCCCGGGCTCCGGGGGCCCCGCGAGGCGCGAGTGTCCGGCGCAGGGGGCGGCGCCCTCGGCGTCTCGGTGCCTGCGCCTCGGCGGCCCGGCTCGGCGGCTCCGGGATGCGCGGCGGCGGCGGCGGCGGCGAGGATGCCCGGGCGGCGGGCGGAGCGGGGGTCCGGGCCGCGAGACGCCGGAGGGGGGCGGCGCCGCGGCCGCCGGGCAGGTGAGAGGCGGCGGGCGGCGGGGGGCGCCCCGCGGGGGCGGGAGGGCCGGGCGGGCGGCGGCTGCGCTGCTGCTGCTCCAGGCCCGGGCCGCGCACCTGCTGACCCGGCGCGGCCTGCGGGGAGGGGGGGGGCGGGGGGCTCGCCCCGGCCTGGCCGGACCGCCGCGCTCTCGGGGGGCCGCCCGCGCCCCCGGCCCCGCCAGCCCTCGGCCGCTTCGCCGACGGGCCCCCGCCCGCCTAGGCCCTGGGCGGCCTGACCCTCCGCAGCCCGGCGGGGGGGGGGGGGTGCCCGGCTGGGGTCCAGCTCCCCTCCCCGGGGCCCCTCCGCAGCCGCACGGAGCCAGCTGCCCCGCTCCCCGCCCCAGCTGGGGACAAGGCGCTGGGCTCGGGCTGACCAAGCCGGCGCGAAGCTTAGTGACCTTGGGCGAGTCATGGGACCTCCCTGCGGGGCCCCTGACACCACCGCGCCCGCCGGGAGAAAATAGTACGGAGCCTGCCCCCCCCCCCCCCGTTAGACCGTGCAAACGCCTGTCCTGGAGGAATTTAAGGCCCACTGGGGGGGGGGGGGGGGATGAGTCGGAGGAATCGAAGCCTGGAGCTGACTTGCAAAGGCTCGGCCAGGGTGCTTCGGGATGTACTGGGGTACCAAGGAGCACGCTGGAGGGTCGCAGGCGCCTCGCACGGCCTGATGACAAGTCCTTGCCTTTGCCACTGTGCACAAGTCTCCATGTACGGTCCCTTGCCTGCTGGTTACTCCAGGATCCTTCCTCCTCGGTTGTAACAAGATGCGCGCGGCTGCCACTTCGTTCAGCCTTAGTGAGGCTGACCTCCCTGCTCCGGTGGAGCCACCTTACAATTTTTCTGACTTTATGACTTTAATCGCCTACTTAGGGTGCCGCAAATAAAGAGCAGGCTTGCATGCGAAGAACGTTGGTGATCTGTACCCACTATTTAGGAGTATCAAACAGTTATTCCTGCCCCCCATCTCATGTACCCCCTGACCCCTCAGTCACTGAGCTTTATAGCGCTACTGTCAAAACTTTGTTCCAGATTGTGATCTCAGCCTCCTCGTTCTTAAAAGTCCTAGAAGGGGGTTTACTTTTCCTTCATTTCCTTCTTTGCTCTTAAAGTTTCTTTGCCAAAACCTTGATTTCTGTTCTGTGTTCAGCTTTTCCTTTTTTTTTTTTTTTTTTTAAGATTTTATTTATTTATGAGAGACATAGAGAGAGGCAGAGGGAGAAGCAGGCTCCATGCCGGGAACCCGACATGGGACTCGATCCTGGATCTCCAGGATCAGGCCCTGGGCCAAAGGTAGCGCTGAACCACTGAGCGCCCCGGGGCTGCCCCTGCTTTTCCTTTTCTTCCCAGCCTTTCATTCCTTTTTTTCCCCTAATTATCCCAGTAGGAATGATTTATGTTTACTACAGCCAGAACCATAGTTATCAGCCTTGCCAGAAAGGTACATAGAGGTGTGTGTGTGTATGTGCTCATATTTTGGGTTCCAGGAACTTAAAATTGGGAAGGGATCGTGATACCTACTTCCTGGGGTTATATACTGAACATGAGAGCTTTGTCAAGCTTTGAGAGCTTATGTAAAGCTTCTGGTATGAATGCTCACCACCCAGTACGTGGGGGCTGCTGTGACTATCTTCTGGCCTGCAGGCCGCCCTCAATCTCTCTGTTGTTATTTTGGGTTGTTGGTGACGAGTGTCAGCTGTAGAGACCACCTGCTTCAAATCCGCGCCCTACCGCTTTAAGTCGGGAGCGCTCTCTCCAACTGCATTTCCTTATCTGTAAAATGGGGATAACTTACACCGTGTCAGGGTTGTGAGGATTCAAGGAGTTAAGAGCTTGGAGTATTGCAAACAGTCCCTGGCATGTCATAAGCACTCAACAAAGTTAATATACTGTTCCTGTATAATATTCCTTTTTTCCCCTGTATAATATTCCTGACCTAGGGTTCTCTTTTTTAAAAAGTCTGAAAATTTTTAAATATATGGAAAAAATTATTTCTGTGCTGAAAGTAGAAGTTGGTCCTCAACTCCTCCAAATCCTTTTTTTCCTCCTACCTCTTATTCTTTTTAAAAATTTTTTAAAATTTTTTAGATTTATTTTTTTTAAGATTTTATTTATTTATTCATGAGAGATACAGAGAGAGGCAGAGACACAGGCAGAGGGAGAAGCAGGCTCCATGCAGGGAGCCCGATGCGGGACTCGATCCCAGGTCCCCAGGATCACACCCCAGGCTGACAGAGGTGCTAAACCCCTAAGCCACTGGGGCTGCCCAAGATTTTTTTTTTTTTAAGTTTATTTGAGAGAGATGGAGCACAAGTAGGGAGAGAGGAAGAAGAAGACTCCCCACTGAGGGAGGAGCCCAACATGGGGCTCTGGGGCTCGATCCCAAGACCTGGAGATCATGACCTAAGTCAAAGGCAGACACTTAACCATCTGAGTCCGCCAGGTGCCCCTCCTGCCTCTTATTCTTGACAGATGTTGGTGCCGCATCATCCCATCTTCCCCTTGACAATTCCGTTTGCAAATATCTCCTAGCCTGGGGTCTCTGTAATTTCCCACCCCACCTCTTGATTACTATCCACCTACTCGATATTTCTCTTAGCATCATGTCCAGATGCTTCATTCTTCTAATTTCCCCAAACCAGATGCCTGCTTCCGCCTTCACCCTGTTCATGTCCCTGCTTCCAAAGAGGAAACTTCTAGGGCAGGGGATTTGCTAGAAACAACAGCATCACCTCTCTGCCTTCCTGCCTTCTCAAATTGAGTTCTCTTTGCTACTTCTCTTTTCATCAGCTAATTCCAATCCCCCAGCTAACCATGAAAAAACCAACAGTAAAAGGTTATCTTTTTTTTATTACGTAGCTGTCAAAAACAGTTCAGAAACAGGCACATGGCCTTTAAGTGAAAACAGTAAGCTATCCGTTATTATTTTGATTCTTTTTTTTTTTTTAAAGATTTTATCTATTCATTCATGAGAGACACAGAGAGAGAGGCAGGCAGAAACCCAGGCAGTGGGAGAAGCAGGCTCCATGCAGGGAGCCCAACGTGGGACTCCATCCCAAGACTGAGATCACGCCCTGAGCCAAAGGCAGATGCTCAACCGCTGAGCCACCCAGGTGTCCCTTATTTTTTTATTCTAATCAAGAGACAAGAGGTCAAGATTTATATTTTTCCTCTCACAGAACTTCTATAAGGCTGGTCTCCCTTGCCAGTGGAGAAATTCATCATATTGTTGTGATCTGCACTATTTGACCATTGAGAATAAAAAAAAGAGGCCATCTTCTTCCTTTTTTTTTTTTAATTTTTTAATTTTTATTTTTATTTTATTTATGATAGTCACAGAGAGAGAGAGAGAGAAGCAGAGACACAGGCAGAGGGAGAAGCAGGCTCCATGCACCGGGAGCCCGATGTGGGATTCGATCCTGGGTCTCCAGGATCGCGTCCTGGGCCAAACCGCTGCACCACCCGGGGATCCCCCCATCTTCTTCCTTCATGAAGAATATGCATTACATATATGGGCCTTCCGAGGACTGAAATTCGACTGATACTCACTGGCATTAGCCATACCTGCTCCTGAATGCTGAGAGACTTCTGGATCGGGTGCTTCATGGCTGCTGCTCAGAGCGCCTAGTAATCCTTCATGGGTCTGGTTCCCTCTTCCTCTGTGCCCCATGATCCAGAATCTGAAGGGTTAACCCCTGGCGCAGCTGGAGGCCTCTGGGACCCAGTTGGAGCTGGTGGTTAAATATTTGGCACATCACTCCTGGACCTCCCTGGTGCCATTGCTTGTTCCTAAAAGGCTGGATGAAAGCAATACCTTTGAGTTGTCAAGAGCATTGCAGCGTCTCCAAGGAACCATTTTAAGCTGTCCCACAGGAAGCATCTTTCAGAGCAGAGTGGGCACCAGGCCACACAGGGCTTGGGGATTTGGAACAACAGAAGATTTGTGAGTGTACTTTAAATCTCATTGAAAAGAGAAGTTTAAGGAAATAAAGAGCAAGAAGAAAAAGAAGTTATTCTTTTAAAGAAGAGGGTAGGTCTTCCTCCTCTTTCTACCCACAGCACCTAGCATAGAGCTGGCATGCGTGTGCACATGATCAGTGTAAACTGAGTGAATGGACGCCTCCTGCTTCATCATGACGATATTGCTGTTGGAATAATAACTCACCTTTGTACAGCACTTTAGAGTCAACAGACGGGTGCTTGGCACCTTGTAAATCTCCAATATAATTGACACCTGTCAGCACGTTCATTTTTTTCCTTTCAAATGTAGTCCTGCACAAAGTTTTTTGTTTTTTTCTGCCAAAGGAAGGTAGGGAGTTGGCCAAGGTATTACAGGCAGGGAGAAGAAATGATAAATAATGGAAAATAAAGGCTTGTTCCTAGGGAAAGAAATAGAAGGTTAGTGATTTGTTCTAATAGGGGTCACAGTATAGTCAGCTATACCCTCTGGCTTCTATCTTTTTTTTTTTTTTTTTGAAGATTTTTATGTATTCATTTGAGAGAGAGAACAAGCAGGAGCAAGGGGAGGGGCAGAGGGAGAAGCAGAAGCAGACTCTGGAAACCGGATGTGGGGCTCCATCCCAGGAACCTGAGATCATGACCTGAGCTGAAGGTAGACAATTACCCAACTGGGCCACCCAGATGGCCCCGCCCTTGGGCTTGCATCTGAAGCATAAGCAGTAAGACCTACTCAAGGTGGCCCTCCCCGCCTGTCCTCCGCAGGCCCTGCCCTGGCCCACCCCGCAACTAGCTCCCCCTCACCACCATTCCCCTCAGCCTCCCTGGGCCTCCAGCCCAGGCTGGACTAGGTTCCCCTTCTCTCACTTCCACAGCGCCCTGCTGCCCCCTGATTCATGACATTAGACTGCGAGTAGATTGTGATCTCCTTGGGGGACAGGTTATATCTTCAGATCTCCAGCTAGCCACCCCCGAGTGCTCCTAAAAGGAACATTTGCATTCCCTTCAATTAGAAACCCCCGGGGGGTGGGAGACCAGGAATCTGCCTTTTTTTTTTTTTTTTTTTAAACTCCCTCTCCAGGTGATGCTTAAACCATTTGGAAAACCACTGTGCCACGGAACTTGGAAATAATATTTTTTAAAAGATTTTTTATTATTTTTATTTATTTATGATAGTCTCACAGAGAGAGAGAGAGAGAGGCAGAGACACAGGCAGAGGGAGAAGCAGGCTCCATGCACCGGGAGCCCGACGTGGGACTCGATCCCGGGTCTCCAGGATCGCGCCCTGGGCCAAAGGCGGGCGCTAAACCGCTGCGCCACCCAGGGATCCCTAAAAGATTTTATTTATTTTTTCATGAGAGAGAGAGAGAGAGAGAGAGAGGCAGAGACACAGGCGGAGGGAGAAGCAGGCTCCATGCAGGGAGCCTGACGTGGGACTCGATCCCAGGTCCCCAGGATCACGCCCCGGGCGGAAGGTGGCGCTAAACCGCTGAGCCACCCGGGCTGCCCACGGAACCTGGAATTAGCCGGAGGGACGCATTTTGAGGTGTTTGTGTCTCGTCCCCTGTTGGGCTTCCAGTCGAGAAGGCCTGGGGCCGGAGCTAAAGAAAATTTGAGTACTTTTGTAAGAAAAAAAATAATAATAATAATTAATAATAATAATAATAATAATAACAAACCAGCATGAGCTGGCTCCGCTTTGTGCATTAACTGCTGTGTGTGTCGGGTGTGCCTTCTCCGCGCAGGCCTTGGAGCGTGCCCCCCGCCGGGCCGTGAGCCGGGGCCCTGACCCCGAGCCGAGCCCGAGCCGCAGAGGCCGGCGCCGCTCCCCGCTCCCCGAGGATGAACGACACGGAGCCCCTGGAGGAGGCTCCCAACGGCACGCTGCTGCGCGGGCCCCGCCCCCAGGGCGGCCCCCAGGACCTGGTCCACACGGCCACTCTGGTCACCTGCACGCTGCTCCTGGCCGTCGTCTTCTGCCTGGGGTCCTACGGCAACCTCATCGTCTTCCTGTCCTTCTTCGACCCGGCCTTCCGCAAGTTCCGAACCAACTTCGATTTCATGGTCCTGAACCTGTCCTTCTGCGACCTGTTCATCTGCGGGGTGACGGCGCCCATGTTCGCCTTCGCGCTCTTCCGCTCGGCGCGGGGCCTCCCGGACGCCTTCTGCTTCGCCTTCCACGCCACCAGCTCGGGCTTCGTCATCATGTCCCTGAAGACGGTGGCGGCGATCGCGCTGCACCGGCTGCGCATGGTGCTGGGCCGGCAGCCCAGCCGCCCCGCCTCGGTGCCCGGCGCCGCGCTGCTCGCCGCGCTGCTCTGGGCCAGCAGCTTCACGCTGGCCGCCCTGGGCGCGCTGCGGGCCAGCAAGGCCCACCTGTGCCTGCCCCTGTCGGGCCTGCCGGCGGCGGAGGGCGCGGCCGCGCTGTCGCTGTACGCCGTGGACTTCGGCTCCTGCGTGGCCGTGGTCGCCGTGTCCTACATCCTCATCGCGCAGACGCTGCGCAGGAACGCGCGGGCCCGGCGGCGCCCCCCGGCGGCCGCGGCGGAGGCTTCGCGGGCGCCGCCGCCCTTCGCGGGCGGCCCGGGGCGGCGGGGGGCCGAGCCCGCGCTCTACCGGCACCAGGGCTGCCCCAGGCCGGCCGCGCCCGCCGCCCGCCGCCCGCGCCCGCCGCCCGCGCCCGCCGTCAACCTGGCCGCGGCCAAGGACTCCAAGGCGGTGCTCACCTGCGTGGTCATCGTGCTGTCGGCCCTGCTGTGCTGCGTGCCCCTGGGCGCGGCCCTGGCGCGGGGGGCGCTGTCCCGGGGCGGCGGCGGCGGCGGCCTCCGCCAGCTGGAGCTGCTGGGCTTCGCCCTGCTGTTCCTCAAGTCCGGGCTAAACCCTTTCATCTACTCCCGCGGCAGCGCGGGCCTGAGGCGGAAGGTGCTCGCGTGCCTGCGGGGCGGCGGCCTGGGCGCCTGCGGCTGCCGGCACAGGACCCGGCTCCGCGCCGTCGGGAAGGGGAACCTGGAAACCAACCGGAACAAGTCGTCCCACCACGAGACCAACTCGGCCTACGTGCTGTCCCCGAAGCCGCAGAAGAAGTTCGTGGACCAGGCGTGCGGGCCCAGCCAGTCCAGGGAGAGCGCGGCGAGCCCCAGGGCCTCGGCGGGGCGGCCCGGCGGCCAGAGCAGCTCCACCGCGGCCGACACGCGCCTGGAGCCCTACTACGGCGTCTACGGCGGCGGCCCGCGGCGGGGGGACGGCGCCCCGCGGGGCCCCCGCTGCCCCGGCCCGGCCGCGCCCTGCGGCGCCAGGCGTCAGCGCGCGGCCGGCGACCTGCTGCGGGGGCCCGGCGCGGCGGGGCCCATCCCGGTGCCCTCCGTGTAGCGCCCCGGTGCGGCCCCCCCGCCCCCCGCCCCCCGCCCGGGTCAGCCCAACCGCAGGCCCTTCGGATTCTCCTCCGTCTGCAGGATCCGTAGCATCTGTGGACCTGCCTCGCGGTCCCTGAGGGTCGGAGGATCCCATGCGAAGGGGTTGTTAGTGGACGGTTTCCCCGCCCCGCGCCCCCACTTTGGTCCTAAACGTCTCACCGGACGCCGGGGATGCTCGCGCTGAGCTACTGGGGGGACGAACCCGCTGTGCCCGTGGGCGTCGGTGCTCGGGGTCCTCGAAGGACGCGGGAGCTGGATTTTTTTTTTTTTTTTTTTAAACCATGTGAAGGTATGATCTTCACCGAGACGGATTTTTTTATTATTATTTTTTTTTAGGAATCGAACTCTGAATTTTGACCCTCTGAAGTGTGGGAAGGGTATTGTTGTTCCAATACGAGAGTCTTTTTGGTAGCGGGTTTACTTGAATACATGCCGTATTGTCAAAGCAGAAAATCAGAAATGTTTTCTCTGTGGTTACCCTTGACCCAAGACACAGGTACTTTGCTTTCGGCAGACAGTCCACCAAGTATTATGATTACTCCCATTCCTTTTTTTTTTTTTTTTTTTTTTTTTTTATTTATGATAGTCACAGAGAGAGAGAGAGGCAGAGACACAGGCAGAGGGAGAAGCAGGCTCCATGCACTGGGAGCCCGACGTGGGATTCGATCCCGGATCTCCAGGATCGCGCCCTGGGCCAAAGGCAGGCGCCAAACCGCTGCGCCACCCAGGGATCCCTGATTACTCCCATTTCTTATTAGAGACATCATTCTTTTGTGTGAATCAACTAGCTGTATAGTTTTTGTTTGTTTGTTTGTTTTTTAAAGAAGTATGTTTCTGCTTGCTAAAAATGAATTATTCTATTTTGGAATGAGCTTACCCAAGGATCCTAGTCGAGAGGACTGTTCCTGTAGTGGAGCAATGTGATTTCTGGGAGCAGAGGCACTAACCGGGGCCTCTGCGCCAGGGCCTGGTGACATGGGTCACAGTCGGGACTGCTGTTGCGTGTCACATGATCTTCATTATTGCCTAAGAAGGTGTTAAGAATGAGATCGAGAGGATTTCCATCTACGCGTCGCTTCTGTGCGAGGATGGCTCGTTAACAACCTGACAAAGAGTTTCCAAGTAACTATTTAAAAATGATTTTTTGGTCTTTGTTTAAATATCACTAAGGTAAAAAAAAAACTTTTTAAGGTGATGCTTTCAAAATAATTGTGTGATTTCTCTCCCATTAGTCTTGGTAATGGGCAATAAGGAAAACTAGAAGGATTTCTTTACCTGGAACTAATTTTATGATGAACTCTGTGATTCCTAGCATAACAACCGTAAATTCATATTTTTATGTAAAAATATTTTCATTATACAGTTAGCTTTTGAACTTGCCACGGCTTTGGAACTACAGCTGTTAGGCTCAAGATGGGCATCGAGATCCCAAACCTGTCTTTAGGAATGGTCGTATTGGAGAACTGTTACTGCAGGTTGGAAGGAACCGTGTTGTTCTGGAAGAAAGGTATGCAACGCACGGCGCCCTCTCCAGGCTGTTCCCCCGTACAAGGGTGCCCCCAGGTGTGGAGAAGGCAGCGGGAGCTCTGCACAGCCTCGCCCAACACCCCCCTTCCAGCACTGACCCGCCGTTTTGTTTCTAGGTTTCCTATGAGATATGGCTTTTCTTTTCTTTTTAAATTCACCTTTTAGGAATTTTTCCTTCCCTTCCTTCTCTCCTTTTCTTCCTTTATTTTTGCTATTAAATTTTATAGCAGAAGAGAAAACACCCCCTCTGTCACATTTTTTCTTGTTTGTAATTGGATGCTATTTTTGGAAGTCACTATAACCTATTTCAATTATGCTTTTATATTTTTAATACGACACTGTTTTCATTTATTACCACTCCCACGAGATAGGTTAGTATATTACCCCTTTTTAACAAAGAACTAAGAAATCTAATATCCTCTCCCAAGATCGTTTGAAGATAATTCTAATTAGGAGTTAGACTTTTGTCAAAATTTAGAGCTGGCTCTTTATTCCAATAAGCCAAACAGCTTTATAATTACTAAGATTAAGCAAGAGGATACTTCCTACTTTTTAAGGTGTGTTTCTCGTTTTTGGCTAGGCATTTCCAGTGTGATTCAATAAAAGATTTTTTAAAAGTAATTTTTACTCGTAAAACTTAAGCTGACAGGTTTCTTGTATGACTTTTTGAGTTAGAGACGACCCGATCCATCTTTGGGAGGTAAAAGTTACAGTATAAAGAAAAGGAAGCATGCGCATATGAGGTACTCAGTCTCTTTGTGCTCATCGAGAAATTACTGATTTATTGCATGAAATACATGTTGGGCTAGATTCTTAGCCCTCCTCCACATCTATCTCTACATCTATGTGGAGATACGGAGATAAATGTAACTTATCTCTTCATAAGTTATATATGTCTATCCATAGAGGGAATTATGGATAGGTACATATAACTTCTCTATAAGGGCTAAACTGAGAACTAAAAATAATGAGAATTCAGTTGAATATGACTAATTATTAGCAGGGTATATTAATTAGTTCTCTTGATGCTTTACTGTGATGCAAAGTATGTGATGTATTTCAAACATTTTATAATTGTTCTGATGTTAACCTTTAGGCCAGATTTGTATTTCTGATGCTTTTAATGTTCTTTTAAAATAATGTTTGGAAAATAAAAACCCTAACATTTCTGAACATCAGATTGCAGTGCTATGACTTTCCTGTCCAGTCATTTGAAAACCATCAGAGGAAAGTAGTGATGATTAGTGCACCGTAGATAACAATGTGTTGGCCCTCAGCATTCTCTTCTTTAAGAGATGAAATAATCATGGGTTTTGGGGGTTTTGTTTTAATTTTATTTACTTATTTATTTAAAGATTTTATTTATTTATTCATGAAAGACACAGAGACAGAGAGAGGCAGAGACACAGGCAGAAGGAGAAGCAGGCTTCACACAGGGAACCCGACGTGGGACTCGATCCCAGGTCTCCAGGATCACGCCCTGGGCTGAAGGTGGTGCTAAACTGCTGAGCCACCGGGCTGCCCTGTTTTAATTGTTTTTCAAGTAAGTTCTATGCCCAATGTGGGGCTCCAACCCACAATCTCGAGATCCATAGTCTTATGGTCTACCAACTGAGCCAGTCAGGCGGCCTGAGTCCCCGGGAGCTCTTTGTTTTTATTTTTTTTTTTTAATATTTTATTTATTTATTCATGACAGACACAGAGAGGGGGTGGGGAGGGGGCAGGCTCCATGCAGGGAACCCAATGTGAGACTTGATCCCAGGTCTCCAGGATTACACCCTGGGCCGAAGGTGACGCTAAACCCCTGGGCCACTGGGGCTGCCCTGTGTTTAATTTTTATTATTTATTTATTTATTTATTAGCGAGAGCACGCGCGAGCATATGCAAGAGCGTGGGGGGGGGGGTGGCAGAGAGAGAAGCTAACTCCCCGCTGAGCAGGTAGCCAGATCCTAGGACCCTGAGATCATGACCTGAGCCAAAATAGATGCTTAACCGACTGAGCCACCAAGGGCACCCCCTCAGGATCTCTTTATTGGTTCCAGAGAGTTCTCTGACTCAAGATCAGTGCTGCATATGTTGGGAATGTTGGTTATCTCATCAAAAGTGGTATTTCCATTGTGCTTAATGTTTTCCTGCTTCTCTCTCTTGGTGGTTCCTTGAGGGCTTTGATAATTAGGGGCAGAAGGTACCACGTTGTTCTGGGCCTGTCTGTTCTGGTCAGTTTCACTGTAATCCTCACACCCTCCCAATCACCGTTTCCCTTGGTGATGTCATCACCAACCGTTTTTGGAGACAGACCCACAGGACCTGTTTTGGTAGATGTGCCACCAACTTCCCCACAGATGTATGACTTTGATCTCCCTGGGGCCAAACTAAGGCAGCATGGTGGAGGCTGCTGGGTTTGGATGAACCCAGATTCAGGATGACCGAAGACAGTTGCACCTTCGCATCCTTTGAGCTAAAAGCCAAAAGCAAAAATGCGTGTCCTAGAATTGGTGATAGAGACGGTGTGTATAAGCGAGGGAAAACTCAAAATTACAGTCCTGCGATAGATAACGTAAAGATCCTTCTTTGAAACTAATATTTTGAGTAGTTTCTTGGTTAGCAACTCTATATCCAGGAGCAATGCCCTCCTAGGATTCCATGTGGGAATTCTTTTATAGAGCAGAAAGGGGACACTAACAGAGGGGTAGTGGTGAAGAAAAAGCAGCATGAGATCCTGCAGAGTTAAGGCACAAAAGCCTTTTTTTTTCTTTTTAAAGATTTTAAGTAATCTCTATACCCATCATGGGATTCGAACTCACAACCCCAAGATCAACCAACTGAGCCAGCCAGGTGCCCTGACATAGAAGCCTTCTTCAACAGCTCAGTTGTAGGGTCCTGAAAATGAGCATCTGTAAACCTCCCTTTTTCTTTTCTTTTCTTTTTTTTAAAGATTTTATTTATTTATTCATGAGACACACACACACAGAGGCAGAGACACAGGCAGAGGAAGAAGCAGGCTCCATGCAGGGAGCCTGATGTGGGAATCGATCCCAGGTCTCCAGGATCACGCCCTGGGCCGAAGGCAGGCATTAAATCACTGAACCACCCAGGGATCCCCTAAACCTCCCTTTTTCAATTTCAAGTTATTCATACCCCAGTTCGAAGATTTCTACTCCAGGCCACCAGAAGCACTTCTTGGGTTCCTCTCCAGATCTGACTTGTGATTATAAGTCCTTCTTAAAGAATTCTAAATAAATAAATAAATAAATAAATAAATAAATAAATAAATAAAAAATAAAAATAAAAATAAAAATAAAAAAAAAAGAATTCTCCATAATCTAGCCAGGCCGGGGTCTGGAATCTCCCCTTTCCAAGCCACCCTCACATTCACAGTTCAGGGCAATGTATACCTAGTGAGATTTTTAACTCCCAGGAAGACCTGTGTGTTCTCCTGGATCCACCAAAAGCAGTTGTTTTTCATTAACGAGAGAAGCTCAAGGTCCCGCCAGAGAAACTCACTCCACTGTTCTCCTACTGGAGTTGAGAGGAGGCCAAGAGTCAGTGGAGATCCCAGGCCTATGGGAGGCTGGCAGGCAGGCTGCTGGAAAGGGCTCGACTCCATCAGAGATTCGAGAGGCCAGGCCAGGCCTGGACTGGGGCTAGAACACGAAGCAGCAAGCTGCTCTCTGCGGGGCAGGTGCCCCTGGCCCAGTGTGACGGAGGCGGGAGAGCCAGAGTCACCGGTAGGAGCAAAGACAATGACCGCTTGAAGCCAGATGGGGTCACCTTGGAGAGGCTGAAGAAGGGAAAGCAGAAAGATAGGGAAATCGCCCCTATCGCCTCCCCGCACCCCTAAAGATGGATCTGCAAAGGCCATTCTGATGACTTTCCATCTCCTGGCTTCCATACCGTTTACATGCTAATGACACTCAATTTTGCATCACTAGTCCTAAGCTCTCCCTGAGCTCCACGCTGGTCCATCCAATCACCATCTCCACTTGGATGTCTAATAGGCATCGCAAATTTTAGCATGTGCAAAACTGAACTCTTGATTTCAACCCCACTCCCTACCAAACTTGGGCCTCCTGCTGTTTTATCGTCTCAGGAAATGGCATGGCAATCACACAGTCACACAGCTCCGCTTGTTGTCCTTGACTCTCTTGCACATCACATCCAACTTGTTGGGACAAGAATTATCTTGAAAATAAACTCTGACTCCAACTACTCACCTCTTCATCTCCGTGCCCTCTAGCCCGTGTTCCCCATCATTTCTCACCTGGGGTGTGAAACCCGCCTCGTAACCGTCTCCCAGCTTCCAGTCTCTCTCTCCTGTCGTCTCCCTGCTTTGTAACTTGGGACATGTTTCAGGTAAATCATATTTGCCACTCTCCTGTGAAAACCTTCCAGTGGCTCTCCATTCCACTTAGAACAAAATCTGAAGTCCTTTTTCTTTTTAATATTTTATTTATCTATTTATTCATAAGAGACACAGAGAGAGAGGCAGGTTCCATGCAGGGAGCCCGATGTGGGACTTGATTCTAGGACTAGGATCACACTGAACCAAAGGCAAGAGCTCAACCGCTGAGCCACCCAGACGTCCCCAAATCTGAAATCTTTGCCACGACTGGCATGGTCCTAATGATCTGGCCCTTGGTTTCCTCTCTGTCCCCATTTGCTTTCAGTTGTTCCCTGCCTGATGGGGATACAACAGGCTTTCTGCCCCTTATCGCATGCCTCGGTTTTGTTCCTCTTTCCGTGGCTTGTAGAAGGTCACCTTCTCATTGTGTCCTCACAGGGCCTTTCTCTGTGCATGCAGGGGAAGAGAGGGGGTGGGGCAAGGAGGAGAGAGAGTTGGGGGTGGGGGCTCTTGGGGTGTCTCCTCCTCTTCTTATGTGGACACCATTCTTATCAGATTAGAGCCTCACCCTTATGATCTCATTTGCCCTTAATTACCTCCTTAAAAGCCTTATCTCCAAATAGAGTCCCATTGGGGGTTAGGGCTTCAAATATGAATTCTGGGGGGACACAATTCTGTCCATAACAGTTACGTATAATGAATGAATCAAATAATAAATGATCAAATGGCTGAAGCCTGGAAGTGATCTCAACCCTGACCTCTACCTGGCTGGCTGGCTTAGCCTCCCGACATTTGTGGTTTTTCGTATCCCTCTCTACGTCCCCAGGGTGGTTATCAGCAGGACTCTGATGAAAGGGGACATGGATCAGGATTCAGGATTTCTGACTGTTGACGCAGGGAATCAGCTCTAAAGGCGTCTTCTCCCAGGGGCCACCCTGGCCACCCAGGTGTTGCCAGACAACCTGCATTCATTCTCCTGGACCTCTTTGGCTCCTGACGCAGCCTGAGGACACGGAAGATGAAAGGAAACTCTTCGGCAGCCGCAGAGAAGTTAACAGAGTGAAGGGGTACCTGGGTCTTGGGGGGAGAGAAAGGAGAATACTAATTACTTTAAAGTGCATGGCAGGGACCCCTGGGTGGCTCAGCGGTTTAGCGCCTGCCTTGGGCCCAGGCTGTGATCCTGGGGTCCTGGGATCAAGTCCCACGTTGGGCTCCCCACAGGGAGCCTGCTTCTCCCTCTGCCTGTGTCTCTGCCTCTCTCTTAGTCTCTCATGAATAAATAGATAAAATCTTAAAAAAAAAAATAAAGCATATGGCAATTTGAAAAAAGTCACAGATTCAGTGAAATTCTGTTTTCCATGAAGAGACAGTTAACAGGCAATCTCTCTAAGCCCAATGGTTTTAGATTAATTTTACCAAAGTAAAAATATCCCTTTGTTGCTTATGGACAAATCAGTGAATTTTCCCCTCCTCTACTCCAGTAACCAGGTAATTTTGCTTCTCCATGAATACACTTAGCTGGTGCCAAGATAAGTTCAGTTTGTTTCTGAGTTCCATTTAGGTGAATGTTTGCCCTTCTGACACTTTCTTGAACCGCAAGCTGGCTCGTAGCATGCTGATGAGTGGGAGATCTTTCATCTGACTCCCAGTGTGGGAATCTTGATTTTCATGCAAAGCCTGGTGTTCTGCAAAATGCAGCTTGTTCAGATAGACCTTAAAAAGTGGAGCAATTTACAAAGAGTGCTTTATGCCTGTCTTCTGGGGCTGTGGCACTAGGGTAAATTCCATAATCTCGGTAAATGCTTACGTCGTATTTTGTATCTGACATTAGCAAGAGCTTATGAAAGCTTCTTGCTCGTTTGTTTGGCTTTAGCAACAACATATGTCAAAGAAATGGTAAGAACTGATTTTATTAATATTGCAATGGGGATGGGGGCCTGGGTGACTCCGTTGGTTAAGCATCTGCCTTCTGCTCAGGTCATGATCCTGCAGTCCCAGGCCCCAGCCCCACGTTGCATCATCCGGGCTACCTGCTAGGTGGGGAGTCTGCTTCTTCCTCTCCCTTTGCCCCTGCTCCTGCTCTCTTTCACGTGCTCTGTAACAAATAAGTCTTAAAAAATTTTTATTACAATGAGGAAAGATATGGCTGGGAATTGTGTTCTTCACAAAGAATCGTAATTTAGACAATTTCTTTGAGGAATTCAGAGTACCTTGGAACTGGGATGTTTTTAGTTTATGGAGTTGGAGGTGGAAAATTCAATTCTTTTCTTGACCTGAGAGAACAGGGACTTTATTCCAATCATGGCCCACAAGTGGGGGAAAAAGAGACACAGGCACTGTCTTCTTGTTAGGGAGTGGTGCAGAATTTGAGAAGGAATACAAATGAGACAAGTAATTAATTCTCCCTTTTCTTTCCCAACCAATTTAAAACTGAGGAAAATATTGTTTTCTTCAAAGTACCAAACACTCAAAAAGTAAGAGCTGGTAGGAAAGTCCTTGGAATTGTAGTTGGGGAAGGTTTTATAAGTGTGGGTAAGAGAGGATGAGGGTTCATTCATTCATTCAGCAAATATTTGTTGAGTGTCACTGTTATGCAAGGTCTGAGGAGAAGGATCTGAGAAAGAAAATAAGATATATTCTTTACCAATAAGTAAAAGATGAAGGAATTTTATCATTTACATAATAAATACAACCTAGTTCTAGACAAATTGCCAGTGCAGCTGCATCGTTTACCAACACCAAGTGATTATCAGAGAAGGGAATTTTTTTTTTAAGATTTTATTTATTTATTCATGAGAGACATACACAGAGAGAGAGATAGAGGCAGAGGGAAAAGCAGGCTCCATGCAGGGAGCCTGACATGGGACTCGATCTCGGGACTCCAGGATCATGCCCTGGGCCGAAGGCTGGTGCTAAACCCCTGAGCCACCCAGGGATCCCTGAGAAGGGAAGTTTTGATGATATTTAACCAAGCCAGAATTCCCAAGGTGACACTTTAATTTTACCAGTGAGTTTTCTTTTTCTTTCTTTTCTTTTTTTTTTTTTTTTTAAGATTTTATTTATTCATGAGAGATACAGAGAAAGAGGTAGAGACACAGGCGGAGGAAGAAGCAGGCTCCTCAAGGGGAGCCTAATGTGGGACTCGATCCCAGGACTCGGGATCACACCCTGAGCAAAGGCAGATGCTCAACCACTGAGCCACCCAGGCGTCCCACCAGTGAGTTTTCATTTGCTAGATTTTGAGTCGCATTAGCTTAAAGAGAAGTTAGTGGTGTTCCATATTTAAACAAAAAACAAAAAACACACAACCGTATGAAAGAAAATAAGTACCATATGTTACTAAGACAAAAATCAAGCATTTTGCTTAGCATTTTGCTGAGCCCTTTGGGATGTTCCTTCAGGTGGGAGGTGATGGCACAGAGAGGTTCAAAGGGCAAAGCTGGTTCTGTGAATAGAAAGCCCTATAAAATATCCTTTACAAGGGGACGCCTGAGTGGCTCAGCGGTTTGGCGCCGCCTTTGGCCCAGGGTGTGATCCTGGAGACCCGGGATCAAGTCCCGCATCAGGCTCCTTGCATGGAGCCTGCTTCTCCCTCTGTCTGTCTCTCCTGAATAAATAAATAAAGTCTTAAAAAAAAAATCCTTTACAAACATGGCTTCCACAATCTGAATTGATTCCAAAGCTGGCTCAACCACGTGCAGTTTAGTTCCATTCTTTGAGCCTCATTTTCCTTATCTGTGAGTTAAAGATAGGATTGTGATCACAAGGTATCTGAAGTGTTTAGCATAGTGCTGGAATATTTAACCAATGTGCAGGAAGTGGCAGCTTTTATTATTATAAAAGCAGAGTTTGGGGTTGCCTATTATCTGAGATTCAAGGAGCAATGACTGAAGATTGTTCACAACTGGGTTTTTTTTGAGCGAAACACTCTCTTGGAGGTGATTGACAAAAGCTTTTCCAACAAACGATTTCTGTCACTGTGGCTTAAGAACACTAAAACCTATAGGTATGGAAAACTAATCCAGGGGTGGGGTGCATGGGTGGCTCAGTCAGTTGAGCAACTGACTCTTGGTTTCAACTCAGGACTCTTGGATGGTGAGATTGAGCTCCCCATTGGGCTCCATGCTCAGCACAGAGTCTGCTTGAAATTCTGTTTACTTCTGCCCACCTCCTACTCACACTCTCTCTCTAAAATAAGTAAGCAAATAAAATCTTAAAAAATTTTTCAAGAATTTATTTATTCATGAGACACACACACGCATACACAGAGAGAGAGAGAGAGAGAGAGGCAGAGACATAGGCAGAGGGAGAAGGAGGCTCCCTGCAAGGAAGCCAGATGAGGGACTGGATCCCAGGACCCAGGATCATGACCTGAGCCAAAGGCAGGTATTCAACCACTGAGCCACCCAGGCATCCCTTATAATTTTTTTTTTAATTAAAAAAAAGGGGGTGGATCAGATGGTTAAGCATCTGCCTTCAGCGCCAGTCCTGATCTAAAGATCCTGAAATCAAGCCCCGTGTCAGGCTCCTGGCTCAGTCAGAGCCTGCCTCTCCCCCTGCTCATGCTCTCTCTGTCTCAAATGAATAAGTAAAAAATCTTAAAAAAAAAAAAAAAAAAAAAAGGGCATCCCAGGTGGCTCAGCAGCTTAGCGCTGCCTTCAGCCCAGGGCCTGACCCTGGAGACCCAGGATTGAGTCCCACATCGGGCTCCCTGCATGGAGCCTGCTTCTCCCTCTGCCTGTGTCTCTGCCTCTCTCTGTGTGTCTCTCATGAATAAATAAAGAAAATATTTTTTAAAAATTAAAAACTAATCTGGGGGAAGATGACTCCTGGTTTCTTTGACCAACTATTAACATTTCAAATCTATGGGTTATATTTAGAACTCTGATAGAATTATTAAATGAGTAAATTATGGGGCACCTGGGTGGCTTGGTTGGTTCAGTGTCTCTTAGTTTTGGCTTGGGTGCCCTAATCTCAGGCTTGTGGGATCAAGCCTTGCATTGGGGCTCTGTGCTCAGTGGGGTGGTGCTTGAGGTTCTCTCTCTCCCTCTCCCTCTGCCCCTCCCCCACTCATGCTCACTTGCTCTCTCTCTAAAATAAATCTTTAAAGAAAAAAAAGAATTCTTAAATAAGTAAATCAGGTTTTACTGCTATTAAGGACTACTGGTGACTAGTAAGCTCGTGTTTTAATTGAGGACAGGGAAGCTATTCTAATCTAACAAAGTTTGCTATTTTTGGCTATTTTTTTGGGGGGGGCTATATTTTGAGTGAATTTAGGGAATAGAGTAGATTTGACTAATTGGGTTTTCAACTCTCAGTTGCTGGACTCTCAAGGAAGTTTGAAAAAATATATTATTTTTGGTGGTAGAGCACTTTTGTTTTTTAATTGAAATATACCTGACACACAATGTGGCATTGATTTCAGGTGTGCAGCATAATGATCTGGCAACTGTATGCATTTTGTTACGCCCACCACAAGCATGGCTTCACCAGTCACCATACGATGCTATTACGCCATTGACCATATTTCCCTTTTATCCCTGTGACTTATTCTATAGCTGGAAGCCTATACCTCCCAATCCCGTTAGTTTGACCTTTAATATTATATATTTAGAAAATCAAAATTATATATTTAGAAAATTAAAATGTTTGTGCCATACAAGGAACTATTTTTTCTTAAATTCAAGGCAAAGTACAATTGTAGTCTATTGAAAAGTACCGGAAAGCAATTTAATAGACTTGAAATACGTAGTGTTGTACAGGATTAGACGAGATGTTTAGTATTATTTTATAGTCTCATCAATGTCTCCCATAGTTGAGACAGTTACCATTTCCTTTTTGTTTTCTTTTCGGTTACCATTTCCATAAGTAGTTCTGCTAGATTTACTTGCTTTTGGTGAACACTCTTTGTTTCAAATGTAAAGAAGACTAAAATGCTTAAAAATTTACAAATAAGTATGGACACAGAACACTGTACGCCCTATATTTCATTTGTTAGTAATTTTGCATTTCTTCTTTTGAGTTTTGAGGGGTAGGGGCTTTATTTTCTTTGTTAAAGAATGGAATTCCAGTAGTCTTCACACTGGAGTTTCTTCTAACTGCTGGCGAGGAAAGCATGCTCATTCTTCGTGGCCACTGCAAAAAAAAAAACATTAAAAAAAACCCTGTTATTTCTTCTGGAGAAGCCTTGCGAGCTACTCAGAGCACAGTGATTGAAGCCATGGAAGGTGAGAGTAATCTGTTAACCTCTCACCTTAATTCTGGTTGGTTATATACCTAATAATATGTGGTCTTTTTTTCTTTAAAATTTTTACTTATTTGACAGAGAGAGAGAGAGAGAGAGCACGAGAGAGCACAAGCAGGGGGAGCAGCAGAGGGAGAGGGAGAAGCAGGCTCCCCGTTGAGCAGGGAGCCCGAGCTCGATCCTAGGACCCTGGGATCATGACCTGAAGCCAAGGCAGGTGCTTAACTGACTGAGCCCCCCAGGTGCCCCTGATGTTTGGTCTTGATGCTAGTATTTAAAGTGACAATTCCATTTTCTGAAAAGTGGTGGGGACATTAATTTAATCTACAGTGCTGCATATGGTGGAGGTAAATAATGACGGTATCTCCATCACTTCCTCTACACACATGCCTACCCTTCCTTGAGTTGTTGGCGATTTTTACACATAACCTGATTTATGAATGACTCTCTACTAGTATTGGTCCACCCACGAAATATTAAATAAAAATAAAAGCTTAATTCCTTGTTCACAGATGAAATTTTATACAATCTCTAGTACTTTTTCCCTATAATGCATTGGATCATCTTACCTGCTTGTACAATCTACTTTAAGACTATTGGCATATGAAACAAAGTGTGTCCTTGGTTATGTGGTTGACCGTGTTTCTCTACTACCCCTGCCAAACAACTGAAAAAAAAGAAATGGAGAAATGGATTTTCTCTTAGGCCATGTGACCATGGCAACATATTTTGAAAAGTTTTACTTCAACAACTTACAGTAGGAAGGGAATTTATTTATTTAAATATTTTTACTTATTTATCTATGACAGACACACACACACAGAGGCAGAGACACAGGCAGAGGGAGAAGCAGGTTCCATGCAGGGAGCCCAATGTGGGACTCGATCCCGGATCTCCAGAATCAGGCCCTGGGCTGAAGGCGGCACTAAGCCGCTGAGCCACCCAGGCTGCCCTGCCCTAGGAATTAATTAATTAGTTAATTAATTAATTTCTAAGAATACACAGGAGAGAGAGAAGCAGAGACACAGGCAGAGGGAGAAGCAGGCGCCATGCAAGGAGCCTGACCTGGGACTCAATCCCAGGACTCCAGGATCAGGCCCTGGGCCAAAGGCGGCGCTAAACGGCTGAGCCACCCGGGCTGCCCAGGAAGGGAATTTAAATCAGATCCTAGGATAGCTGATATTTTCATTTGAAACTGTGATTGCATATCACAGTTTATTAAAAATTTATTAAAAATTTAAGTCTTGATTTTCATTTTCCTGTTTAGCTTAAGCCCTTTTAATGTTAGATATTTGGTGCTAGTAGGTCAACAATTTGGCCTGATTATAGACTAGGAAATTTAAGAATGGTCAGAAATCAGGTCAGGCTTTTATCGGACTGAGAAGTGTTGTTCACCAGGGGACTGTACACAAAGCTTACTATTCAGGTAACAGATAATTTGTTGCCCTTTTTTGCCAACGTTCCTATTATCGGGGACCAAGGGTATAAACTAGAGCTGGGCATAGGCCCCATCTAGTGGTGACTCAAAGAAAAGCAGATAGAGACAAAAAGAAAAGTCTTGTCTCAATCTTCCTGTAAAGAGGAGCTACTAGTTATTCCCCTGAAACACAAATCAGGAGAGTTAGAATGTGTGAAATTTTTAAAAGCAAAGTTCCTAAGTCAGTGATTCTCATTGGAGAATATATTTAAAATAAAGAGGATCACTCGGGAAGCACATTTAAAGTGCAGATTATACTCTGCCCTAAAGGATCTGATTAAGTAGGTCTGGGATAGCACCCACCTGAACAGACTTCTCTAAGTGCATGAGGCATATTACAGCTGAGCCCTTTCCCCTCCCTCTTAGGACCTCAGCTACTTCTACAGAAGAGTGGCAGTGCAGAGAGTCGGCCACACACAATACAGAGAGCACATGAGATTTCCTAGACCACTGATAAGGGAACCAAGATTTAGAAGGAACATGGGAGATAGCTGGCCTACCCCTTACTTCAAAGAAGTTGAAGCTGTTAGCCCAATAGAAAGCAGACTTTTTAAAAACTTTTTATTTTGAAATAATTACCACCTTTTTTTTTTTCTTTTAAAGATTTTATTTACTCATTCATGAGACACACAGAGAGGCAGAGACATAGGCAGAGGAAGAAGCAGGCTCCCTGCAGGGAACCCGATGTGGGACTCGGTCTTGGGACTCCAGGACCATGCCCTGGGCCAGGGGCAGGTGCTCAACCACTGAGCCACCCAGGCATCCCACAACCTCTCTTTTTAAGAATCTTCTGTGGTAAAGTATCCAGTACAGGTTTTTAGATTTCCTCCCTCCCTTTTAAGAGAAAAATTTGACCTAAATATTCTAAAAGTGTCCTCTGGCACTAATCTTTCCCAATTCTCACTCCCTCCCTTCTTATACCTACCTATAATCTAAATGTAATTCTGTTTGTCTTAATTCATTGATATAAGAAGTATGATTTTATAATTTATTAAAGAAATATATATATATATATGTATATATTTAGAGACAACATGCAAGAGGGGGAGAGGGAATTCCTTTTTTAAAGATTTACTAATTTTAGAGAGAAAAAGAGTGTGTGCATGTGTTGGGGGGCAGAGGTAGGGGCTCAATCCCATGACCCTGAGATCAAGATCTGAGCAGAAATTAAGGACTGGATGGATACTCAACTGACTGAGCTATCCAGGTACCTCTAAGGAAATAAATTTTAATGGCTTTGGTCTCTGATCTCATTATATTAATAGGAGATGAGGGCAATAAATTAACTCTTACTGGGAACCTGGTGTCTACTACTGGGCTTCGGCTTTTACTTACAGTGAAGTTAACATACTGCTACGACTACCTTCTGAGGTAAGCAGTCTCTCTACCAAAGAGGACATGAGGCTCAAAGAGGTTAACGGCTCTGTGTAAGATCACACAACTAGGAAGTTAGAGTTTCTGGACTTGGTTTGAACACAAAGTCTGTGCTCTTTCTGTATGTGCTGCTTTGCCCTAAAATTTGTAAACAACTCTCTAATAATCAACTGCATTAACCATTTATCAAACTAAACTATCTTTGGCCAGAACTACTGAAAAGGAGGAAAAGTAAAGGATTTTATAGCTACTTTTCTGTCCTTACCTAGATATATATGTACATCTAAAGTAAAACAGGATAATACAACACCATAATGGAGAAAATAAAGGAGATGAATAATCTGCCATTGACTACATGACAACACTGCTTGTGAACATTTTATTCATTTTAAAATAAATATTGTGCTGCAAAACTGTCCAGAACTAAAATCTGTAGTATACAGTAGGCAAGTACAAAGAATGGCCAGCACAGTGTGTTTTGTTGGAGTAAACCATTCCTAGTCAAAAGAATCTTCTGTCTATACCAGGTACATACCTTGGAGGAAGACACATTCATGTCAAGGAGAAAGAAATAGATAAAAGTTCCAAGAGAGAAACAATCTATTACAAATAAGAGTTTCTTGAGGTTAACAGAAGTGAAGAAAACTTAAATGTTGTGAGGCTCTACTAAGTGCCCAGTTTCTAGCTTAACACCTGGTAGAGAGCAGTTGCTAAATAAAAATTTGTTGAAAGGATTTCAGGCACTAGAATTTACATATTTTACATGGTCTCCCATTTAAACAACCTCCTATCAATTTCCTTCTTCATTATCTTTAGTTCATTAACTAGTTATATATACTATAATTTACATAATAAATCTATTATTTAAAAACTTTCAATAGGTACAATTATGACATTTCATTAGGCTGGACTCTAAACTGCTTGGATGAGATTTATTTTTGGAATCACATTATCCAAGCAAAAAACACAATCAGTTCATAAGACACAACAAAAATGAAAGAAGTGAGACAACTATCTGCCTTAGAAGTTTATCAATAACCTCTTATATACACATATATATTCACAAAGTGGTTGAGAGTCCTTTTATACGATCCTTTAGATGAGGTCCAATGGCTGAGAACTCTACAATGAGACACGTGGTCAGACAGAAATCATGAGTGTCAATGATCTTTTCTTACTCCAAACTTTATTATCCTTTAGTTGGGGAGAGAAAGAAGTCCATTTTCATCTGCTGTATCTAAGATTTTACAGATCACTGGAGATTCAACCTGAAGAACAAAAACAATAAAGCCATTAAGAAATTGCTAAACTGAATACATTCTTTATTCAGTATTCTTCTCTATGAATACATGTGTATACATCTGGTAAATGTATATTCACAAAAATATAAACATTTTCCAAAATTGATGGATAATATCAACCCATAAATGGGTCAGTGGACTGTGACCAGGAAAAATACAGAGAAAAGCACTCTGTTAGGCATTACTTAACCAAAGGCATGACCATAAAGTTTCTGGAAAGAAATATAGGATAATATTTTCATGACTTTGGGATGGCAACATTCTTAGAACAAAATAAAGCATTAGCTATAAAAGGGAAAACCTGATGTAATAAACTTTATCAAATAAACTTTTACTCATCAAAAGACATTAGGCAAATAAATGGGTAAGCCACAGATTGAGGAAAAAAATATGCACTATAAATACAAAGAACTCATATCCAGAAAGTATTTGAACTCTTAGAAATAAGACAAACAACAACAATAAAAATGGTAAAAGACTAATAGATGACAGACAGAGCCTCCGTGACCAAACTGAAGTTTGGCTCCTCAATTCTTCTTTTTGACTAGGCCTCTTTTGTTTGTACTTGTGCCTGTGTCTTGGGCCTGCTGAGCTCAGATGTAGTAGGAATCCTGTTAAGTCATTGTAGAGAGAAGCCCTCACCCTCAACATCTAATCATCCTCCATATCTGATCAAATTCTTTATCTCTCACCTTTGATGGCGATCATTCTGGCCTGCCTTCAGCAATAATCCTGTCAAGTCAGTTAAGTTGATGTCTCCTCTTAGTAATTTTCTATCCATTGAACTACCCCAACCTGCTACCTTCTGCGCATTGGCTGTATATCCCCAGCTGTCTTTTTGGATCTCTCTTCTCTGTTATGAAAGTCGTGATACACTTATTGCCAAATAGTCCTGAATAAAGACTGTTTTAATAAGTGTCAGAATAATTTTTCTTTAAAATAACTTGGCTATCTCTCTCTCTGTGTCTCTCATGAATAAATAAATAAAATCTTTAAAAAAAATAACTTGGCTAGATACTTCACAAATATCTGTGAGCAAATAATCACAAAGGATAGTTACATAGATGTACAAAATTATCAAAAAGTATCAAACACTTATGATCTCTGCATTTTATTTTCTGTAAATTATATCTAAATAAAAAAGATTCAGCTTTTATACAGTATAGGGGTTATGTTAAATTTTGGAGATTAATGAAGGTCCTTTCTAGCCTTACTGCTAAAAATTGAAGCATGTTCTCAAACTGAATCCTGAGTATTATTTTTTTTACTTACCCCAAGGATATACTGGCAGGAGTGAGGCTCTAGCATATATACAGTAACAGCATGAGGAGAATCTGATTCTTTACACCTAAAACAGAGATTACTTTAAATTACTACCTAAAGAATATATAATTTATTTTTTAAAATGATTAATTTAGAAAGAGAGTGAATGAGAGAGACAGAGTGCACACACGGGCAAGTAGTGGGGAAGGGAAGAGGGAGAGTGAATCCCAAGCTGACTCTGTGCTGAGCCCAGAGCTGATATGAGGCTGGATCTCACAACCCTGGGATCAGGGCCTGAGCTGAAATCAAGAGCTAGATGCTTAATCAACTGAGCTGCCCAGGTGCCTTGTACAAAAGTATTTTTACTTGTTTTCCTCTTAAGCTATACAAATCTCATATAAGTGGCCCTGTATAATTTAATACAACAAATAGCTACAATTAAACAATTTAAAAGTCATTATAACTTACAAATAAATAACATAATTATATTGAAATAATTTTAATATTTTACTGATTTTTAAAGATTTTAATTTATTTATATTAGAATGGAAGAAAGGGAGCAAATGAGGTAGTGGGAGAGAATCTCAAGCAGACTTTGCGAGGGCAGAGTCAGATGTGGGGCTCAATCTCATGACCCTGAGATCATGTGACCTAAGCTGAAATCAAGAGCTGGATGCTTGGGCAGCCTGGGTGGCTCAGCGGTTTAGTGCCACCTTCAGCCCAGGGCCTGATCCTGGAGGCCCAGGATCGAGTCCCACATCAGGCTCCCTGCATGGAGCCTGCTTCTCCCTCTGCCTGTGTCTCTGCGCCACCCCCCCACCCCCGCCCCTCTCTGTGTCTCTCATAAATGAATAAAATCTTTTTTTTTTTTTTTAAATTTTTATTTATGATAGTCACACAGAGAGAGAGAGAGAGAGGGGCAGAGACACAGGCAGAGGGAGAAGCAGGCTCCACGCACTGGGAGCCCGACGTGGGATTCGATCCCGGGTCTCCAGGATCGCGCCCCGGGCCAAAGGCAGGCCCCAAACCGCTGCGCCACCCAGGGATCCCAAATGAATAAAATCTTAAAAAAAAAAAAAAAAAGCTGGACGCTTAACCAACTGAACAACCCAGGCATTCCAATATTTTATTTATTTTTAAAAACTCTTTTCTTTCTATATTTTTTAACATTTCTTTCTTTCTCTTTTTCTTTAAGTAATCTTTACAACCAACGTGGGGCTTGAACTCACAACTGTGAGATCAAGAGTTGCATGCTCCGGATCCCTGAGTGGCTCAGTGGTTTAGTGCCTGCCTTTGGCCCAGGTGTGGTCCTGGAGTCCCAGGACTGAGTCCCACATTGGGCTCCCTGAATGGAGCCTGCCTCTCCCTCTGCCTGTGTCTCTGCCTCTCTCTCTTTCTCTGTGTGTTTCATGAATAAATAAATAAAATCTTAAAAAAACAAAAACAAAAGAATCGCATGCTCCACTGACTGAGCCAGCTAGTTGCCCCAATTTTAATATTTTAGAAGAAATGATTTTATATTAAATTAATCCATATATTATTATGCATAAATGTAATTATTCACAATTATATTTTATATTTATATAAACTTCTGCCCATTGGAAGCAGATTAAAGAAAAAAGCATATAGCATCTGTCGCCAGTCCAACTTACTTTAGTTTTACAGTGACCTGTCTTGGTTTGTCAGTTATATCACAAATATCTCCATTCCCATAAAAATGTGACACCATCCTAAATCAGAGAAACACACAAGTTTTATTATCTAAACTTCATTAATTCAGAATAACTGTAATGGAGAGGGTAAGAAGATGGTTAGATGGATCCAGTTTTGTGCTAGTTATAAAAATATTTTTAGGGTCATGTAACAGAAAATCTTTCAGATTCTGTAAGAAGAATATAAAATTGAGATACTTCAGAATGATTTAATTAATAAAAATAATCTTCAATCTGCATATTATTTATTTGTATACAAATAGGTAAGGTTAAAGTGCTTTTGCTAAAGTCCTTTTGAAGTTAATCATTTCCCCAGCCCTATATATTGTTCACTTTGTGGAACAGTTTTCCCTCCTTGCCATCCTCTAGACAGTTCCACTCATTAAAATACTGTAATGCAGGTATATAAAAGTAGAGCTTAGGTTAAGTTACAAATTCCAAAAGAGGGACCTAAAAAAAAGTTTTCTGCTCCTGTGCTTCAATATTTGTTGCTCATGATACTGTGAACCACTTTCACACGAAATATACATGAACAAAAAGAAAAGTCCATCTGTTTAATACATTCTAATACTTCAATGTCCATCTCTTAATCTAGCTAACTTTGATTTTGGTCAGCCCAAGAAGTCAACACATTGTTTTTTTTTTTTTTTTTTAAGATTTTATTTTTAATCCAACATGGGGCTCAAACTCACAATCCTGAGATCAAGAGTCCCATCCTCTATAGACAGAGCCAGGCAGGTGCCCTGAAGTTAGCACATTCTAAAAACAGAGTCTCTCAATATGCCATCTGTACTAGGAACGACAAAGTTAATACCCAAGAAAGAGAAAGAATGAGTAACTTAAAATTCGCCAGGTAAGAGGACTACAAGAAAAACTAAAACCGAGTTATTCTTGGAAAAAAGGAGATTAATTTATTTCTGTTGTAACAAGATATACCTATATGACTCAAAGAAGACATGAGGTGGTTTTTCAAAAAGCCATTGTTTATTTTCAATAATAACCTCACAGAAGTCAAGTAACAAAAGGAAATGTTACAGTATATTTAAATAGAATTAACTATGTTGAAAAGGTGAAGGTGACACATGAAAGAGGCAATGTTTTATAACAGCCTCAGACCTAATACCTGGAATTGAAGGCCGACACCACCACGCTCATTACCACACCACCACCATTAAAGGCTGCAAGCCAGGATTTATTGCATGCTGTTGCCAGGTACTATGTGTTACATAAATGATTGTTTAAATGTCATAACAATCCTAGGAGGCAAATACTAGTAGACAAGAAAAGTGAGATTTAAGATTATGTAATTTGCCCAAGGTAGTAAGTGAAGAGTCGGCATTTGAATCCTGGGCCTCCCCCATGTGAGAAACTTCGTAACTAATACCTTAGGAAAAGAAAACCAATGTAAAAGATGCCCCTGGGGATCCCTGGGTGGCGCAGCAGTTTGGCGCCTGCCTTTGGCCCAGGGCGCGATCCTGGAGACCTGAGATCGAATCCCACGTCAGGCTCCCGGTGCATGGAGCCTGCTTCTCCCTCTGCCTCTCTCTCTCTCTGTATGACTATCATAAATAAATAATAAAAAAAAAAAAATTAAAAAAAAAATTAAAAAAAAAAAAAAAAGATGCCCCTGAAAAAGACTGACCAGAGATTTTACCTGAGTGTGGAAATTTTATGCTTTTCAGTATTCTGAGGTTTTTTTTTTTTTTTTTTTTAAATGACCATCAAACCATCCAGGTGCCCCTGAATATTCTGAGTTTTAAATATTCTACTAATCAGATCCATAGGCAAATATGTTAATCTTTACCTGACTGTCTGGGTGCCATCATCTTGAAGGTGATAGGCTCTAGCTGGATTCTTCTTAGCCCATGCAATATGCTCTTCTTGGTTCCATGTCCCCACAACCACAGAGGTCTTCCCACTATCCTTGTCCTAATATATGAAAACATATTTTTGATGAATAGTTGGTATCATTAAGTAGACATTTATGCTGATGGCCTATAAATTATAGTCCTTATCTTTACTGGCACACTGGAGATGTTTAGATGTTAGTCAAACAATATTAGTTAAACCCGATAAGGAGATATTTGAACTCAGTGTCTTCTTTGTTCCTTGTTTCTCTGAATAATGTCACTACTTTCTGGTCAGACTAGCTCCACATGCAGTTATTTTTGACTCTTCTACTTCCTTCCCCTCCTATATCTACTGGTTCTGTTCATTGTTCTCCTGGAGATATCCTTGGCTTCAGACTCTTCCTCTAGATTTCCAATGCCAACATCTCATGTCCTCAACTAGGAGTTTAATTTCTCATACCTAAATGATGTAACTGTACACTATGATTTTTCTCTTTTTTTTAAAGTAGGCTCCACATCCAGCATGGAGCCCAATGTGGGGCTTGAATTCACAACCCTGAGATCAAGACCTGAGCAGAGATCAAGAAACACTTAACTGACTGAGCTACCCAAATGCCCCACTACTGTGATTCTTAATTAAATCTCTGTCCTAGGGACACCTGGGTGGCTTAGTGGTTGAGCCTCTGCCTTTGGCTCGGGGTATGATCCCGGCTCTAGGGATTGAATCCCACACTGGTTTCTCTGTGAGAAGCCTGCTTCTCCCTTTGCCTATGTCTTTGCCTCTCTTTGTGTGTCTCTCATGAATAAATAAAATCTTCAAAAAAAGATGTATCTCTTACCCTGCAAACCACTGAGCCTATCTTCATCCTACTTCTACTCTTTCAAATGCCAGTCTGCAAATTGAGTATTCACACTACTCATTTGACACCATGGTTATTTCTGTATCAAGACCGTCTGTTCAGAAACCCCTTCCTCATTCTGCTTTTATTTTATTTTTTTTAATACTAACTATACTATCTTATAAGTGGACTTCCTTCTCTCTCCTTTCTTTTCTTTCCTCTCCACTCCCTCCCTTCCTTCCTATCTTCCTTTCCTTCTTTATATTTTATGTCAGGCACTATGCTGAGCACTAGCAAACATCTAATTAGTAGAATTAAAAACCTGTAGTAGATGAAACAGGCATTGCCGCTGCTACTAGCAGAGCTTATTGCCTAGTGGAAGAGACAACAATTTAACATTCGAGCAGCAACTAGATTGTAAGTTACTAGACAGATAATGATTGGAGCTGCATAGTCAAGTGTTTAGCTGGATATGGAGCAAGACAGCCTGGATTAGAATTCTGGTGTCATCATTTACTACCTACGTGGTTTTAGACAAGTTACTAAATCATTGCTTCTGTTTCCTCACCTTGGAAGAACAACAGTCACCTCTTAGGGCTGTTATGAGGATCAAGTTAATATGCATTCTTAGAACAGTGCCTGGTATACAAGGAGTGTTATATTTGTTAGCTATAATTATTTTTTATCTCCCAAGGCTCCTAGTAGAGTCCCTCAGGAAGTTCTAGGTCATATGACCTTGAGCAAAATAAACTTGATAAAACCCAGTTAGCAAGTGTATGGGAAAAATGTCATTGTGTGTGTGTGTTTTAAAGTCGTCGTTACTGGTAATGCCTTCCTACTTTTTGGAAAGCAATGCTTAGTATGCATGTATTTTGACGTGGCAAGTAGTTGCTAAAAATGTGCCTTATGAGTATACTTGCAAAGGTTTACCAAAAAAAAACCAAAAAAAACAAAACAAAAACAAACTATAAATGCTAAGATGCTATCACAGCAAAAACTGGAAACAATTCAAAGGTCTGTCAGAAGAGATCTGGATAAATACATTGTGGGTATAAACATAATCATCTGTACCTGCTGAACAGAATGAGATCAGCTGTTCCTCACATGGAAAGATCTCTAAGACAAGAACTGAACAAGTACAGAGCAGTGCATATAGTAGATTCCTTTGTCTAAATAAAAAGTTATTCCAACAGTTATGTATATGCATTTTTTTTCTTGTAGACGATGAACTAAGAAAATGTTAACAGCAATTATTTATAGAAATGGGACAATGGTGGTGGAGAATTTTACCATTCATTCTAAATTTCTGGCATATATTCTTTTATTTTTTTTCCATATATTCCTTTAATTAAAAAAAAAGCCATGGTATTATCTGGGCTGTAGTTAAATAATATTTTTTTCTATTAAAAATTTTATTAAAAATACATGAAGCATCTACAAAGTAGCAAGCATAAGTGGGTAAAAGAGTGAAAAGGCACTTCTCAGGTAGAGAGAAAAAATGTCCTAGTTTACAGATGGTTCATAAATTTGGAATGATTTAAATGTGGAAGGTGAGCTGATGACTTTTCCTGGTATGATCTGTCTTGGAATTTAAGACTGGTTTCTCAAAACATATCAGAGGGTAAATATAGTATTCTCTAATAACAAGTTATTATTTCTTTGGGGAAATAAAAAGCCATTTAAAACCGCCAGGTGAATATTTACTAATTAATGTTCGTTTTCAATGTCTGTTTACCCCACCAAACAAAGTACAACTATGACAAATAAATTTATTGAAGCCTGAAGTTCAGAATTTAAGCAGCTTGATCCAAGTATAGAATAAAATCCTATTTCATTTATGAAATTAGAAATAAAAGGGAGAATGAAAAGCCAATGTGTATAATCTTAAAACTTACTTGATTTGAAACTTAGATGATCTGATATGTTCTTTTAGCTGAGAAACTTGCTGTATTTACCCTATTATCCTAACTTGAGCCATAATGTACTATCTTAATTATTCACTTTAACTTAAAGAAGAATTTTAATTACTAATTTCTCAGTCAAAGCTAAAGAGGTTAGTTACAATAGCCTATGATTCCTCCAGAGTTACAGTAATACAAGAATCTGTGGAGATGGGCAGCCCGGGTGGCTCAGCAGTTTAGCGTTGCCTTCAGCCCAGGGTGTGATCCTGGAGACCCGGGATAGAGTCCCATGTCAGGTTCCCTGCATGGAGCCTGCTTCTCCCTCTGCCTGTGTCTCTGCCTCTCTCTCTCTCTCTCTCTCTCTCTCTTTCTCTCTCTCTCTCGGTCTCTCTCATGAATAAATAAATAAAATCCTTAAAAAAAAAAAAAGAATCTGTGGAGTTAATACATGCTACCTTAAGATGACTGACTTAGTTAATATCAAGTTTTCCATTTTCAACAACTTAGAGATACTTTGAGTATTTTCACATTGAAGTCATTTCACAATTAAAACACCATTCCCTCCTTTCTTTTCCGCAAAAGAGTTTTAAAACTTTATCTAGTGGTGGAATGATACAAAGGTTATTCTATACCTCATGATATTGATGTACGTGTTTGCCATAGCAGAATTCATATTTCCACCAACCAACACCCTATAGGAAAGAAAAAAGATCGAGTTACATATAAAAAATGGGAGTCTGTCTCAATATTGCCACTTGACAGTAATAGAAATATATACAATTAGAAAAACTGTAATAGCAATAATATGGTTGAAAATTAAAATATAAAAGTTACTGAGAAATACTATTATATGGTGAAAGATAACTATACTTATTGTGATGCACACTGAGTTGCCAAATCACTGTCATACACCTGAAACTAATGTAACATTGTATGTCAACTATAGTTCAATAATAAAAACAAAAAGGAAATTACTGAGAAATAATAATTAAAAAGACAAATACAGAGAATAACTGCTGTATTGTCTTGGTAAAATAAAATAAAACAAAAATTTCATTTAGTTTCTCTCACACTGGAACTATTAGTGTATTAGGAGCAAAATTTAACCTTTGTAAATGTTAACTCAAGTTTTAAATGTGATTGCTACATAACTAAAATATAGGTTGTGCAACCTTTGTTTTTTTAGGCTATATAATCCTTGATGCTTATTCCAGCAATCAATCAGAATCACACATGACTTAGTTATATGTACTTTCTGTCAGGTAAAGGTCAAGTTTTAGCTTGTGAATAGAGAGAACATTATGGTTACGAATTAGATTATGGTAAGGCACAGACAGAAAATGTCCATTAGGAGGCTTCCAGAATCTTGCCATTTCTCTATAGACAAAAACCTTCTTCAGGGTTGCTGAGGCCCCCTGACTAAATTGAAGGCTGTTAGGTAAATATTGAAACCGAAGGTTCACTTCTCACCCCATGAAAACAGTAAGAACCACTAAGGAACTCTTTTATGAGTTGGTCATCTGTCAATTTGGATATGTGTGTTGTTCCAACAGTGAGCATAGGCTGAGAACCAACAGCAATGGGTTTGTGGATTGCCGGAAATCTCTCTTCTTTAGTTGACTGCAATTCTTCCTAAAATTAAACACATATGTTTAAGGGCTTCTATACCATACTTGTTTTTTTCCAGTTATGATTTAAATTACTATTTTTAAACTAAAGGAAATTTGGAAAATAGAAGTCCACTCATTTTTAACGTGTTTTAGGAAAATAAGTTTTGCAACACTTAATACAATAGAGAAAGCTCTAGACAAATGTTAGTTCCATCTACCAGTTAGGGGTATGATGGCCATTCTTAACATACAGGGATAATTACCATTTCATATATTTTTGTCTCATTTTTCTTGTTCTTCATTTCTTTTCTTTTTTTTGATTGTAGCAGCTAAGTAGTATTCCAACTTACTAGAAAACACACACACAGAGCACCTGGGTGGCTCAGTCGGTTAAGCGTCCCTTTTCGTCTCACGTCATGATCCCAGGGATTCTGCTTCTCCCTCTCCCTCTGCCCTTCCCCTCCGCTCATGCTCTCTCTCTCTCATTCACTCTCTATACCAAGAAATATACACAATACACAAATGCACATTAGACTTTTTTTTTAATATTGCTAACAAGACTGTAAAATCCCACAATTCTTCTCAAGTATAATTTGATAGTATATATCAAAACCCTTTGTTTTGTCCTTAACTTTGACCTATCCCTAGAAATTTATCCTGAGTAAACAATCACCACTGATGGGTGTAGATTTAACAAAAATGACATTCAGTGCGGCATTCTTCATGTTAGCAAAAAATTGTGGACAACAAAAATATCCATACCAGAAAATGATTTAAAAAAATTTTGCTACTTTAAACAATGGAATATTTGAGATTATGAAAATAATATTATGAAAGATGACTTTATGACATAGGAATGTAAAAATGATACACTGTTAAGTGAAAACAAGTGAAAATACTTTATATATTTATACACATACAGTTTGGCCCCAACTATTTTTTTTAATGTGTATCTCAGTGTGTGTATGTATCAAAAAAAAATCCCCCAA
This sequence comes from Canis lupus dingo, assembly GCF_003254725.2. Classification (NCBI taxonomy): domain Eukaryota; kingdom Metazoa; phylum Chordata; class Mammalia; order Carnivora; family Canidae; genus Canis; species Canis lupus. Next base: position 55,786,690 of record NC_064252.1, on the reverse strand, counting down.
AAGACTGAAAGGAAATATACTAAATATTATTTCACTACTTTTTTTTTTTTTTAAGATTTTATTTATTCATGAGAGACAGAGGCAGAGACACAGGCAGAGGGAGAAGTAGGCTCCATGCAGGAAGCCTGATGTGGGACTCCATCCCGGGTCTCCAGGATCACACCCTGGGCTGAAGGCAGAACTAAGCTGCTGAGCCACCCAGGTGTCCCTATTATTTCACTACTTGTTAGATTCTGTCTCTACATTTATTTTTGGAAAATGTGGTTACTATGGGTAAATAAAAGATAACAGGGCAGGGTAGAGAGGAGCTGAGTGGGAGTAAATAGGAATATTAATTATAATTATGAAAATACAGCAGGACCTGGTTGTTGTCCTGGAGGACACCACAAGTTAGTAAAGACAGACATCCACTAAAGGCTGCAGAGAAGAGCAGATTCACAGACAGAGTGGTGATTCAAATAGATTTTGATGAAGAATTGAAACATGATGACTTCACAAAGAGAAAACCCTTGATTCTTGAACATGAATGATTTGTGATTTTTTTTTTGATTTGTGATTTATGTGAATGTCTGTAGGTTTTATGTCTGTGTGCACATATGCATGTGAATCTGAGGAAGACAGGAAGAGCAAAGATATGGGGTATGGCATTATATTTAAAACTAAAAAGATAAACAGGTACTTAATGGTAAAAAATTATATAATTCTAAGAAGTTTGGATATCATCTTATAGATCTTAGGCAAAATATGGCATGAACAAATTTTAAGTAATACTATTGCAGTGGCAGGGAAGGAACAGTAAGAACAAATCCCAAGGTGGGGGAGCCATGGTGGGAGTTGAAGTTACCTAAGCCAGAGAGGAAGACTCTCTAAAAGAATGACAGAAGCAGGGTGGAAAGAATAGTTATGAAAGAGGATAATGAGTTAGAATCCAGAAGTAAACTGGGTTTTGACAATGAGGGGAAAGAAAATGAATCTAGATCAGAATTAAAAGAGTATACCAAGGGATCCCTGGGATGCTCAGTGGTTTGGCACCTGCCTTTGGCCCAGGGCATGATCCTGGAGTCCCAGGATCGAGTACCGCATCAGGCTCCCTGCATGGAGCCTGCTTCTCTCTCTGCCTGTGTCTCTGCCTCTCTGTGTGTCTCTCATGAATAAATAAATAAAATCTTAAAAAAAAAAGGGTATACCAATTAAAACTAAATAGCATAATTAAAAAATTAAATAGTAAAAGGTTTCCTAGTAAATGTATAATGGACATGATGCCTCCTTTCACCTGCTGTAGTTGCCATTGATCAACTATGGGTTTCTTCTTCTTCTTTGACAGGTGGGAGTCATTGGAAGGTTATTCTAGAAACCAATGACCTTATCCTTCCTCTCTCCCAATTCCTCTAATATTTTAGAAGAACAAAGAATGCCAAATGACATCTTATTTTTTGAAAGGACCTTGGATTTTATGTATACTCTTTCTACATTCAGAGCATACTATGCTCTTGGTACTGGTTTTAAGTGCTGAATATTAAAAATGAAGACGACATAGTCACTACTCCTAAGGAGCTAAGGTCTAACAGACTAAACTAGGTTAGTGAGGAAAAACATTAATAATGCATAGTGAAACCTCTAGCTCAGGTAGAGGAAGAGGTAGGAAGAATAGAAGTATGACTATTTATTATTGCTTCTTGTGGATAGTACAACTAACTTGCATTCAAAAAAAATTCCAATAAAAGCAAGATGATTGTTTCTGTAGTAGGGTTTGGAAATTCATAAAATGGATTCCTAATGGTCTAGTAATCTCCAAATTAATATAATAATAGCACAGCCAGCACCATAACAGCCCTGCAAATGTACTCACTTAAAGGCATGATGGACCCATGGTATCTTTCATTGGTATGACCAGTTAGCAATATTTGTACCATCTTTAGGTACAGAAGATATGATATGGCACATACACACATTAATTAAATATACCCAGAGGATCCTCAATAATAGTTACCATAGCCTGACAATCATGAACACAGAGATGACACTGATGTGAAAGGCTATCTTACAAAATAGAATGGCCTGGGATGTACTCAGGGGTACTTGTGCTATCATTTAAACCAAATGATGCCTGATAATTCAGGCAGTATCACTTTTGCATCAAAGCACATGAATAAAGAGATACAAGCAGTAGATGGTCCTGCGTCCACTTTAACCCAGTAGTTATCAAACTGGTTTAGAGTCTGGAGGACATGGTAGCAAAATTATTACTCATTCTTAGTTGTGTCAACACAGGTCTCTTTTCTTGCTCTCTGTACTGCTGCTGTGGTTTATGCATGAACTTGGACACTGTCTGGCCAAAGAGCCCCTATTGCAAAGAGCCCTTCTCTCTCTCTCTCTCTCTTTAAATATTTTATTTATTTATTTATTTATTTATTCATTCATTCATTCATTCATTCATTCATAAGAGACAAAGAGAGAGAGGCAGAGACACAGGCAGAGGGAGAAGCAGACAGGGAGCTGGATGCAGGACTTGATCTTGAGACCCCGGGATCATGACCTGAGCCAAAGGTAGATGCTCAACCACTGAGCCACCCACAGTTGCCCCAAAGAACCCTTCTCTAATGCTTCAGGGAATATCATGGAAGAGGTGGACATATGAGACTGTAAGGACTGGATTTGAGGGGTAGAGTGTGACAGTTAGACTAATGTCTTGGACCAATCCGCCTTCTGTTATCTGAAGCCTTCTTGGGTACAGCACCCCCCACTATTCTTTTTTTTTTTTTTTTAATTTTTTTTAATTTTATTTTTTTAAATTTTTTTTATTTATGATAGTCACAGAGAGAGAGAGAGAGAGAGAGAGAGGCAGAGACACAGGCAGAGGGAGAAGCAGGCTCCATGCACCGGGAGCCCGATGTGGGATTTGATCCCGGGTCTCCAGGATCGCGCCCTGGGTCAAAGGCAGGCGCCAAACCGCTGCACCACCCAGAGATCCCACCCCCCACTATTCTGTCCTTTTGTTCAGTCGTGCTTTTAAGTACACCCTCCGGGCACAACATCCCCGATCTGCTCTGGAGATGTGACTATGACTCACATCTATTCTTTTTTTTTTTTTTTTAAAATCTCATTAGGACTTTTTGTAGTGTACTAAAAAATAGTATCTGTACTCACTTCTATCCCTAAACATTCTCCTGGGTGGTTCCTTAGTGTGTACTCCCAGCCTCTAGGGCTGTAAAAGTAGGTCTAACAAAGAGGTGGGGTTCTGGAGATCTATTTGTCATATTGTCTATTTGCCCAAGAGGCTTCAATTCTAAGTCCCCTTAATAAACCATTTCATGTCAAACAAAACAAAAGTAACAGGTATAATATCATACCAAAATTTTGATAACCAGATTTGTATTTTTGTTTAAAACATAAAAATGTTCATAATCTTTATGGTTAAGTTTATTCCACTTTTAAAAGGCAAATCATATGACAAATATGTACTAAACTACATTTATAAAAGAAAGGATATTGAGAAAAAAATCATTTTAAATAAGTATTCACCCTATGGTATTACCTAAGGTTTTCATCTACAATATGTATTCTAAAGATCCTAAGTATAGGGCACCTGGGTGGCTCAGTCAGTGAAGCGTCTGCCCTCAGCTCAGGTCATGATCCCAGCCGGGGTTCTGGGATCCAGCCCTGCACAGAGCCCCTGCTTGGTGGGAGCCTGCTTTTCCCTCTCCCTCTATCTGCTACTCTCCCTACTTGTATTTGCTCTCTCTCTGTCAAATAAATAAATAAAAATCCTTAAAAAAAAAAAGATCCTAAGTATTTTTAAAGTATTATCATCTGTAGCTTCTTAAATATAATTTTTCTCAAATGGCAGATTAAACACATTAATTAAAGAATAGCTGCTATTTTTTCTCTGAAGAAAAATTAAAGTTGGGATTTGGGAAGCATTTTGATTGAGCTCATTTTTCAGTACCTGTCAGTATTTAAATCACTATTAGGGAGAAGACCAGGAGAGAAATCCATGTCCAATCTTTTAATTGACCATTTCAAATCAAATGCAGATTAATGTTAAGATAATTGTTTCTTCTTATTAGAATGTCAGCATTCACAACATTCACAGAGTCTGGCAATACTTTTGCAAGAAGTACTCAAGAGAGAGGTGAAACAAGCTTTGCAGCTAAATGTTAGTTATTAGTTAATTAAAACATTATTAAGTACCTACAGTATTATCAGGTATCATGCAAGGAGCTGGAAACCCCAAAGTAATAAAGCATAGCTTATTCTCCCTTCATTTTAATATAAGTATCATAGGGAAAAAATCAACCAATTTGGCCACATAAGTGCTATAACGGAGGACTGAGTAAAATACAAGACCAAATAAGAGGAAACATCGATCTCTTTGTGGGAGAAGTCCTTGGTCATTAGAAGTCCTCGCTCAGGGATCCCTGGGTGGCGCAGTGGTTTAGCGCCTGCCTTTGGCCCAGGGCGGGATCCTGGAGACCCGGGATCGAATCCCACGTCGGGCTCCCGGTGCATGGAGACTGCTTCTCCCTCTGCCTTGTCTCTGCCTCTCTCTCTCTCTCTCTCTGTGTGTGACTATCATAAATAAATAAAAATTAAAAAAAAAAAAAAAAAGAAGTCCTCCCTCACTTGCAAAGGAAGTAATATTGCTTTAAAAACAATGGGGACGGGGATCCCTGGGTGGCTCAGCAGTTTGGTGCCTGCCTTTGGCCCAGGGCGCAATCCTGGAGTCCCGGGATCGAGTCCCACGTTGGGCTCCCGGCATGGAGCCTGCTTCTCCCTCCTCCTGTGTCTCTGCCTTTCTCTCTCTCTCTCTATCATAAATAAATAAATAAATAAATAATAAATAAATAAATAAATAAATAAATAAATCTTAAAACAAAACAAAACAAAAAAACGAATGGGGACCATCTTTGAGAGACCAGACTTGATCATACCAAAACCATCCTCCCTTGGTCCTTTGCCTTGGACCTGTGACTTTTGGGATTAATTCTGTTTTCATTTGTGGCTGAATGTAACACGTATACAGTAAATCATCTCCTCTGCTGTCTTAGCTGAAGAGAAACAAACAAACAAACAAAAACAATGGGGAAGGGGAGCCTGGCTGGCTCTGTCTGGAACATTCAACTCTTGATTTTGGGGTTGTGAGTTCAAATTCCACACTGGGTGTGGAGACTTAAAAATAAATAAGTAAACAAACAAACAAACAAACAAACAAAAAACCTCAATGGGGCAGATTAGGTAAAGGTCAGTGTGAGAGAGATGAATTTGAGGTTACTGAAAATGTATATGGTTATGTCCAATGAACAGAAGAAAAGGGAAGAGAGCACACTGAAAAGGAGAAGCAGCACAGAGAAGTGGTTAAGAGGACAGGCTCTAAAACCAGACAGTTTTGATTTTCATCTCTAATCCATCACCTGTCACTTCCCTTCTCTGAAACTTAATTTCCTAACCTGTTAAGGAGGATGATAATAGTGTATCTTGTAGGTTGTTATGAGGATTAGCTAACAGCTGCTGTTAAGATTCAATCCATGTTAACTATTGTGACTCTGGTTTGAGTTCAGGGGAAAAGTCAATATTGAAGATGCATATTTGGAACTTATGGGCATATTAATGGAGGTTGACAGAATGGGCCTGGATGAGCTCACTTGAGACTATATAAACTAAGGAGAGAAGGCAACTATGGCTAACTGTGGGGAATGTCAACATTTCAGGTGCAGGAAGTAGACAAAGACTTAATACACAGGAGAGGAGAACAGAGAGAATCAGAGAAAATGACTTCAAGTAAAGACAGAAGAGAAAGTTCAAGCTTCAAATGTTCAGTGTTTTATATGCTAAGATCAAGTTATGCATATGTCCATTGAACTTAGAACCAAGAGATTGCTGCTGACCTGAATAACAAGTTTCAGAAGAATGATGGTTTGACAACACAGAGCAATGGGTTTAAGAATAAAGAAAGTATTAGAAGATAAGTTGTAATCTATTTTTTCAAGGGGCTCAGCTGGGAAGGCCAGTCAACTAGCTAAAAATTTAACTTAACTACAATTCATGGGTTGTCAAACTTTAAAATATGAAATCATGAGAGTAATAAAATGATAAAATAGTATCTGAGAAGTATAAAAATAAGGAAAAGACTTAAAATCAGTTGAAAACTTGGAACTTAAAATTTTGAGTCAGAAAAATAAATTACTATGTAGCTATACGAATGATTAAAATACTGCTATATGCTCTGAAATTTGGAAAAGGAAGCACTGAAAAAACACTATTAGATAATTCTCATACCTCTTTATTTCTCCTGAAAGGCACCCTTAGTATTTCTTCCTGCTGTTCCAACTGCCTCAGGGTGAGGGGTTTAAATGGTGATCCTGGCAGTGACTGGCAAAATATGTCATTCACAGGGGACGCTCTGAATCTAGTAAGGACAAAGCATTAAACCTAAGCATATGACACTTCAAAGCATGTGTGCATTTCATGTTTAAAATATTAAATCCATGTCCTACCTATATTTAGGATGATTGCACAAGAGTGGTGTCAAAATGACAACTTCATATTCACAAGTTGTAACTTCAGCTACTGAAAGAATTTCATGCTTAGATTCAGGATGACATATGTACATCACCGTACTTGATCTGGGCCGGTTCTGTTTCAAACTACAAGGTGTACCATTTCCCATTCCCACAGGATAGTAGGGTGTCATCTGACCTTCAATATTTTTAGTGGGAATCTTAAAAAAGAAGTATAAGACTTTTCATTAGAAATGGAGGTGAGGGTGAGGATGGGAGAAGCACTTATTCTTAAAGGAAGGAAACTACATTTTATTTAAAAACCAACCTTTATAAAGATAACATTTCTGTATTTTCTATGAATTCTTCCTCTAACATTCTTTTGATTCCTAAATTCTTATTTGAGCAAATACTTATTTTCAGAGCTTTTTTAATACAGCAAAGAAGCAAAATTTTTATTTGGTGCTAAAATTAAGATGTTAAGCAAGTGTACACTTATATAAAAGGGTATAATCTCTTGATTAATATGAATTGTTTCCAACAGTTCTAAGAAAAGAGACTAAGATAAAATACAGGAACTTGCTATACTGGACTAGTCAGAATTTTCTATACTAAATCCTTAGTGAATGGCTGTGTTACAGTTTAGATTCTAGAGGTTTATAATCTGATTGTCAAAAAGTAGAGCTAATAGTAAAACACTATCTTCTGAAACAGGAATCTCAATACTGTACTCATTCATCAGTTTGCTTACTCTTTTTCCCTGTCATTAATATGAAGAGCCATGCTTTTCAACATAAACTCCCATATAAATCTATTCAAGGCCAGCAAAGGACAAATGGGGAAATTTTCATGGAATGGTTAAATGAAATAGATCACCTCAGAATATAGGGATTATAGAGGAGCTAGCTCCCATAGCTTATCTACATAAACCAAAGAAAAATCTAATATAAGGGCTCTAAAAAAATACTGTTAATTTGATCTCCAAACAAGCTCTTTGGAGGCAGAGAGCTCATCTTATATCACTTTGGTACCCTGTCAGTGCCATGTCTAAAACAGGCAAAAAACAAATGTTTCCAGGGAAAAGTATTTTGAGGTTTCTTATATGTCATTTTCATGCTAGTACCTAGAATTAGAAAATCCTGGGTTCAAAGCCAAGCTTTGAATTTACTGGCTTTCTGACTTTGACCAAATTTCAGTTTTTGTCATTTGTAAAAGGAGAATAATAATATATACTCAGAGATTTTCAGGAAAATTAAGCATTACCTTTCATTATATGCCTGGCACAGTATCTGGCTTATAAATTGGGGCTCAGTAAATGTTAGTTTTCTTCCCTTACCCTTTTCTTCCTCTTCCTTTATCATTTCACACTTTGATTTCCATCTTGCTATCCTCCAGAGCCACAGTAAATAAATATTTTATCTCAAAGGTAGTCTGTAAAATTAAAATCTTTTAAAATAGTAATGCTATGTGTGTCTATGCTTAGCTTATCAATTCACCCCCAAGCCACCCTTTTAAGTTATAGGCATCCCTTTTAAGGCCTTTTGCTGTTTCACTTGTCTTTTAATAAAAGTATCATTATGATATGAAACCATTTACAGAAATCTCCTCTATCAATAGGTTATTTAACTCTATGGGAGTTCTTAGGATTCCGAAAGCACTCCTTGAACTACAGGGGCATTTAAAAATTGTGATTAGGTACCCTAAGGAATCATCCTTTTTAAACAATCCTATTTTTCAGTCATCAGTTATGCATTCAACATTCAGTATGCACATAGGAAGTGCCTATATTTGGCACTCTGTTTTGCACTGCGGGATAAAGAGATAAAAGACAGTCCCTGCTTTGAAGACGCATGCAGTCTGGTAGCTTGTTATTTACAAATGTAGTTTATCTGTTTTACCCATGGGAGATAGGGAACAAACCAGGGAAAAAAAAGCAAAAGCTCTTATTTATAATTGTTTCCAATGTTAAACAGAGAGAACCACTGCTGAGCCCGGAAGTGATATACTGCCATTACAAAAAATTTCCCAAACTCATCTTTGTAAGTTCCTTTATTTTTCTATGATCCTAAAAGTAAATAAATGTATTGCAGTATAACTTTTCTCAAAAAAAAATCTAACATACTGCAGATTTTCTTTGACCCAGTCCTTTAAGGTATTTGATAGATAGGTTAAGAACACATGACTAAATTCTGTCGTTTAAGCTGTATAAATTCATGCCTAATAATAGATGCTAAAAATGAAAAAAAATCAACACTGATATTATCACTTGCCTCTTTTGATTTTTCCTTTTCATCTGCCTCTTGATCTGTGGAATAATATAAGATATTACCTATGTAAGGCAGGTGTAAAGAATGACCAGTGACTCATATGTAAAATAAAAACGATTAAGTTTTCAATCAACTCTGTAATTTTAAATTTCTAAAGAAGACCCAAAACATACATATAATTTTTATCTTATTACTTTCGCTAGTTGCCATGAAATGGTTTTGTTTGAAAGGATAGTCAAATTTAATCTTCATATATTTACTTCTACTTGAGGCATAAAACTGGCTGCTACAATTTTCTTTTTAAGTATTTTTGCATGAGTGAAAAGTTTAATCTTAAATTAATGGACTTTGAACAACACAGATTAGCAAAAGTATTTCATAATTTTAGGGACACGTCTACATTTCTATTTCCACATATAACAACTATGCTTAAACCAAGCAAAAGACTAACATTAACACTATATAAATATAACATTAACATGTGTTATCTTACCAGATTTTTAAAAATTTATTAATACGTAGAGAAAAAGCATAATGCTTGTTGAGGAAGAAAATAATGAAAAGATCTCTTCAAAAATTTTTTCTAAGGGATTATTCAGAAATTTATTTTAGCATTTTAAAATTCATAAAACTCCGAGATCTTTTAAATTCCAATTTGAACATACACTTTCAACCAAATTGCAGCATTACTATCAAATCACTCTGAAACAAACCTTTTTCAGATAGAAGGTTCTTAGCCAACATATTCCCAAGGTAGTATTCGTGAATATTTACTTTCTATAGTGGAATAAAATAAAAATATAATAAGTGTTTTGCAAATATCAATAATACAATTTTAAAACCATCAATCTCATTATTAAAGTTCTCATTTTATAATGTTCCATACTTCATATTTGAAAGAAAAACATACCTGGCCACTTTCTTTCTCTTCATGGTATTGTCGAATGTGTTTTCCGTGACATACTTCATAAGTCCAGTAAGACTCAATCTAAAAAAAATGGACATATTTAAACATATAAAAGCCATAGAACTCACCCGAATTACTTTTTGATACTTTATGTAGTTGTGTGTAGATTTCCCTCAAGATTTAGAGTAAGCTTTCATTAAGTGAAACATTATTATGCCTCAGAAAAATACAGAAATTCTGAAGTCAAGTCACTATTTTCACCAATTAGCTGTATGTGACAATTCTGTGAAGAAATCAGGTCTGGAATACACTTGGGATCAATAATAACCACCTGGCTTAGGAACCATTTTATACATAGCCTGAAAGATAACACTTCACATTTTTCATTAAAATTATATATAAGGAAAAATTCTGTTGATCTGAAAAACATTCAGAGCAGTTTGGAATGTGATATTATTTGAAACTGGTTTTGGGTGTTTGCTGCATCTACTATGCAGGAATTTAAATCGACAAAATACTATTAAGCAATAGCTCTGATTTACAACTAACTTAAAATTTGATACAACATAATAAAGTAAAAAGAAATGCAGAATTACTTTCAAGGGTCTAATGGCAATTGGAAATTTATTTTCTACTTATTTTTTTTAAAGGTTTTATTTATTTATTCATGATAGACATAGAGAGAGAGAGAGAGGGAGAGAGAGGCAGAGACACAGGCAGAGGGAGAAGCAGGCTCCATGCAGGGAGCCTAACGTGGGACTCGATCCCGGTACTCCAGGATCACGCCCTGGGCCAAAGGCAGGCGCCAAACCGCTGAGCCACCCAGGGATTCCCCTATTTTCTACTTAATAAGTGAACATAAAATACGTACTCTGTAGGAACAACTGCTTTGTTTAAACAGTGGCTCCAATAGCTCTCTTGGATTAGGGCCTTTATAATCCTTTTCTTCTTCCTATGAAAGAACTAGGATTTAATACTTACAGTTATTCTAGAACTTCACCCAACTCTGCTGTCGGGGTATTAACTCATTGTTCAAATCACAGATGCTTGGAAATAAAAGGGGAAAAAAGGTCAAAACTTTTAATAAGATCCTGTGGTTTGCCACTTCTTTCAAAAGAATTGAAGTATAAAATATGGAGCCATAGAATAATCTTCCATGCTTTCTTCTCTTAAAAAAAGGCTTTTGAATATCAGTGTCCTGAACAATTCTTATAAACCTATTCCAGAAGTTTTAAATACTCGCATCTGAACAAATTCTAACTATGAAAGCTTCAAAATAGTTGAATCTTGTAGAATGTATGGAAAAGTTTTAAGGTACATCCCAGTTTCCTATATATTTTTACATTTCACACTTGAATGCCATATGCTTATGTGTATGATTGCACACATGTGTATTTGTGTCTTAAGAAGGTTTAAAACAAAATGAAACAGAGAGCTGTCTCACAGATTTTAAATCTGAACAAAACCTAAGAAAGCATTCACTGAGTTTGTAATATTTCCATTTTACAGACTGTGAAAATACTATGTAATGAACTCAATAAATTTATTGAGTGGAAGAACTGAGTTTCAAATTTGTTCAAGGTTCCACAGCTAACTATAGCCTATACCTCAGCCTCCTGGCTCCTAGGCTGGTGTCCTTTTCATTTTACCATGCTGACTCTCCTGTTTCATCTTGAAAGAAGTCATTGCCTTGAAGGATGGATAAGAGGCAGTTAGGGCATTTCAGGAGGAAAGAAACGGGCATGAGCTAAGTAGAGAAAACGTATAGGTACCTATAGATTATCAGAAATTCTTTATAAAAAGTGTCATATATACATTTAAAAATTATATCCTGTTTCAAACCCCTCATTTCTATAAAAGAAAGCAAGTGTGGAATTAGATTTTCATTCAAAATATTAATAATTGGTTGCTAATTTTTCCAAGTTGAACTGTAAAATCAAAGAATTTAAGAATAATAAATGTGATTACTACTTTTTATGATAAACAGGATTATTGAGAAACCTGTCATTCAGTTTTATTTTAAAGTATGTGTTTGCAATGTTTTAAATAAATATATTTGGTGAAAGGGATTACCAATGTATTTATTATAAAAAGTTACCTCATCTCCACTTGTCACAAGAGGCAGAATGCATTTATATTTTTCTTTATGTGTAGTTGTCATGATGACATAATTATCTTCTTTATACAAAACTCCAGTTGTAGGCTAGAAATAGAACAAAAAATATACATTATTTTTTCTGGTTAAATTGTATTACACTGAATAAAGTACAGTCTTAGGTGAAAGTAATTCATCATGTCAACAGAAGATTTTTAAATGTATTTCCAAAGGCAGGGGAAAAGATTCTACAAATTATTTAAGGTCAAAATTAGGACGACAAACTACCTTGGTGTTATAACAGAAAAAAAAAAAAAAAGGACACAAATGAAATTTGGAGTATAGAGAAAAAAGTAGTAATGCAATAGACTGAAGTTAAAATTGGGATTAAAAAGCATTAAGAGGTGGGGGGTCTGGGTGGCACAGTGAGTTAAGTGTCTGACTCTTGTTTTGGGCTCAGGGTGGTGAGATTGAGCCCTGCATAGGACTCTGTGCTCAGCACAGAGTCGGCTTGGGTTTCTCTTCCTCTCCTTCTGCCCACCCTGTCCCCCTCAAATAAATACATCTTCAAAAAATAGTATTAAGAGGCAATGAGCATTAAAAGACACACCATTACTGAATACTTATTACTCTTATTAACAATTACCACCTATATATGAGAATCTATAGCACTTTAACAAATGTATTCTCAATTCTATTGGATGGGACATTTGAACATAATAATAGTACAATGTTTTATATTTGGATAAATTATTTTTTATTCTATTTTATTTACTTATTTTTTTGACAGAGTGATAGAGAAAGCCAGAGAGCACAAGCAGCGGGAATGCAGAGGAAGAAGGAGAAGCAGGCTCCCGGCTGAGCAGGGAGCCTTTTGTGGGGCTTGATCCTGGGGATCAAGACCCGAGCTGAAGGCAGATGATTAAGAGACTGAGTCACCTAGACTCCACGGATAAAATCACTTTATTTTTTTTAAAGATTTTATTTATTTATTCATGACAGACACTCAGAGAGAGAGAGAGAGAGAGAGAGAGAGAGAGAGAGAGGCAGAGACACAGGCAGAGGGAGAAGCAGGCTCCATGCAGGGAGCCTGACGTGGGACTGGATCCTGGTTCTCCAGGATCACGCCCTGGGCCGAAGGCAGGCACTCAACCGCTGAGCCACCCAGGGATCCTCCATAAAATCACTTTAAAAAGAAAAATCCCTAAGGCTCCTCTGTGCTGACTTAATTTTTTTTTTTTTTTTGTGTGTGTGTGTGTGTGTGTGTACATCCTAAGTCAGCAAACTCTGTAAAGGGCCAAGTAGCAAATATTTAAGGCTTCATGGGCCATGTGGTCTCTGTTGCAACTACTCAACTATGCCATTGTAGTAAGATACTGCATAGGCAATAGCAAAATGAATAGGTATGGCTGTGTCCTGAAAAAACTTTACTTACAAAAATGGGTGGTGGGCCAGCCCAAAGGTATAGTAAACTATCCTTAAAGCTTTCTACACTATAAAACCAAACAAATGCTAACAAGCCAAATATGAACCAATGTAATTCAAATAAATGTTTCAATTAATATAATTCACATTATTTAACTAAAAAGAAATCTTTGCTTTGTGAATGATGTGTCACTAACTGCTAAGACAGAGGTTTTCAATTCAACTCTTTTAACTCTTCTCATCTTACAGTACTTGTGAAACCACTATGCTATTTGGCTATCCCTGATGAGGAAAGAACTGCTCTTATTAAGTAACTTTGTGCTTTTCTTAATTTAACAAGGACCTAATCATAATAAAACAAGTACTATTTGGTCCAACGTTGTCTTACATACCAATGCAAATTAGGGCAATGTTCTTCCAAGACAATAAAACAAAACAAATAATAGCAGTAAATATTAGCTGTATTAGCTGTATGGCAGTTTTAAGTCCTTAACATTTTTTAACTCATTGATCTTCAAACAAGCCTTCTACCCATCTTACAGAAAAGGAAACTGAAGCCCAGAACTTAAATAATTTGTACAAGATAAGATAGCTGGTAAACAGCACAATCCAGAGATGCACTCAAGCAGTTTGGTCCCATATTCTGTGTGCTCTTAACTGTTTTAACATATTTGAATCAGTTGTTAACACTCTTTTAGATTACTATATAGGCTCCTGGATTATGATGAAGGATCCTTTTAAAAAATCATTATAGTGAAGAGGGGAACCAAAGATTTGAAAGTGAGAATTGCAGAACCAAATTTATGATAAAGGGATCCTTAGAAACATTTACTCAGTTGTGCCAACAAAATTGCTATAAGATATAACATTTATGATGCCTTTTGATGTTTTTCAGACATATGCAAAATGTGTAACATGAGTTGTTTCAAAGCATGACTCACATTTACTTAGCAATGAATGGCTGGCCTGAAATCTTGCCAGACCATTCCTGTACTGTAGTGAAGGCAACCAGTAGCATATGACTTAAGTGTATCTACCTCTATTTGTGAAGCGCCTGCAACTCTAACGTTCGGAGTTGTATTCCACAGCAACATTGATTTATTTACTAAAACGTTCACGACAATGCTAACAATGGAAAAAGTCCTGCTTGTGTGGAACCAGAGCAAAGAAAGGAAGACAATCCTTTCTTTGTAATGAAAACCACTCTTGGGGCTTTATGTTTATATGATAAATTCATTCCTCTTGGAAAAAAGACTTCAGCTACCTCCATCTTGACCTCAAACTTTCTGTTTGGGTTCTTCTTTCCAGCTTGTCTCTTGGCTCAGACAGAAGATCCAGGGGGCAAACCATCCCCTGATGGGAACCCAAACTACCCCCTTTAGCAAAAAGGACTGCCTGAGCCAGCAAGACCCTGCCCATGACTGACTCCAAGACCAGGACTGATTTGACGCTGAATGCCTATGTGCACATACCCCCCCACCTTTGCCCCTATTTTTCATATAAAAACCTGGAAGTATTTTCAGCACTTTGGAGACAGTCTTTGAGCTGCCAATCTGCTGTCTTCCAGGTGTTGGTCTCACTGAAATTAAATCCTTCCTGGTTTCACCCCTACTTATTTCTTTGAATTTGGATTTGGTCAGCAGTGGGTGGCTGAACCTCATCTGTTTGGAATACCCAGACGCAGGTGCTTTTGTACCCCCGTGCCCCAGCTACACTGTCTATTGTTTCTAAGGTTTAAGTAAGGGGTAACAAAAAATAAAAGCCATCACTTGTTTGAAGACGCAAAGAATTGTGTTTCATTAGTTTTGGAAGGGTTGCTCTCCTCTTCAATATAACAGACCAAGTAGCAATTCTTTCATCTGAGAATTGCTGAAATAGTCACTTACTGGGATCACAAAATAAAAACTCTTAACAAACTTTACTCTCCTTTTCATAACAAAAATTACTGGGAAAAAGTTAAATTTTTCTGATTTTCTAAGTTAAAAGATTTTGATCTGCTGCTAAAAATGCTTCCTTTGATTTAGTAAGGCAGTTCTTTAAGAAAATGAAATATAATAAATTCTGAATGCACAGAATTGCAGAGACTATAAAAAAGTTGTTCCATATAATACCTTAATGTATTTTCAGTGTAAGAGGTCCTATTAGTGATTTGATAAATTTTAGATTTTAATAGAATAAAACTATTCCAAGGGGGTATGATACTTTAAAGTTAAGGAACCTTAAAAATATGTTGGCAGGGGAGAAATTTTTAATGTTTGACAAGAGTCTGGAATAATTTAGATAGAGGATGAGAGACAAAATTATCCTGAGAGAAGTTGTAAAAAACTCAGTGGCGCAACTTGCTAACATATATAAACATGCTTGGAACTATGGAGTAGGTTACCATTCTTCCCAAGCAGTGTTTGGGGTAAGTTTTTTTTTTTTTTTTTATGTAGGCTCCACACCTAATGTGGAGCCTGATGCAGGGCCTGAACTCATGACCCTGAGATCAAGACCTGAGCTGAGAACAAAAGTTGGAGGCTTAATTGACTGAGCTACCCAGGCACCCTTGTGGGAAGTTTTTAAGTGGGAATACATTTCAAAGAGAAGTAAAGAGAAAACTGGACTTATTCTATGGTTTTACTTTGGTGAAATCTGTGACCTCTGTGAAGTAATGAATAGTTGAATAGTTTAATGATACAGAGATAGTATTTCCTAAGAAAAATATATACAAACACAAAAAACTGAATGCTAAAAGCCAGTAAACAAAGAATATCACAGTCATTAATTAACATAAACATTAAAAAATATACAGTTTTGGTGCTTCATCATTTTTTAAAGTAAATTTGAAAGCAAGAGTATAAAGATTATGTATTGTTTTGATATATTTGAGTGGGGAGATGATTTAAAGCACAGAAGAATTTCAATGCTAAAAAAAAAAGATATACACACCTTCCAATCTAGTTTCTTTCAATTTTAGATAGTAGAGAGATAAAGGCCTTTAGCCTAGTTCATACAGCTGCTTAGTTATATATGTCCAACCAACTGCCTCATAAAAGAAAATGACAGTGCCAGGTGAAGAGGGCTGTAGTTTCAATTACATAAAGCAGGGAAGGGAAGCCTTAAGATTATAAAAGTACTAAAACAAAGCCCAAAGGCCAGTGCTAATGACTCCGAGAGTTTATTTTTGCATGAGGGCCACAGACCTTTTGCCAACTCACAGAAGAACTCTCTGTATTTTTCTCAAAATAACTTAAAAAAAATTCTTCAGATGTGCCCATCTTAGATTATATTACATTGTCAAAGAGAGTTAAAAATGAAATTTTAAAATAAAATTGACAGATATGTGAAAGGCTGGTACAGGATACATTTAAGACAGATCTTCCATAACCTCTTTTTAGCCAGCAAACATCAGTGCCAGAAAGACAACTGAATAGCAATTTGGTAGTAACCTCCAAAAAAGGCCAGTTTTAGTCCTTTACTGATACCTCAGAAAGGTTTCAGGGCTGCATTATCAGCACGTGATTATTTTTTTTATTTATTTTTATTTTTTTTCAGCATGTGATTAAAAAAAAAAAAAAAACCCTAAAATGGGCATCTGGGTGGTTCAGTTGGTTGTGTCTGAGTTTGGCTCAGGTTGAGATCCTGGGGTCTTGGGATCAAGCCCTGAGTTAGGCTCCTGCTCAGCGGAGTCTCCTGCATGTCTCTCTCCCTCTCCGTCTGCCCCTCCCTCTCCTTGTGCTCTCTCTGCCCCTCTGTCAAAACAAACAAAAAAACCCAAAACCCTAACAGGTGCAAGAATAATACTTTAATGACCACATTCTGTAACACCTGCCATGTTTATTTTGTGTGCTCTTTTGATTTTTTAAAAAAAGATTTTATTTATTTATTTGACAGAGAGCACAAGCCCGCGGAGCCATAGGCAGGAGAGGGAGAAGCAGGTCCCTGCTGAACACGGAGCCGGACTGGGGCTAGATCACAGCACCCTAGGATCATGACCCCAGCCCCAGGACTGAGCCACCCAGGAATCCCCTGCGTGGGTTTTTGAAACAAAAAAACAGAAGTTGGACTAAATTATTCTCACTTGAAGACTGCTAAAGTTATATCTCACTTACAACAAACTTTTATATAAGTATTTTATTTATTGATTGATTTTTTATATATAAGTATTTTAATACAATAATATTTTATGGGATTAATACAAAGATAAACCTGGCTTCTCAGAGAAATATCTACTTAGATAAATTTGAGAACCACTGAACTACCAGAATAGGAGAACAGAAAACAAGAGGGGTGGAGAATCAAACAAATGTGAACTATTTGCAGAAACTAACATTTGGTAAACAGAGAGCTGTTGTGGTAACGGTAACATTTGTTATCCTGGTAAATCGTGCTTTGACATCCTGCTATCGCTTACTCTTGTTTCAATGAGGTACTAATAGAACAATATGGTAACGGAACGAAATAGTCATCCCAAATGGAACGACTGCGGATAACTGGAATAAGAATTTTAAAAAAGGTTTTGTGTTTTCCAAGACTTCAATTTGAAATGAATTGACTACTACAGGGTGAGCATCTTAAGCGCACAGTTTTTAATGGGCCTGCAGTGGTGGGAAGACTTTTCAATCAGAGTACTCCCCGAAGGCAGAAGCACCGCAAACTTCCGTTCACTGTCAAGTTATAAGAATGTTCACCCCTCTAGGAAAAGTGATCACAGAACCTCACTTTCTGGGGTTTTAAAAATAAGAGTCGTAGTACATCAGCACTGCAAAGGATGTTCGGAGCAGAAGGTCGTTACCATCTCAAAAGCCAGACAGTGCTCTCAGAAACAACTCTGAGGGGATCCCCGGTTTGGCTCAGCGGTTTGGCGCCTGCCTTCGGCCGGGGGCCTGATCCTGGAGACCTGGGATCGAGTCCCACGTTAGGCTCCCTGCATGGAGCCTGCTTCTCTCTCTGCCTGTGTCTCTGCTCCACACCCCCCCCCCCCCCCGTGTCTCTCATGAGTAAATAAATAAAATCCTAAAAAAAAGAAGTGACGTAGTGTAACCAAGCTGTAGGGTAAAGAAAACTTTTTTTTCTTAAAGAAAGAAACCCGTGTACGTGTGTGTATACAAGACAGAAATGAGGCATGAGAAGGAACAGCTCCTATGTGCTGTACAACCGGCCGTGAGGCTAGGGCGGTGATCCTGAAGGCGAGGTCGGCTGGTGGAGGAAGAGCTGCAGCTGACTTTCTAAAAGAGTAGATAAGTACACGCGCCCGACGTGATTCTAAGAAAGCTGCTCCCACGGGGGCGGGAGTGTTGGTAAGCAAGGTCTAGGGAGACAGAGTTCAGAGGGGGAGGACAGGTGACCGCTGGCTCCTTAATGCTCAGCATGGAAGGCACAGCCACACAGTACGTTCGCGAAACTCCTGCCGTGCGAATGAATGAATGCGAGGTAAACGCGCCTTCGGACTGGGGAAGGCGGGCAGCCGCCTGCAGAGGCGATTCCGGAGGAGGGAGGGGGCCGAACCCTAGCGCTAGGACGGAGAGAGCCGGCTACAGGGTTCGCGAGGGCACTGACCAGAGAGAACTCGGTGCCGGGCCAGTTGACTCGGAAGGGGATGTCGTCGCTGAGCTGGGGCAGCGCTCGGCCGCCGCCGGACGCCTCTAGGAGGCCGCACAGGACCAGGAACACCGGCCCGCCGGGGACCAGACTACGCGCGCCGCCTCCTCCTTCCTCCATCCTCCGCTGCCGATCTCTCCAGCCGCCGCCACAACCTCCTCTGCCCATAGAGGCGAGGAGGCGGGGGAGGAGGAGGAGGCGGCGGGACCACTAAGCACCCAGGCAGCCCGGGGCCCAACCGCCGCCACGTCTCCTTCCGGAGAGCCGGGCAACGCCACCTCCGCCCCCTTGGGCGTCTTGCCACCGTTTCCGGGGCAGGCGGCACATCAACATCCGGGGCCACCGCGCCGTCCGCCTACGGAAGCCGGGACGCCGGGGGGCGGGGCGGGGAGAAGCCGAGCGCCGCGGGCTCGGGGAGCTGCCCCCGAAGGAGGCCGCGGCCTGGGACCGCGCGGGAGTGTCGGCGCCGAGAGCCGGTGAGTCCGGGGGCGGGAGGAAGAGAGCGAGCGCGGCGGGCGTAGGCCTTGGCGACGCGCAGGGCGGAGGGCGGCGTTCCTGACTTAGCTGCCCGCCAGCCGCCTCCGCCTCCTGCTGTCCCCTTCGTCTTTCCCGCGTGGAGCGTCTCTCCGCCTCCCGTGCTGCGGGCGGCGGCCACCCCCGGCCCTCGCGGCGCCCCCGCGTCAGCGCGCCGGTTCTCCGGGGTCGGCGTGGACATCACGGCCCCTGCGCTTCCTGGCTTGTGGTCTTCTCGGGGGAGCCGGGGGGTCCCTCACGCCAGGCTCAGGGCCGGGCCGGTGTGAGGTGGGGAACTCCCCTGAGGCTGAATCACGGCTGGCTGCGGGCAGGGCAGGACCGAGGCGTGTCGAATCCCCCTCCCTCTCCTTCAGAAAAGGCCCTTGTTTTCGTTTCCAGGGTAGTGGGTTCTGCAGGGGTAGCCGAAGAGCACCCACAGGGCCCTTCTGCATCAGCTCCTCGAATTTGAACCAAACCAAAAAGCAGGAAGGGCAGTCTCGTTTTTCATCTTATGATTTTTCTTTTTAAAAAAATGCAAGGAATCCACGGATTCTTTAAATTTTTTTTTTTTTATTGGAGTTCGATTTTCCAACATATAGTATAACACCCAGTGCTCATCGCGCCAAGTGCCCCCCTCAGTGCCTGTCACCCAGTCACCCCAACCCCCCGCCCACCTCCCCTTCCACTACCCCTAGTTCGTTTCCCAGAGTTAGGAGTCTCTCATGTTCTGTCTCCCTCTCTGATATTCCCCACTCATTTTCTCTCCTTTCCCTTTATTCCCTTTTACTACTTTTTATATTCCCTGAATGAATGAGACCATATAATGTTTGTCCTTCTCCGACTGACTTACTTCACTCAGCATAATACCCTCCAGTTCCATCCACGTTGAAGCAAATGGTGGTATTTGTCATTTCTAATAGCTGAGGAATATTCCATTGTATACATAAACCACATCTTCTTTATCCATTCATCTTTCGTTGGACACCGAGGCTCCTTCCACAGCTTGGCTATTGTGGCCATTGCTGCTATAAACATCGGGGTGCAAGTGTCCCGGCGTTTCACTGCATCTGTATCTTTGGGGTAAATCCCCAACAGTGCAATTGCTGGGTCGTAGGGCAGGTCTATTTTTAACTCTTTGAGGAACCTCCACACAGTTTTCCAGAGTGGCTGCACCAGTTCACATTCCCACCAACAGTGCAAGAGGGTTCCCCTTTCTCCACATCCTCTCCAACATTTGTGGTTTCCTGCTTTGTTAATTTTCCCCATTCTCACTGGGGTAAGGTGGTATCTCATTGTGGTTTTGAGGAATCCACAGTTTCTTTTTTTTTTAATTTTTTTATTTATTTATGATAGTCACACACAGAGAGAGAGAGAGAGAGAGAGGGGCAGAGACACAGGCAGAGGGAGAAGCAGGCTCCATGCACCGGGAGCCCGACATGGGATTCGATCCCGGGTCTCCAGGATCGCGCCCTGGGCCAAAGGCGGGCGCTAAACCGCTGCGCCACCCAGGGATCCCGAATCCACAGTTTCGAAGAAAATTGCTTTAGTCCAGAATTGAGGTGTTCATTAATTTGTTTGGTACTTATGAGAGCTTCATATGTGCCAGACCATTGTGTTTGGTAAAATGGCAATTGAATGGGTCTCTGTTCTCTTTCCCTTTTGGTCTAGCAAGGGAGATTAATAATTGCAACCTATTGTGGTAATAAAATAGTTAACATTTAGCATTCATTGTGTGCTAGGCACTAGTCTAAATAACTTATACATGTTAATATATATTTATATATAACTTATATATAAATATATAACATGTAATTTATATATATAATTTGTGTATAATTTATATATATATATGTATAAAATAGATGTAAAAGTGGAGATACAAAGAAGGAAGTAAGGAACTCTGAGATTGGACAGGAAAGGCTTTCCAGGAAAGATGATGTTAGAACTGGGGTTTTGAGGATTTATAAGAGTCAGGCAAACAGGGAAGTGCATTTAAACATAATTCTTCTTGATGCTTTATTTGGACTTTCTGGTGTAGTCAAATGACAGGATAAGATGGAATCATCAGCAGTAGATTGATACTGGAGAGGAACAGAGGGAGTCCAGGGAAGGTTGCGTATATTCTGCAGAAGTGTTTGAGCTTTATCCAGTAGATCAGAGTTATTGCAGACTTTTTCATGGGAATCATCTGATTTTACCCCCGTTTCTGAAGTATACAAAGATTAACTCCAAATGGATTGATTTAAATAAATCACATGCAAAAAAGAGTAAAATATGAGAAAAACTTAGGGGAATAATTACTCTTTGTGAGTAAAGTAGGAAATCCTTATGTCATAAAAGAAAAAGACATATTTGAGTAAATAAAAATGAAAAATACTTATAAGGAATCGGTTTAGGCTCGGGCTACATAATGAGAATCTGGCTCAGTAGAGCTTATGTTCAAGTAAAGGGGATTACTAAATAAATAACAAATAAGAAACTTTGTGGTACTGGCAAATTCTCCTTAAAAACTAGAGTTGTATGAAAGAAAATACCTCTGAGATGTGCTGCTTAGGTAGACGATCAGAATAAACTTCTGTGAGGAAGTGACACTTGAGTGGTGACTTGAAATGACGAGGAAGAAGCCACACCAAAATTTCCAGGCAGAGGTCCTGAGGCAGGGATGAGTGTGGTGTGTCGGAGGGACAGAAATAAGGCCAGTGTGGCTAGATTGTAAGAGGGACGTGGTAGGAGATGATGTTTGAAAGGTAGAAAGAGGCCAACCAGACACAGACCTATAGGGCCTGATGCACATTCGTCAAGATCATTATGGCTCTTGTGTGGAAAATTTATTATAGAGGATGTTATGGGATGAATTGTGTTCCCCTAAAAGATGGGTTGAAGTCCTAACCCCTAAAACCTCGTGATTGTGAATTTATTTGGAAATGGGGTCTGTGCAGATGTAATCAAGTTAAGATGAGGTCATATTGAATTAGGGTCGGTCCTAATCTGCTGACTATAGTGTCTTTATAAGAAGAGGGAAATTTGGACACAGACAGGACATACAGAAAGCATACTA
This sequence comes from Canis lupus dingo, assembly GCF_003254725.2. Classification (NCBI taxonomy): domain Eukaryota; kingdom Metazoa; phylum Chordata; class Mammalia; order Carnivora; family Canidae; genus Canis; species Canis lupus. Next base: position 55,764,345 of record NC_064252.1, on the reverse strand, counting down.
CGTGAAGATGGAGGGAGAGTCTGGAGTATGCATCTACAAGCTGAGGAACACTGAAGATTGCCAGCAACCACCACAAGATAGGAAGAAGTAAGTAAGGATCCTCCCTAAGTGATTTCAGAGAGATCATTGCCCTGCTGATATCTTGATTTCAGACTTAACCCCTAGAACTGTTAGACAATATATTTCTGTTGTTTTAAGCTACTTGGTTTGTAGTAATTTGTTTTGGCAGCCGTAGGAAACTAGTATAGGAAGGCATGGATGGCAATAGGAAGACCAGTTAGGATGCTGGTAGCAATGGAGAATGGAGAGAAGTGACCTGATTTGGAATACATTTTTCAGTAGATGATCTTGAATTTGCTGGTGGATTAGATGTGGCATGTTCTTACAAAGATGAATTCATGATGTTGCCTAGGTATTTTTTATAAGGAACTGGTAGTGCAGTTTACGGAAAGAGGGAAGAACAGAATGTAAACTGATGAGAATTGTGTGTTTTTATTCGTTTTACTTTTTATTTTGAATGAATTTCAGATTTACATAAAAGCTGCAAGAATCGAACCCAAATTCCTCAGTTGTTAACATTTTTTTTTAAAAGATTTTATTTATTTATTCATGAGAGACACGGAGAGGCAGAGACACAGTCAGAGGGAGAAGCAGGCTCCCTGCGGGGAGCCTGATGTGGGACTCGATCCTGGGACCCCCGGATCACGACTTGAGACATAGGCACTCAACCACTGAGCCACCCAGGCGTCCCAAGGGAGTTAGTCGTGATGCAGCGATTTTCATTTAGTTGCAGAACTACAGATCCTGGGGAGGGATTAAGAAAGTTGTGCAGTTATTCATCTAACAAATGTGGTTTGGAGGCACTGTCCTGTGTACTTAGTGCTATAAAAATGATGTAGATATAGATCAAGTCCATCAAAATGTTACCACCTAGAAAGGGAGATAGGACTTGTATGTAACAAATTCTATTAAAAGTGAGAAGTGTTGTTGGAGAAGTGCTGTACAGATGAAGTATTTTGGACATTCAAAGGAGGGGGCGATTACCTCTAGCAAGGGATGAGAGGAAGGGTAGAAACCAATAAAGTAGTTCTGGCGTTTGTATTGGACCTTAACAGGTGGTAGGATTTGGATTTACAGAGCTGGGAAAGACCTATTTTAAGTGGAAAAAAGAACATGAGCCCAAGACTTACTGAGATCAAAAGTAATTTGGTTTGAGTACAGCAAAGGAGCTTGGGAATGGCATAAAGAGTTTAAAATGTGACAAGGGTGATATTTCACTCTGATGGGAAAAGGATATTTTAATTAATAAATGCTGCTAGTATAATTTGCTATCTATTTATAAGAAAACCAGCTACATTTCCTCTTCATAAAATACACAAAAACTAAATTGTAAATGAGCTAAATATATATATGTATATGAAGAGATTAGGAGAATGTATAACTGGAGTAGAGATGATGTTTTTTGGTAAGATAGGAAATCCAGATACCGTAAAAGGGAAAGATAGACCTACTTTTTTTTGTTTGTTTGTTTGATAGACCTACTTTAATACATGTTTTGAAATTAGTAATTTCTTTTAGAATTAAAAATGTGTAAACCTTTAGCCTAGTGATTTTACTTTTTGGATTTGCTCTGATACATAAGGATGTAGATACAGGGGACACCTGGGTGGCCCATTCGGTTAAGCATCTGCCTTTGATCAGGACATAATCCCAGGGTCCTTGGGGATCCAGCCCTGCATTGGGCTGCCTGCTCGGTGGGGAGCCTGCTTCTCCCTCTCCCTCTGCAGCTCTCTCTGCTGCTCCCCCTGCTTGTACACTCTCTCTCTCTGTCAAAAAAAAAAAAAAAAGATATAGGTACAGAGATACTTGTCGTGTCATTGTCTGTAGTGGCAAAAAAAAAAAAAAACCCTCTGTATATCTGATTTTCCAACAATAAGGCTATGACTGAATATATACAAACTCTATGCAACTGAATTGTGAGGTGGTGAGGAGCAGAGGCTTAGGAGTTAGGCCATTAGATTCTGATGCCAGCTCTACCACCTAACTACATGTTTGACTTTGGGAATGTTACTTAACCTCTTTAGAGCTCAGTTTTCTTATCCTTCAAATGGAGGAAGTAACAAATGGTAAGATGTAAGAACTAATGACAATTCAGTTTCTTGATGTGTTCTATTCATGTACCAGATGTGTCCAGGCACTATTTTAAGCACTTAATAGATACAAACTTATTTTTTTTTAAACTTTTATTTATTTATGATAGTCACAGAGAGAGAGAGAGAGAGGCAGAGACACAGGCAGAGGGAGAAGCAGGCTCCATGCACCGGAAGCCCGACGTGGGATTCAATCCTGGATCCCCAGGATCGCGCCCTGGGCCAAAGGCAGGTGCTAAACCGCTGCGCCACCCAGGGATCCCTAGATACAAACTTATTTAATTGATATAATCCTCATAATAACCCAAGAAGTAGGTTCTATTATTTTCCGCATTTTACTGATGAGGAAGCTGAGACACAAGTTAATACCATATTCTAATATAATTCACATGCATACATTAAATTAATGTGTTTATGCCATATTATAAAATATGCCTGAATAAAACTGTAAAAATTTTTTTCAATTGAAATTTTTATGAATCCCAAATGAGAACCAAACAGTTGGGCTTTGAGTTAAAAGTTACCCAAAATCTCTTTATTGTTTCTCATTTAGACATAGAAAGGACAAAACCAGTAAAAACAAAGACATTTGCTGAACTGAACAGCTGGTGTGCAGTCTGAGGTAGTGTAGCACTGAGTACTCCAGAGGCTGCCTAAGAACATAATTGTCCTTTTTTCTTCATTTCCAGTACTGATGTTTTTCCCCTCCAGTTCCTCCTTTGAATATAATTTACTCTGCAGTAGTAAGAAAGAAGACATAAGAGAACTGGGATGCACATTTTGGGAAAAATAAAGGAAAAGAAAAGCTTTTGGCCTTCGAACATTTTTGGTTGAAATATAACACAAACACAGGTGACCGAATGCCAGCAAATATATAGGTGCAAATGTGTATATTGTACTGTTTCTTAGGCATAGGGGAAAAAAAGAGTGGACATTTGATTTCAAACCAAGCTGGCATGATCTTTTTTTAATCCCATGCTTCATATTTTTAGGTCTTTGCTGAGTTTTCTACAAGAATGAATTTTTAAAACTCCAAGTATACCACAACACCTGTGTAAAAACAGTCCCTATGTTGTATTTGTGCCAAACTTAAGAAAATAATCAAGTCCAAAATGTAGCATCTTGTATAAGACCTCTGGCCTGGATGTTGGAAAAAGTCAATGACTGGGGTACAGTTGGTTAAGCATCTGCCTTCAGTTCAGATCATGATCTCAGGGTCCTGGGATTAAGCCCCGAGTTGGGGAGGGTGTGGATGGGGTCCCAGCTCAGCTCTCTCTCTGCCTTTCCCCCTGCTTGTGCTTTCTCTCTTTCATATGCTCCCTCGCTCGCTCGCTCTCAAATAAATAAATAAAATCTTAAAAAAAAAGTCAATGACTAAGAAAAGGAGATTCCTATATAACCTATGATGTATACTACTATTGTGTCTTGGAAGAAGAACAGTGATTTCAGTTTCTCCAATTTATTTTACCTTTTTTGCCTTTCAGTGTCCAGAATTCATGCCTTGCATTCAATTGTTGTCTTAGAGTCTCTCTTAAACTGTTAACAGTCCCCTTTTGCCATCTGTTTTATTTTTTGTCTTTTAAAGGTTTTATTTATTTATTCATGAGGGACACAGAGGGACTGAGACATAGGCAGAGGGAGAAGCAGGCTTCATGCAGGGAGCCTGATGCGGGACTCTATCCCAGGACCCCCAGGACCACGACCTGAGCAGAAACTGAGCCACCCAGGTGCACCTTATTTTTATTATTATTATTATTATTTTTTAAATTTTTATTTATTTATGATAGTCACACAGAGAGAGAGAGAGAGAGAGGCAGAGACATAGGCAGAGGGAGAAGCAGGCTCCATGCACCGGGAGCCCGACGTGGGATTCGATTCCGGGTCTCCAGGATCGCGCCCTGGGCCAAAGGCAGGAGCTAAACTGCTGCGCCACCCAGGGATCCCTATTTTTATTATTTTTTTAATATTTCATTTATTTGAGAGAGAGAACAAGTGGTGGGGAGGGGCAGAGGGAGAGAGAGGAGAGAGAGAAGCAGACCCTCCCTGAGCTGGAAGCCTGATGCAGGAGGTCCCAGAATGCCCAGATCATGACTTAAGCCAAAGGCAGATACTTAACCCACTGAGCCTCCCAGGGGCCCCTTGCCATCTGTTTTAAAGCTCACTATTATTTTTTTGTACTACTAAGAAAGAAAATAACTGCTGCCATTTAAACTTATGACATGCTGGCTAATATGAGATTCCTCTCAATTTCAGAAGTCATAAAATGAGATGAATATATTAATGAAATATGGCAAATTGCCCAAGGCCATAATACTGGTAAGCAATGGAATTGGATATCAGACTACAGGTAGTTTGGCTCTTGAACTCATTCTTTTGGCCACTACTGAGTGCTGTCATTTTTTATCAATGAATTATTTCACGTAAGGACTTTTTTTTTTTTTAAGCATAATGCCTCATATATAGTATGTAGTGTGTGTTAGCTTTTATTATCCTGTTCACTACTTCTGCAACTTATTACTATATGCTTATACTATCTACATTCTGTGACTTTTGGTCTTCTGTGCTTTGTTTATAGGTTGATTCTTAAATATTGAAAACCTATAAACTGTTTAAATATTATAATTATAAAAGTACTATTCACTTTTACGCCCAGAGGTAATTGAAACTGCAGAGAGGGAAATGTAAATATTTTAATCCTCTGCCACTTAAAGTGTTCTATTAGCTTCCTAATAATTCTCTATTTGCTAAAATGAATTCATTTCATTCTTGAAGCTATATTGAGCTCTCAAACATCTTCTAATACATACTTGTTGTTTTTCAAGCCTGTGGCATACCTCTATACTGGGGTTTCTTTGTGTCGCTCTTCTGGGTTAAGACTACTGTTTTGTGTTATTCCATGTCCTCCTTTATCTCAGATTTTTTTCTCCACATCATTGCAGTATAACTAATTTCAAATATTTCCAGAAAGGATATGAAGCAGATAATTTAATTTTCACAGGCCTCATATATCTGAAAATGCAATTGTGTTGCCTTCTCATTTAATTGTTTGGGAGTGTAATTCATAGTTCAAAATTATGTTGTTTTGCTCAAGACTTTGAAGACGTTGTTCCTTTGCCTCTTAGCCTCTAGTGTATCTGATGAGAAGTCTGCCAGTCTAGTTCTCTTTTTTTCTGAAGTGATAGGCTTTTTTTAATCGGAAAGACTTTATTAGATTCTTTTTCTTTATCATTGGTTTTATGATATTTTATAAGAATGTTTCTAGATGTAGATCCTTTCTCATGTGTCCTTCATGGTAGTCCAGGAGTTCTGTTTGTTCACTTCTGAGAAGTGTTCTTTTTTTTTTTTTTTTCTTTTTACTTGAAATATCATTAGAGAGATTCTTCCGAAGTTAGGAAAAAATACAAAAAGAAAAAAAAATTAAGTAATATGGAGGATCAATCCAAGATGTCCATTCCCTTATCAGTTGTCCTTTGAATTTTTTTCAGTGGTTATTTATTTATTTTTTCTATTTCCATAGTTTCCACCTGCTCTTTTTTTTTTTTTTTAATTCCAATATGGTTAATACACAATGTTATATTTGTTTTAGGTATACTGCAGTTGCTTTTTTTTTTTTTTTAAAGATTTTTAAATTTTAGAGTGAAAGAGTGTGTGTGTGTGTGTGTGTGTGTGTAGAGTCAGTGGGAGAGAGAGAGAGAAAATCTCAAGCAGGCTCCTTGCTGAGTGCAGAGCCTGAAGTGGGATTCCATCCCAAAACCCTGAGATTATGAGCTGAGCTGACTTGAGCAGAAACCAGGAGTCTGACATTTAACCAACTGAACCATCCAGACACCCTTGAAGGTAGTACTCTTTTTTAATGGATGCAGTGCTTTCATGAATTTGGTTTAGAATAGCACTTAAAAATTTTAAACATTTATCTTCTGTTCCCAGAAATGGCTGTATTTCCTTCAGGTCAGTTGTTTATTTTCATCCTTTCTTCTTGTGCTTTTGCTTGGCCTTTAAAAATAATACTAATGATACTTGAGCGTGGTATCAATTGTCGGGCCTCACTTTAGGGTCCATGGATAAAATGCAGGAAAAGAATTGTGCCTTCCGCTCGCTCTAGCGTATGTCCAAATAAGGAAGGCTTTGTTAGGGAGTATGAAGATGCTCTAATGCTTTCAGGGTAGATTGCTAAATTAAGAGAAACAAACATGGTTTTAGTTAGAAACCAACACTTGTTGATATACTTGTGTAAAGGAATGGGTAAGAGGTTTGGCTTGGCTGTTCCATATATATTTTTTAATCATCCTAATTTTATTTATGTATTGATTTTATTGATTTATTCATCCATCCATCCATCCATACTAATTTTAATCCTACACCCGTCTCCTGTTTGCTCTTCCTGTTTCCAGGTTTGGTACTTCTCCAGGCTCTGCTGGCAGGAATGTTTTCTCCATGGGTGCAAGCCTTCTTGTGCATGTGTTCATGTTTGTTCTAGACTGCAGTTTTTTCTGCATTGGCTTAATTCCCAATATTATCTCTTAATTTCTCTCTAGAAGAGAGAAAGCAGACTCCAGTCTGCTCTCTTCTAGATTGAATGAATGAATGCATTTTAGTGAAATTTTGATAGGAAGTGGAGGAAAACAATTGTCCTTAGTTTGTCTTCTAAAGAGTAAATAACTCATAAATATTTGTTGAATAAATCAATTAATACTCTTGAGAGTTATGCTACATGTTGGCAAATTAAATTTAAATAAAATGTAAAAAAAATGCTCTTGAGAAAATTGGGCAAAGCATGCTTTTGTTTAAATTTAAAAAATTCTGGCCGTAGGGTATGTGTAACTAAATCCTTTTTCTTTTATTTTTTTTATCCTTTTAATTTATCCTATTTTACGAAAGAATCTCATTGAGTTTAAAACTTAGCAGTGGAGGTAAAAAATGAATAAGCTGCCATCTTTTACAATTTTTTTTTAAAGATTTTACTTATTTATTCATAGGCACAGAGAGAGAGGGGCAGAGACACAGGCAGAGGGAGAAGCAGGCTCCATGCAGGGAGCCCGATGTGGTACTCGATCCCGGGTCTCCAGGATCACACCCCAGGCTGCAGGCGGCGCCAAACCACTGCGCCACTGGGGCTGCCCTACAATTTTTTTAAAAAATTAAGAGTATTAATTCCATTTTGTTTTTTAGCGTTTAGCACAGTGCTTGGTATGTTCTAAGTATTCTTTTTTTTTTTTAAGCTTTTATTTATTTATTCATGAGAAACATAGGCAGAGGGAGAAGCAGGATCCCTGCAGAGAGCCCCATGTGGGACTCGATCCCCAGGCTGGGATCACACCCTGAGCTGAAGGCAGCCTCCCAGCTGCTGAACCACCCAGGCTGTGTCCTTGTTCTAAGTATTCAATAAATGATAGTTATTGTTATTAAGTTTTAGCTTAAATTCTTTTTGTCTCTCATTTTCATCATCTAAGAAAATGGGGGTTAATATATGTATTAACAGAATAGATTTTGGTGTATATAATATTTGCTACATAAGGTTAATTATTCTTTGATCCATGAACAGCTATTTATTTTTTCTATGAGGCTTTGATCTAATGAGTTTGAATTAATAGTTTGTTATTCTGTATCCTGTTTTTATTTTATGTCACAGTTTTTATGCTAAATAACATTGGTTTGCTTGGTTGTATGTCCTTTCACCAAACATGGTTCTTGGTAGCTGGGACCTATCTTTTTTATCTTGATAGTCTTAATGCAGAGTTATTGTTTGACATAACACGACCCTCATTTTTGCTGTATCTTTTTTTTTTTTTTTAAGATTAATTTATTTATTTGAGTGAGAGAAAGAGAGAGTGAACAAATGCACCAGCAGGGGGAGGGACAGAGGAAGAGGAAAAGCAGGCTCTCCATTGCGTCAGAAGCCCGATGTGGGGCTTGATCCCAGGACCCTGGGATCATGACCCAAGCCAAAGGATCATGATCAACTGACTGAGCCACCCAAGCACCCTCCCTCCTTTTCCTGGGTCTTCATGGATGAGGAGGATGGGGTGAGTGGAACATGGGGTGGGATACATTAGTGGGAAGCAAAATGTGACACATATGCTGATACCATATTATAAATAGTTGAATATCAGATTAAGGAATTTGAAGTTTATTTAGTATGCTGTGGGAGACATTTTGATTATTGACTAGATTAGTTCCATATTTTAGAAATATAATTCTCATTGCAGAGTATAGAATGTTTTAGAAAGAAGAAAAGAGATTGGAGGTAAGGAGAAACTTACTCTTGCTGTATTATAGGGTTCCTATGTTAGCTGAGAAATCTTCCAGCTCATACTTAAAAGATAGGTCTTACCATCATGTAATAACTCAGACCACATCACATGTAGGCTCCAGGGCTTCCCTGCTAATTTTGCTTTGATTTGTTAAGAAATGTTATAAAAAGTTTTTAGTAAAATAAAGGCTAAAATTTTATGTATATTGTGAAAATCATTCATTTTCTCCAAAAGCTTATAAATTGATGAGTATTTTAAACCTGTTTGTTGTATTTTCTAACAATTGTTCAAAATTTAATGTGTGTCATGTGCAAGGAGGTAATGGACAAAATTTTTCTCCCTTGGGAAAAGAGATGAATTCTGTTTTTCGTATGCTAAGTTTCAGGTGCTTGGGTAGTTCAATTGGGGCTCCCTTACATATAAGACATAGAGTCATAAAGAAATTGAGAAAGATTAGAAGTTTTCTGAATAAAGATGGTAATTGAAACCTAGGGTTTGGTGAGTTTGCGTATCTGATAACAATAATCTAAGATGTAAGTACAATGAAATGTTCTACTTTTTTGGCCTTAGTGAAATGAGATGCTTGCTTACGAATGTCTGCTGAATCAGAGTTGTAAAGAATGAACTAGATCTTTGGGTTAAATCAGGAAGGGGTCATTAGAGACTGAAGACTGCACTGATTCTGTGAGTACAGCAAGAGCAAAAGCAGACTGGAGGAGCATTAAGAGGAGTTGATAAGGAAGTAGAACATTGTAGTTAAAAAATTCTGTGAAGGATAGTAAAGTTGGAGGAATAAAATATTATAGGGTTAAGTGGTGGTTTTTCCAGTTTTATAATGTATGGATATGTGTCGTCAAACTTTGTATAAAGACAGGGAGGTTCGGTAAAATTAAATGAAACCACCAAGAGATTAGTGCTGAATATATAATATTTTAGAAAGGAAAAATGAACCTTAAGAAGGAAAATATCATGAAATTCAGTAAGGCTTATTTTTATCATATAAACTTGAAATACAGAAGAATAATTTTAGAAGTCTCGAGTTAAAATTCTTTACAAGTAGCCACAGATTAAAAAATCATCCCACTAATCTTTGCATTTTTAATATATGCTTAGGGTGAATTTAAAAATTTTAAGGCTTTATGGCAGCCTGGGTGGCTCAGCGGTTTAGCGCCGCCTCCAGCCCAGGACATGATCCTGGAGACCCGGGATCGAGTCCCGCGGCGGGGTCCCTGCATGGAGCCTGCTTCTCCCTCGGTGTGTGTCTCTGCCTCGTTCTCTCTGTGTGTCTCTCATGAATAAATAAATAAAATCTTAAAAAAAAATAGAATAAAAAAATAAAAAATTTAAGGCTTTAGAAATGCATAAAAACAGATGTTAAGAGTTGAATAAATACATAGAAAATATAGTTGCAGTATTTTTGGTGAGAAAAGAGAAGTATAATTGGAATATTTGATATGTAGATTTTAACATGATGTGATGAGAGGGAATTTTAGGTGTACCCATCATATTACTGTCTTTAAAAGAATGAGGGATGGTAAATTATAGGAGTATGATGCAGTGAAATTCACAACTGTTCCAAAGTTATAATTTAAAATCTATGTATCCATGGAAAGAGAAATCTAATGGAAGGAAATGTTGACTATAAAATGTTTTTTATTTAAAGATTTTATTTATTCATGAAACACACACACACACAGAGGGAGAGAGAGAGAGAGAGAGAGAGAGAGAGAGAGAGATAAGCAGGCTCCATGCAGAGAGCCTGACATGGGACTCGATCCCAGGTCTCCAGGATCACACCCCAGGCTGCAGGTGGCACTAAACTGCTGCGCTGCCAGGGCTGACTATAAAATGTTTGAAAAATTTCTAATAGACTAGATATTGTTCTTAAATTATAGGCATGATTGAAGTCATTATGAATCTCAAAGAGATGCTAAACCCATGGTACTCTAAATATATAAAGTAATAGTAGATAATATTTATTATTACATCAGGTGTTATATGATTTATATATGTTAAAATTAAATGAGCACCTTCAAAATGTAAAATAGTACATATTTTAGGTAGAAACTTTAATAGAAAATGAAAAAATCCTTTTTAAGATGAAATGCATATCCTATAGACAATAGCTAAACTTTTAAAGTCAGTCTTAAAGAAATGAGTCGCAATCATATACTTTCAGATATGTGGAGTTGACATCAAAAACCTGTTTCCCCAACTGGTAATTTCTAATCTATGGAGGTGGCCTCTAGATGGTATTTATTGTTCTTGGTAGATCAAAGAGTGACCATGTTTTCCTGGGACTGAGAAAGGGAAACTTAATAGTGGTCTGCAGTAGGAACAGAAAGACCTACTTTAAAAACTCCATTCCATTAGAGATTTATATTAAAAAGTTTCTTTTCTCAGTGCAGGGTTTACACTCATACTTTTTCTGAATTCCTAAAGATTGAAACTTAACTAATAGTTATACTCTGAGAAATGAGAGTCTTGAGTTTTGTGTGTGTGTGATTAGGGAAGAATGAGAGAAAATGTTTTGAAAGTGAGATCCAAAGACTTTAGTAAAGAGACAGTTTTGCTAACAAAAATAAGTTAGGCTCTATGTAACTTGGTACCTGCTATGATTCTGTCTAGCTGGGAGGCTTTAAACCTTAGCTTCTAATTCAGTATTGTTTAACTTCTCTATTTTAGTCATGTTTCTCCCCATCCTAGTGAAAATAAATATCCCCGTTTCTGGGCTCTTTGGAATATGGCCTCCCTATAAATGTTGATGGTATACCGTATATAATATGTCACATATTTGCTAGTCTAACTTGTAACTGAAAGCCTAAAAAGACATATAAATGGGATTCCAAAGTTATCTCTTGACCTTTATATTCTATAACAGTTATGTATTAAATGGTAGAACATTCATTTTGGGGACTTACAAACTCCTTTGGACTTAGGTTTGTTGGTAAGAGGAAAGGCTGTATTTCTGAATTCACTTACATGATTCTGAGCTATAGAATGTGAATCTTGAATAGGCTCATTAGATTTGTGGGAATCTATACATCTATCAAAATGAACTCTAACATCTTTATGTAACAAGCTACTTACTCTTTCATTATACAAAACAGTTACTTTAGTTTACCTCCTGAAAAAAAGATGGTGGATGGTGAGGATGGTGAGGATGGTGAAATTCGGGTGGGTTTTTAAATATATCATAGAAAGATCTTGTGTTTTAGGGTAAGAGACACCTGGATTCCTACTACTTACAGTATGTGTGTAACTGTGCAAGGTACTATGGAAGCAAACTCAGAGGAGTTACCCAGAAAATACTTCCATATGTAAAGCGCATATCCTTATGGGATACTCATTAATGAATGTTATTAGTTCTTTTCTTGTTTTACAGGACAAGTGAGATGTTTTCTGGAAACTAATTGGAAAATGTTGGGAAAATATTTAAAGTAGTTATATAGCTGAGTAAATTACCAAGTTAGGTGTTAATAAATTAAACATGGAAAGGACTACTTTTCCTGCTATGTAGGCTGACTTGATTTAATGTGAACATTTTCTATATTAATTATTAGTTATGCAGGGTTTGGAGAATTTTTATTAAGTTTCATAATAAATTTAACATGATACTGAAATTCTTTTTATGTTAAAAGATTTTGAAAAGACTGTCCTATTGTGAAAGAAGGAACCTATAATCAGAAATAATCTTGATAAGCATCAAGGTCGGGCAGCCCTGGTGGCACAGCGGTTTGGTGCCGCCTGCAGCCCAGGGTGTGATCCTGGAGACTCTGAATTGAGTCCCACGTCGGGCTCCCTGCGTGGAGCCTGCTTCTCCTTCTGCCTGTCCCTCTGCCTTGTCTCTGCCTCTCTCTCTCTCTCTCTCTCTCTCTCTCTATCTGTGTCTCTATGAATAAATAAATAAATAAAATCTTTAAAAAAATGAATCAAGGTCAATTCTACATGAGTTAATGCACATGTATATTTCCTATTTGAGTAGCATCATCAACACTCTTAAGTGGATACCTTTATATTGGTGATAAGATATAAGAAGAAAAAAAGTTGTGTAGCAAATGATCAGGTAATGCCACTTTAAAAAAAACTACAATTCTAAAAGTCATTTCAAATACCAAACTTTCATTATATGTGTTTCTGTTAATTTGTAATATCAGAAAGGCCATCTCTCTTTTTGTAATTTTCAGTATAAGATTAATACAAAGTGAATGAATGACATACTATATTGTTAGTGAATATGATTTTATAATGTAATTTCTGCTTTTTTTAGCCAAATGAGTTTTTTTTCCATGTAGTAAAATGCATTTATTTAAAAAAGGAGAGGTACAGTACATTATAATTGTAAGGACATATTTATATTAAAGATGCCAGTCTTTTGGACTTAAATTGGAAAGAGTCTTATTTACTACCTGAACAAGGAAGTTCACAATCGAGGCTGAAATCTTGTCTATATTACCACATATTTCTAATTACACATTATTTTAAGCTTGTATATTTTAAACCATGGTTACAGAATTATTGTACAGGAAATAGATTGAAGGTATTACCTTATTATATTTGCTGGACTTTGGCTTAATTCTCTACAACTTCAAAATACTACTGTGATATGAGACAACAGAATTATATTTACTCTGATAAAAACAAGCTCTGAACTGAGTCCTTCATTGCATTTTTCTAAAGAACTCACTTCTCATGAGCAAGTGTTCAATATCATATAGTTAGGAAACCATTATATTATTAAAACTTGGATTTTTTTCTTTAACTGTATCCCAGTATTTTAAATATTTACATGTTTCAGGATACTTGCAATTAAACTGCACATTTTGATCATATCTTGACTACAACATTAAAAATAAATAAGACATTCAAGTAAACGTCTTTCCAAATCATATTGCCAGTGTGCATGAAGCTATTCTCTGAAGACTAAAAGCTCTGCTTGTTTGGAAAAGGCAGTGATTAGGTCTTTATAAGCAATTGAGGTTCTGTTTTCCTTCTAAACGTTCCTTTACTAATTTTTCCAAAGAGAAAAGATGCTCATCTGCATCTTCTGGCACAAGATTCCTCATAGAATTTGCAAGTTCAAAAAGATATTCTGTATTTCTTCCACTTGGACCAGCTGCATTAAAAATTTGTTCAGCAATGTCTTCAAGAGGTGCAGGACCAAGGTAATTAGGATTATCACATGTTCCAATATATAGCAACACACTGAATGGTTTTGTTGTGGGATCTTTTGGATAAAAAAGGACTGTTGTGGTTCTGTAGCCTCCTTTCTCTCTGATGTCAAGGTATGCTTTTACTTCTTCTTCCTTTCCTACTGGCAGTCTATAAGCAACACCCCATACACAACCCTGTTGAAAAATGAAAATATATTATTTAGTATTTACAAGGCTAAAATAGGTGAAGATATGTACTTCTCTAAGAAAATATCTTGTGCACCCAGAAGTACAAACTCAACAAAACAGGTTGTCATTTGTATTCTGGATGGAGTAATTTACAAAGGATATTTGAAAGTTCCTTCAGTGAAAAAATGAACAAATAAAATTAACTTGCTATGGCCTTAAGTAGTTGATGACTTTCTTGCCAAGCTTTTAAAACACAGAACCCTTTCTGCAAACAAAGGCACACTTGATACATAAAAAACTAGGTGATGCTCAGCTCTAGCTGAAGCAAGTTGGGGTATCAAAGCCCTCTCAGCCAGCACCCAGCACTTTAATCCACTTAGCCCCTCAGGTAGGCTTCAGAGTGGCTACAGTACTCCATGAAGCAGTTTGGAAACTACTGCCCTCTACTATTAGTGAAATGTTTATGGATTTAAAACCTTTTAACTCTATTTTTAATGACCAAATGAACACCTGATATTTTTTATTTCAGTTCCACTGGCTAAAATACATAATTTTGAAAACTTAAACAATGATAAGTACCCTAGTATGCAAGGAAATTATTCAGAATGAAGAATTATTTTAAATGCTGATTTCCTTGTTCATAAAGTGTCAGTAAAAACAATATATTTTGGCTGCAAAGTTTTTTTTTTGTGTTAATAAATTATGATATAAGCAGGACTTACAGTTTGTAGTGTAGATATTCTAGTTAATTCACAACCTTTAAGTTTAAAAATTAAATTTTAGGTTGCTTAAGTATCTTCCTGAGTGAATTTAACATTCTATAGAAACAGCAGTATATTAACTTTAAGAGTTACAGTTATCAGTTTGAAGCCTTTTTTTTTTTTTTTTTTTTTTTTTAAAGTAGGCTCCATTCCTAACATGGGGCTTGAACTCAGGATCCTGGGATGAAGAGTCGAATGCTGTACCGAGGGGGCTAGCCAGACACCCTGAAGCCATTTTTATATATTCTTTTCCTAATGCAAATTATGAAAGCACTTCATCTCACTATTTCACCATTATTCATCTGCTATTGATTGCTGCTTGATTTTTATATATCACAGTTGTTTCCAAAGTTAAATCTTTAACTTCAAAATATCAAAGTTTGTATCACATGTCAATGAAATGATTGAAAGTATTTAAGAAACAAAGGACTATCAGGTAATTACATTTTCTAGTGCTCCAAACCTCTTTAAAATCCTGTTGTGCTAGTAATAAAATTAGGCAATAAAGTAATAATTCCTGACTGGGATTTCTGCTAAGAATAGTAAACCCCCAGCAATATGAGGAGAGTTTTAAGGGTTCCATTTGATTCTTAGTGACAGTCTGGTTGTCTGAAGGCTGGCTCCATTAATTCTTAGTCAATAAACTCAGTAAGAAAAGAAAAATGAAAAAAAAAAAAAGAAAAATGTGACTGCATGCCATTTGGTTATTGTCTGCCTTGCAGTGTGCATTCCAACTTTTCCCAACAATTGAAAAGAAACACAACAAATACAAAGAAGAATTCTAGATCTGGTGTTCAAACTGTCTCTGATGACTGTTGATAAAATTTCATTGATTATTAAAACAGAAACATTTCAACATTT
Organism: Canis lupus dingo; assembly: GCF_003254725.2. Classification (NCBI taxonomy): domain Eukaryota; kingdom Metazoa; phylum Chordata; class Mammalia; order Carnivora; family Canidae; genus Canis; species Canis lupus. Next base: position 55,748,980 of record NC_064252.1, on the reverse strand, counting down.
TATATGATTAAAGACTATACAGAAAAGAATAATTATACCATACCCCAGGATCTTCAACAAGAGTCACAACTCTTCCAGGCTGTTTTAAAAAAAGTAAAAAAAAAAAAAGTATATATATATTTTTCTGAATCAGTTTATCAACTAACCGAACATTAGCAATTTATTGTTGACATGGAATATTTCAATTTCATTTGTTCATACTGAACACTATTTTAGCACTTATTTTTTCTGATAAATCTTCAAGTGAATTAACTAAGAAAATACACCTATCCTTTCTAAAAGGATCCCTTCAATTTGTATATATTAGCTATATTATGTTCACTTAAAATTGATATATTAAAAAACACACATGTGACTAAGGCTTACCTAAAATGAAAGGCAAAGGAAGACACAGTTATAAATACAAGTCCTGGTCAGATTGCTATAGTTTTATTAGGGAACAAAATATGCTCTTCCAGAGTGCTTTCCTGTAATAGGTGGTTTTCAAACTTTTAGTGTAGATCAAAATTACCTGGAGGGTTGATGAACACATTGCTTGGCCACCGTCCCAGAGTTTTTGATCCTGTAGGTCTGGAGCTGTCTGCCTTTTTTTTTTTTTTTTAAAGTACACTTCCTACTTAGTGCCAAAGGGTATGTATCTATTGACATGTTAGCATCATTAATGAGAATGCTGAATTATAAGCATTGTAACATTTTTGGTTTAACATTTGTTTGCCTATTGTCTGGCACATAGCATAAATCATGCAGATATTTTGTGTTTACTGCTATTTCCTCTAGTCTTTGTCTATTTGTATAGACAATTTGTAATCATGGAAAACATGGGATTTTGGATTATGCTTCTTATTTAATTATATTTTCTTGTTAGTCTTATACATTTTAGAAGTTACATAATATTGTATCATCACTGAGCTAATTTAAGCATTCTTGTGTTGTTGGGCCTTTAGATTTGACTTGTTTTGTACTTAAGAAAATGCCACAGTGAGGATACATATATTGATGTGGGTCATACTGTTGGTATTACCATATTACTTTTTTTTTTAAGATTTTATTTATTTATTCGTTAGAGACACAGAGAGGCAGAGACATAGGCAAAGGGATAAGCAGGCTCCTTGAGGGGAGCCTGATGTGGGACTCGATCCCGGCACTCTGGGACCACAACCCTGAGCCAAAGGCAGATGCTCGACCACTGAGCCTCCCAGGTGTCCCTACCATATTACTTTGAACTTCAAAGTGAATTAGAAGCTATTTATTAAATACCTATATTGTAGAGAAGATAAAACCTTGATTCTTGCTTTAAAAGCTTATAATTTTGGAATATGAACTTAACATGTGAAATAGAGAACACTTAGGGCCAAGATGAATGGTATGAGCACAGTAAGAATTAGAGTCTTGGGTGGTCAGAAAGGAAGACAAAATTCTGGCAAAAGGCATAATTCACAAGTGTGGACCCAGAGGCAAGACTACACAGGCTAAGTGTCTGACTTTACTAGATGTCCCCAAATGCAGAGATGATTCAGAAAGATAACTGGAGAAACAAGATGGTCAGATTTGAAGAGCCAAAGAATGGATGTGAAATTATGGGACAAAGGAAAATAAGCCAATGAAATTTGGGAGAAATAGGAAATTAGGAGCTACTGTAACACTTGAGGAGCAGATGACTGGTGTGATAAAAGAAGTGTGTGGGGAAGATCCGAGTGGTAAAGTGTATAGTATGCAAGTTAGAGTGGGAAGGAGGTAGACCCTTGAGTAAAATTTTAGTGGTCCAGGTGACAAGTTCTGCACTCCTTTTTTCCTTGTCTCCCTTATATCCAGCCCAGTCATCAATTCTTGGTTGCTGTTTTTTGATTCTTCTTTTTTATTTTTTTTTTAAAAGATTTTATTTATTCATGAAAGAGAGCGCGAGAGAGGCAGAGGGAGAAGTAGGCTCCATGCAGGGAACCTGATGCGGGACTCAATCCTGGGACTCTAGGATCACACCCTGGGCCAAAGGCAGGCACTAAACTGAGCCATCCAGGGATCCCTGTCTTTTGATTCTTCTGTATCTGGTTCCTCTGTAGCCTTCAGTTGCTTTCTTAGAGACGTCACTGCTCACCTCTTGTTTTGTTTACTTCTAGTTCTCTACTTGGCCCTGGAATGACTATGCAAAAATTGGGCCACTCACTCCTGTACTTTGAATTTTTCAGGGTTGTAATATTCTACAAGATAAAATAAAAATTCCCCAGCATGACTTAACACAAACCTCATTTCTTACCGTTTTTCGCCTCAAGCTGTACTGATTTATTTCTAACTTGTACATACATTCATGTCTTTGGATATGCCAGTACTCAGTGTGGATTGCCCTTCCTTTTCCATCTCTGGGATATCCTCCTGCCATTCTATTCATAAAGGCTTGGTGTACTCCCCAGGCAACTTTGCAGCACCTCCTTCTCCTAAACTCTCATTTTTTCTTTTATTCACTTCCCTTGTGGCACTTGTCAGGTATTGCTGTTTGCATAGGTGTCTCCTACTTACATATTTAAGTGCTCAGTAAGAACTGTTGAAAGAGGGGAGTGGTAGAAAAGTCCTGGACTTTATAGGTGGTGGCAGGAAACAGATTGAACAGAGTACATAAGGAATCATTTTAAGGGTAAATAAATGGACTCTCTGTGACTGTTTATAGATGATAAAGACATGGACTTTTGGCACTAGTGATAAATTTACTTGGAAATATATATTTTTAAAATATTAATTTATTTTAGAGAGAGAGAATGTATAAGTAGAGGGAGGGGCAGAAGAAGAGGGAGATAATCTCAAGCAAATTCCCCACTGCATGCAGAGCCTGCTGTAGCGCTTGATCTCACAATCCTGAGGTTATAACCTGAGCTGAAATCAAGAGTCGGATGCTCAACCGACTGAGCTACCCCCGTGCCCCTTGGAAATATTTTCTAAAACTTAAACTTTTTGTCCCTAAAATAAATATATGTTATTGAAAAACAGTGTACATTTATAAATCATATGAAAGCTTCTTTGGAGAATGAAACTAAAGAAGGGGTCTTTCAAGCTGAATAGGATTGGAGGATATCATGAAATATGAATCATTATAGGTGCTTTCATTGAATAGAATAATTTTTCTGATCTAGATCTAGAACAGAGATTTAGTAAATGTTCATGATTATCTCTTATGTTAAAATGTTTCCTTTTTGAAATTGAAATATATTCTCTGTGCTGTAAATAAGTGTTCACATTTAAATAAATCCTTAATTTAGTGAGATGTTGCCAGTTTTGTTATATATAAATGAGATGCTTAATAAAACTTAGGAAGAAATTAAAGTTTAATGAAGCTAAAAAGAAAGCATAATTGAATAAAGCAAGTAGGTTTGGTATTTTTCCCACAAATGTCACATTGCAGGGTGTGGAGATGAGCCTAACATTTTAAAAATAATATCACAATTCATATGGTGACTAACTTACTAGGAGCATATGTTGCTGTAAAAGACATACATAGTCCTATAAAACATCCATGTCATTCTTCTAATTGGCTGGATATCTATGTAGCCTTTTGGATTTTTGTTTGATAGACAGTTAAGACAGATCACAGTAAAGCTGGTGATCTGTTATAATAAATGTTAAGTAAAATAATAATGTTCTTTCCAGGGTTTTTTAAAATAGAACAGTATACTTAGAAAATATTTGGTACACAGACTTCCTTTTTAATTTGCTATGATCCTTTAAAAACTTCTAGACATTGCAGTCTTCCTGTCCCCCAACTTACCTGCCCTGTATTTTAGTAAATTTAAGTGAGAAGATACTGGCTTTTATAGCTCCTTTCTACTTTTAAAGAATCATGAGCTGCTGCATTGGCCTGACAACTTAATCATTCTCTTCTGACAGTGTACATATCTCAATGTGCTATATAATAAATGCATCGTACGTTTTGACTGAAACTAGAGTAGTAAAATGTGCTATTGAAGCCATATTTGTGGGGCTCCTGGGTGGCTCAGTTGGTTAGGCATAGGACTCTTGATTTCAGCTCATGATCTCACGATGGTGAGCATTTAGCCCCTAATTGGGCTTGGTGCTGGACATGGAGCCTGCATAAGATTCTCTCTCTCCCTCTCCCTCTGTTCCCCTGTACCCTCAATGTTTGTCCCACCAATGTTTGTGTGCAGATGCTCCCTCTCTCTCAAAACAAAGTAAACAAACAAAAAGCAAAACCACATTTGTCATCATTTAACATTTGGTCATTAAAATTGGAGGCTGGGTTAAGGATTTTCTCTTAAGAATAGAAGTTTTAAGTGTTTGTATCTGACAACACAAAAGGCACTTTACTTAGAAGTTTTACTAACAAGTTTAATTTTCCTTAACTCTGTAAAGTCTTTTTTTTTTTTTAAATTTTTTTTTTTATTTATTTATGATAGTCAGAGAGAGAGAGAGAGAGGCAGAGACATAGGCAGAGGGAGAAGCAGGCTCCATGCACCGGGAGCCCGACGTGGGATTCGATCCTGGGTCTCCAGGATCGCGCCCTAGGCCAAAGGCAGGCGCCAAACCGCTGCGCCACCCAGGGATCCCCAACTCTGTAAAGTCTTAAACATTGTTCTTTACACCCAATGTGGGGCTCATATTTAAACCGGGAAATCAAGACTCAGCATGCTTTAGCGACTGAGCCAGCCAAGTGCCTGTTTTATAATATTCTTGAGGAAATTTTGGCCATGAAGTTTCTGGTGGCTTACAAATGTGCATCTGCCCTAAGTTACTCCCCTATTTTGAAGTCATCTGCCTATCTGAAAGCCAAATTCTACCATTTTATATATTCTGTTCTGGGGCCAATGTTAATTTCTTTTCAAAAAACAGTAATCAAGCTCATATAACTCTCAGAATACTTGAGAGAACAAATAAACAAAAAATTTTGTACACTTCCAAAAGTTAGAGGAGATTAACTAAAACATATTTAAGGTATCCAAATTGTTACCCAAAACTTAAGTTTTCCTTGTGGATTTGGTTGCTTTGCAGCCAATACAAGGCTTAATCTGCATAAACAGCGAGCTGCTACTACATTAGGATGAATGTCTTTGTATGACTGAAAAATGGATCAAAGAACTTACATCTCTCATTCATAATTTAGAGAAGAAACATGGAGAAAGAAACATTAGAATAATGCTGCACAGAGTAACGGGTACTGTGTTACTTAAGTAACAAACCAGGAACTCATTTAACTTTGCCAGTACCTGACAACCAAAGTAAGTGACCAAAGTGAGCTCCTTAATAACCGGAGCTTATTTTGGAAACTATTTCTTCTGTGACCTTAGGTGTCATAAACGAAAACCTTTGGACCGACACAAAGAAACCCCAGAAATAACATGTTCGCTTCAACTGAAACCAATGAAAGTCTGCCCAAATGCAGAAATGCCAACAAGCTTAATGATAAAAAGTTGAATGCGCAAGTTGTTTTGGTATTTCAACTCCGTGGTGACACGAAGATTGATCTTCCCGCCTGTTTTTTTTTTTTTTTTTTCTTTTGGCAGAGGTTGCCAAGAGCTGGGCCCCCTCCGAGCACGTCAGCCTTGTGGAGCTAGTGTGCTTGCGCCCACGTTTCTTGCTTCCTCGAGAAGCTAACCCCCCGCATCTCCAGGGGCTTCGGGAGGGGTGCCCTTGGCTTGGGGGAGGTGGGGGCAAGTGGCCGAGGGAGCCGGCCGGCCGGACAGCTTCACTCCTAGCGCGCCTGGGCAGCCGTCCGACACGCGGGTGCAGGTCCAGCAGAGCCGGGCCAGGAGCTGGGGCGGCGCTCCGGGGGCAGTAAGGGCGGGGGGCTGGTTGGCGCCTCACCTTGCCGGGGACCCCGCGGTGGTCGGTGCTTCCCTGCCAGAAGCGCCTGTTGTAGCCTGTGATGTATCCGACCAACTTGTCCTGATAGGGGAAGTCCACCTTCCAGATCAGGGACCCGTAACCAAAAACCCACATCGTTCCCTGGCTCGGCGGCTGCGGTGGCGGTCGACCCTCGCCCGGTCCCTGCCGCGCCGGCTCCAGCGGGGACCGCAGCCTCCCCGCCGCGAGGACCCGGCCGCGCGAGCGCAGGCGCAGTGGCCGCACTGTCCGCTCGGGGGCGCAAAGCACCCTGGGACGTTTAGTTCGAGAGACGGCTTCCGAGGCCGCGGCACTTTCTTTCCTTGCTGAGGAGACCGGGAGGGACTGGCCTTCCGCGTGCCGAGCGATGGCTTCTCCCGCAGCCCCTGTAGCTCGCCGTGACCTCCGGGGTCGCGTGTGCAGAGGCCTGCGGCGCCCACAGTCCGCTCCTGGCGTTTGCGGCTCAGGTCGGACTGTCCGCTTCCTTCGAGCGGGTCCGAGGAGCGGCGGCCCCGGCCCCGGCCCCGGCGCGGAGGGGGGACGGCGCGGAGGGAGACGTGTGGCGCCGGCGAGCGGGGCCGCTGCCCGTTGGGCGGCCGCGGGGGAGCGCGAGCCGCCGGTGCCGCCCTCGGCTCGCCCCCCGCCCGCGCACGTCGGCCTTCGCGTAACGCAGTTTACCCCAGGTGGTGGCCCGCGGCCGAAGTGCTGCCGCGCAGCTCGCCCTGACGTTCACACGCGGGGCGGCCCTGTTCGCTTTCGTGTCGTGAGCGGCTCGTTCAGAAAAGAGTAGGCCAAGTGGTGTCTCCTGCGCCGGCGTCAGAGGTGATGCGTCAAACCTGCCCGGTGTCCAGTTTGGGGTGTGGGCGCGTTCCTCTGGGGAGAAGCGCCGTCCCCTGGGGGCTCCTCCCCCGCGGGTCCGCGTCCTCGAGACGTGTCGCGGGCGGCGGGCGGCGGGCGGCGGGCGTCGTGTGCCGTGTGCCGTGTGCCGTGTGCCGTGTGCGAGGCGCCCTCCCTCGGACCCGCGCCGCCCGCTCGGGGCGGAAACGGGAGCTGCGGCCGGCCCTGGTTCTCCGCGGTGCATGTCTGTGTCGGCGTCCTCAGCGACAACACGACTTTAAAGCCCCCAGACACAAAGAGTATTATTCGGACTCTTAAGAAACCAGAAGGAAACTGTTAGAAAGAAAAAACTTAGCTTAAAAAATAAAGGTCGTTTCGTGTATTTTCCAAGTTCGAGTTTCACGTTGCCCGGGATGGTTGGCTTCCACCTACTCCGAACCTTCCCGAAAAGTTTCAGACATACAGAAAGAACGATTGAGCAAGTACAGTAATCGTTCCTGTACTCTCCACCTGATCCACTCCTTGACGTTTAGCCAGTTACTTTCCCCCCATCTCTGTACCCTTTAATCTAAAACGTTAGAAGTAAGTAGCAGCTGTTACTTTTTAGTGCCAAGTACTTCAAGAATGCCGTTATCACATCTAAGAAAATTAACAAAATGACATCTATTACATATTTAGATTTCATTAATTGTCTCACAGTTGCTTTTTGAGGCTATTTTCATTTATTTTTATTTATTTATTTTTTTGAGGCTGATATTTTTAATACTTTTCACCATCCAGGATCCATTTCAGGTTTATACATCACATTTGGTTGTTTGACCTCGTACTCATTTTTAGTCAAGAACGTGGGAAGGATTTTATAGGAGATCTTGCATATAGTTGATGCATGTTAACGAGTTGGCTGGCATGAAGGGTGGAGGAGAGTGATTCTGCTATAGTATGTTTCTTTTGGCTTCTTCTTCTCTTAAGTATCTCTAAGATATTACCCAGTTCCAATATTTTTTTTTTCAGGTTATTTTCGTTAATCTAGATCCATTAACAGTATTTGTAACTGAGAAAAGCAACAATTGGAAAGGGATTCATACTTGTTTTTACTAGATTACTGTTTTTTAAGGTCTTTGGAGGGGTATTCTTGTGTGTGTGTGCACGTGCATATGTTTTTCTTACATAGGAACAGTTTTTTCTTGTGTGAGGTGAATATGCCGTAAATTGCCATAAAACATGTGGTCTCTTTTTTGTGAAACTTGGATGTAATGGCTGTAGCTGGAAGTTAGCATCTTTCAACAAAGTGTAGCCTAGCATTCATCCTCCACAGTTTGGCCTTTAGCTGCCTCTGTAAGCTCCTTTTCCTCCTGTTCTTTGTTTAGCTAATCCTCCTTCCAAAGTAAAGTAATTTTCCCCTTAGTCACTGTCCCTATTCACCCTTGCTTGTTCATTTACATAGTGTTGCTTGTGTTTCTCCTTTGGCCTAGGAATGCTCCTCTGCCCTTTTTCTCATTGTCAGATCCTGTATTGAAGGGCCAGTTCACATCCCTCACTAGTTGAGGTGGTTTCTTCCTTCTTTGACCAGCCATGGCTCTTTATCTCTACTTGTCTTGGAGTACTTTCTTCCTTCTGTTTTGAATAACATGTATTTATCATTTCTGTGAGGCTGTCCATAAATCTATATCATTTTTATATCTGCCACTTACTGATCAGCTGTTGGTGCATAGTAAATAACTGTCAACTGCATAATTAGATATTCTGTAATAAATATCTTCACTTTTTGAGTAACGGACCATTGGATCCAATCAGATTAACGGTAGCTAATGTTAGCTTTTAGGCTGACTATAGAATCAACTTCCGCAGTTATAGCTTTATATTTAAATGTGACAATGGATAAATTTAAATGTCTTACAAGAAATGCTGTGTGCTTTTTCTTTTTAAGATTTTATTCATTTATTTGACATAGAGAGGCCGAGAGAGAAAGTACAGGCAAGAGGAGTAGCAGAGGGAGAAGAATCAGGTTCCCTGCCAAGATGGGAACCTGATGCGAGGCTTGATCCCAGGATCCTGGGATCATGACCTGAGCCAAAGGCAGATGCTTAACTGACTGAGCCACCTGGGCGCCCTGCTTTGTGCTTTCTTTTAATTTCTCCTTTTAAACCTTCATTTTGTTTTTTAAAGATTTTATCTATTTATTCGTGAGACAGAGAGAGAGAGAGAGAGAGAGAGAGAGAGAGGGGCACAGACACAGGCAGAGGGAGAAGCAGGCACCATGCAAGGAGCCTGACATGGGACTCCATCCCAGGACTCCAGGATCATGCCCTGGGCTGAAGGTGGCGCTAAACCGTTGAGCCACCCGGGCTGCCCTAAACCTTCATTTTTTGTATAGATTATTTAGAATGGGGTTGTAGAAAGTTTTTCACCTGTATTGGACTAGACATGTTGACATTTCCAGAACCACCTCCTTACATCATTAGAAAAACTAAGAAAGACTGGAAGAGGAATGTTATTAAGAGGCACTGCCCCTTGGGAGATGACCCTTTCCCTGAGAATCCTGAACCTTAGCCTCATACAGTATGATTAACAAGAAGCTGTCTTTGTGAGAATCATCTGCTGAGAACTGTACTGGGGGAACATGAAATGACCTTTGGAGGGAGATGATGAGGAAGAGGCACTAATGCTGTCAAGAAATTTCCAGGCTGGTGTAGGAAAGCTGGACTTGTCTTTTTATGATGCTCTTATTCGTTTCAGTGTATTCAAAATATTCTATCAGTGGGACATTTTCATCAAGGAAAGAAAACATGAATATGTAAGCCTCTTTCGTAAAGGACCAGCAGAAAAACTACAGTTATTACTTATCTTTGTTCTTTTCCTTTGTTCATTCCTTTCCTAGCTTTTTTTGGATTTAGCTTTTCCCTGGAGTGGACTGCAACTTAATTCTTGAGGCTGAGCATTGCTGTTAGTTAAATGGCCATCTGTACGTAAAAGACTACATCTTGGGGATTAACTGGAGGTGTTTAGCTCCTTCATCCACGGAATTCCAGTGAATGCAATTCGGTGGAATATGAACAGGAGCAGAAGACTGCAGGAAATTGCTGCTCAGACATTTCTAGAAGTGGAATGATAGAACACTTAAAACTCTTGGTATCTTTTTATTTATTTATTTTTTTGGTTTGAGATTTTATTTATTTATTCATGAGACACACAGAGCATGAGAGAGAGGCAGAGACACAGGCAGAGGGAGAAGCAGGCTCCATGCAGGGAGCCAGACGTGGGATTCGATTCCGGGTCTCCAGGATCAGGCCCTGGGCTGAAGGCAGCACTAAACCGCTGAGCCACCGGGGCTGCCCTCTTGATATCTTAAATAACATTCCAAGGAATCCCAGTTCCCTAGAGACATTTCTGGTTTAGACTCCAGCAGAGGCTGTGGCATGACAGGTCGCTTTCTCCACCTTAGGCTTTTCCTCAGCAGTCCTGTGACAGATGCAAGACAGGCCTGCTTCGATCTGCTAATCTTTAGGAGTACAGTGTTGTTTTACTGTCTATAGTGTTTTCTTTCTGCCTTGTTTTGTAGACTGGTCAAAAGAATGGATTTTACAGAGGCTTACTCTGACACATGCTCCACGGTTGGACTTGCTGCCAGGGAAGGCAATGTTAAAGTCTTAAGAAAACTGCTCAAAAAGGGACGTAGCGTTGATGTTGCTGATAACAGGGGATGGATGCCAATTCATGAAGCAGCTTATCACAACTCTGTAGAATGTTTACGGATGTTAATTCATGCAGGTAAAGTAAATTCAGGGTATGGGAGGCTGGGCCTACAAGCTGGATCAATAAAACATACAAAAATCATCATGTAGGATTTATTAACAGTAGTAGTTGTATTCCTTTTCTCTGACCATACAAGAACTGTTTATGCATTTATTAAGAATGGTAAGATTGCTTGCCTTCAGTTATATAAGTTTGTTGTACCAGATGGACATCTATAAATGTTGTCCTTTATGTGTAACTTGCTGTGCCTGGCCCATTTTTATTGTCTGAGTGAGCTCTTTTAATTAAGCATTTGGTAGTTACTGGCCATGTTTATTCTTTTTTCCTTTTCCAAACAAAAGGAACAGTGTTCTTGGAATTGTGGGTATGAGTGCTTTGTTTGAATTAGTCTTTTTTTTTTTTTTTTCCATTTGAGGTCATGGTAGAGAACAGGATAGACTAGGTCCCTGCCTGTATGGTGCTTATATTCCTGTTGGGGGAGACAGACAATACCTAAACATTAAACGAGATAATTTCAGATTGTAAAAGTGTTGTGGAGGGAGTAAAAGGGTAATGGGACAGAGAGTAGCCATGTGCATCTCTTTCCAACTCTGTGTTCAGTTGACTTTGTGCTTATAACCTGAGATCAGTCAAGTGAGAATATTTACATTGCAGAAATCAACCAGTGCTGTAAACCAAAGCTATAAATTTGGGCTTTTTTTCCCCCCTTTCTGAGAGCCAGTAGTATATTTGTGAGCTCACTATTGAGAAAAGGACTCAGTAAAAGAGACTAAATGAGAGATTCTGAGGTTGAGGGGATAATGGTGTTTGAGCACTGCTTTGTAATAATCATTGTATTAGATCCTTGATTTACGTTATTTAATATGTACCAAATTGCTCTTGAGGTATTGTTATCCTCATTTATTGGTGAGAAGTTTACCAAGTGTCAGAGAAGCGGATTTGTCCAAAGATTATATAATAAACTAGAACCCATTTCTCTGATTCTGAAGCCCACTTTTTTTCCACTGTGGCATCCTTCCAGCATTTAATCAAAGTAAACATTTTTAGCATTTAGTTTATTTAAACAGAGGTTGAATGCAACACTGTTGTAATGCTCAGTGAACCATTCACTTTTCATTGATCATGGGAATTCCGATTCCTCTTCCCCTGTGTACTTGTTTTTTTGTTTTGTTTTGTTTTGTTTTGTTTTTCCCCTGTGTACTTATAATCACAGGTAGAGCTACTCAGAGTTTAGACTTCTGGTGCCATAGTTCATCAGAACTAACTCATGGCTTCATGGAAGAGAAAGGAAATAATCCTTCTGTTTTTATGGCATAGATTTTTATTTGCTTTGTTTTAAGGGATGAGAGATGGCAAGGCTAAATTCCCCAAATCATAATACAGGAAGTTGGTTATGACTGCTAGGCAAATGTTCTACTAGAGTCCGTTATAGTTGACTATTCAGAGATACTAGAAAAAAAAGACTTTATGCCTCAAATTTTAAAAACTTTGTTAGTGTTTTCAGACTTTGTTTGAAGTTAGTTCTATAGCTTTGAGTTCCTGGTCTCTCTCTACTGATAAAGGAATTAATTTAAATATTCGTTTCTAGTCAAAAAGGTCATTCCCAATATACTGTTATTTCTTCCCATGTCAGAACAATATTGTTTATGTTACAGTTTTTTTCCCTATAGCTGCAGAATAAACTTAGGCATGCTTTTGACTAAATGTGTTTGAATTGGCTATTCAAGTAATCTGTGTTTTCTGTTAGAAATTTTAAGTATCACCTTTATTTTTAGTGACTAGACTTTTTTAGGCTTGATGTTTTTGGAGAACAAAATAGCCACACATAGTTAATAACTATGTATGTATATGTATATGTATCAACGATGATACAAATGGTCAACTACAATTTTCTCTCTGTATTTTTATTAGAGTTCACTGTTAGGAAATAAATTGGAATAAATAATAAATAAACTGTTATAAAACTGGAATAAATAAACTGAAATCTGGTTTACATGTAGTGTGTACACAAGGATTAGGAAGTAGGGTGTGCAGAGACTAGGAAGCAGCTATATGTCTTGTTTTAGGAGGTGGTAACATTTTTGATTTTAGTCTTCCATGAGTTTGGTTGTTCTCTATAGTTGGAACTGATGTCCAAAATTCTATTAGATCTGATTATTTGATTCATTAACTAGAAAAAGACTAGAATGAGGCAGAAAGGCTACCTTAGCCTATTGGTCACTTTAAAAAATGTTTTATATGTTCTTCTGGCCCATCTCCCCTTTTGTAAATTAACTAAAGTCCATACTTTATTCAGATCCCCTGCCTTTTAAAAACAGTTTAAACTTACTTGGATGATTCAAGTTCAGGAACATTGACCAGTGAGGAATGGTAGCTATTTTGTAAAAGGTCTAGCTAGCATACAGCTACACGTGAGGATATATTTTAAAATGATAATGAAGTACAAAATTTTTAGTCTGGAGAACTGAAGTGAGATCTCTTTTGCTTATTGGTGACAGTGTCATCTTTATATCTGTACCAGTCAACTCACAATTATGGGTTAATCTTAAAAGTTTCCAAAGCAAGTTCGACATTTCTGTTACTTGTTATACCTGTATAACATCCCTTACTACTTATTATATCTGTATTTTATTTAGTTCATAATTCTCTTGTCCTTTATAGCTCTGCTAATATACATAAAAGTGTCTTTTATTACATAATTTCTATTTCCTTGAATTTCACTTAGTATTAGTGAACTGCCAGAGATTCTTAAAACATGCCTTTTATTAGTGTACTAAAGTTACAAAAGTGCTCAGTCCTACATAAAACGATTGGAAACATCTTAGATATTTAGAAAGAATTTGCTTTACCTTCTCTTCAGTTTATACCCAGAATCTAGCCCAAGAATCATACATGGTTTTCTCATTCAAGTTGGAGAAGAGCATTCAACTGTGGTATGGGTTACTTAAAAATTTAATATGCATGTATATGTTTTTTGCTTTAACTTTCTATTTAAAGTATTAATATAAATAACAAATTTGCTTGTCTTCTTTCCTGTATTGGAAGTTTATGTAATAGGTACAGAGATTTTAAGCATCTTTTCATTTTAGAAGACAATAGTGCTCTTCAGTGGGAATTAATCATGCCATTCAGTATTAAACCACTTACTAATTAAAGGTCATTTAAAATTTTGTAGTTAATTGTAGCATATCACCAACAAATATTTTTATTTGGCAAATATATGAACTAATTCATAGTACTTTTTTTAAGTTCGTGTTAAGAAAATATGCTGTCATACTGGGCATGATAACAGATGCTGAAAATTATTTGGTAATTAGGCAGTGTAACATAGGATTAAGAGTTGTGTTCAGATGGACCTGGGTTCTGCTGACCCTGCCACCAAATTAGTGTGGTCTTGGACAGGTCTTTTAATCTCTTGGTGCTTCATTTTCTTCATCTGTAAGATTAGAAATATTCCAACATTTCAGGGGCGCCTGGGTGGCTGTTGGTTAAGCTTCTGCCTTCAGCTCAGGTCATGATCCCAGGGTCCTGGGATCATGCCCCCAGTTGGGATCCCTGCTCATCCAGGAGTCAGCTTTTCCTTCATCACTGCCCCCTCTCCCCTCCGCCCCTTGGCCCTGGCCTTTGCACCTGTTTTCTCTCTCTCAACTAAATAAATAAAATCTTTAAAATCTGAAAGTGCAGCCAAGGAAGAACTTGCAAGTTGTCATAAAGGAACTGAAGTGCCCATTATGGGTTTGTCCATTATGAAGTCTTTAATGCCTTTACATTTAAAATTTCAATAATTAGGGCAGCCCAGGTGGCTCAGTGGTTTAGCGCTGCCTTCAGTCCAGTGTGTGATCCTGGAGACCCTGGACCGAGTCCCACGTTGGGCTCCCTGCATGGGGCCTGCTTCTCCCTCTGCCTGTGTCTCTGCCTCTCTCTCTCTCTCTCTCTCTCTGTGTGTGTGTCTCTCTCATGAATAAATAAATAAAATTAAAAAAAATTTTCAATAATTAGAATAGAAGCAGAAACTGCTTTGCCTTCCAGTGAAAAGCAAGTAGAAGTTAAGGCATTAAAAATAGTGTTATGAGCCATTTTCCTAAGAATTTATAAGGAAAGGAAGAGAGTGAGAGGGTGGTGGTTGATAGTCTAGTTCAAGATAGGTAAGGTCCCTTTGGTCCCTATGTATCAGTTAAGAAGGGCAGTTTATTATTGGAATTTCCAAAACCAATTTACATTGGGTCCTGACAGCTTTCTTAAAATGATGTTTTGGAGGGCACCTGGGTGGCACAGTCAGTTAAGCATCAGACTCTTGGTTTCGGCTAGGGTCTTGATCCTAGGGTCGTAGATTGAGCCCTAAGTTGGATTCTGTGCTCAGTGTTGAGTCTTCTTGAGACTCTCTCTCCCTGTCTTTCTGCCCCTCCCCCATGTGTGCCCACTTGTTCTCTCTCTCAAATAAATAGAACTTAAAAAAATAATGTTCTGGAGACTTTCCCAAATTTGCGACAATTGTGACAGTATAAAATGCTGTAATTCTGTTGAACTCCTTTAAGGGTTTAGGCCAGCTGTTTTATCTTGGTTTTACTGTTAAGAAACCTATGCTTCAGAGAGTTTGAGTAATTTACCCAAAGGGTAATCCAAAGTAGATTTGGTGGAGCCAGGATTGCAGCCCAAATCTTCTAACTCTAAATCTACTGTGTTGGTTAAACCAGGTTACTTTCCTGATCCAGTGGTTTTAGAGTTAACTATTTAAATGTATTTTTTTTGATAGGTAAAATCTTTTAAGATCTCAATTTATTTTATTATTATTATTATTATTTTTTAAAAAGGACTTTATTTATTCATCAGAGAGAGACAGACAGAGAGGCAGAGTCACAGGCAGAGGGAGAAGCAGGCTCCATGTAGGGAGCCCGACGCGGGACTCGATCCCGGGTCTCCAGGATCATGCCCTGGGCCGAAGGCGGCGCTAAACCGCTGAGCCACCAGGGCTGCCCTAAGATCTCAATTTAGTAGTTGACTGACTTCACTATTTTTCATCCTGAGTGAGAAGTGCCTTTTCTTTATTTCATAGATAATTGCACAGGTGTTTTTTTTTTTCTTTCCTAACATAGGTGTGTACACAAATTGCTAAGGGTGGCCCTCACTCAGGTGGGAATTAAGCTCCCTTCCTTTTTTTATTTTTTTTTTTCCTCCCTTCCTTGAGTGGGGAGTATCTACATAAATTATTTGGATTTTTTTTTGGTATTTAGAGTATCTCCTCTCTTTATTTATTCAATCATTTATATTTTCTAGGACTCCTATGTATTAATTTTATATATTGAGTTATAATCCAAATGATGTTATTTATTTTGTTGCTCAGTTTGTTCTAGTTTTTGTCATTGAGTACCTTTCCAGATTGGCTCTTGTGTTTCCTTGACAGGACCTTATATTTTTAAGCTTTTATTTATTTGAGAGAGAGAGAGAGAGAGGGAGCCAGGGGGAGGGGCAGAAGGAGAGGGAAAAGGAGATTCTCCACTGAGCAGGCAACCTAGCATAGGGCTCGATCCTGGGACTTCAAGATCATGACCTGAGCTGAAGGCAGATGCTTAACCAACTGAGCCACTCAGGGCCCCCCACCCCTACCCCGTTTTGTTTTTTAAGCACCTTTTTTTACTTGCTGGACCTGGAAGATGCTCCAGGCTCATTTTGTATATTCTGCGTGACAACTGTAGAATCAACTATTTTCTTAGGAGCCCTGGTTCCTTTTGTTGGAGAATGGTACTCAAAATCAAGATCTGGGCACTGAGTGTGCTCCTGGCCCCTGGCATGTCTTTACTTTTAAGCCCCTTTAGCAGAGTTAGGAAATATATTAACCCATGTATATACACATACTTATAAGTATTTCTGTATCCATCTGTATCTGTATTATAGCTAAACACAAGTTCATAAACTGATGTCTGGATTCTAATCCAGTACCATGTGGTTCATTCTAGCCTTTTTCCTTTACTTCTTTGTAACCTCTCTTCCCAAAGGTGAGACCGTCACTGTCAACCATACATTCATTTGTTTGATCTTATTGTACATATATAGTGGTTTCAGAATTGTTAATCTTTTTCCCTATGCAAAACAACTTTACTGACTAGCCTGCAGTGTACTTGTACACCTTTTGTCTTTAGCCTTACAGTTTCTAGTCATGATGAAACCATCTTCTAAAGTGTCATCCATTTGTAATCCAGTTAGATGGTTTTGTCACAGTCCCCATTCTATCCTGAGATTTCCCCCACTGCCTCTGCCTGGTGGTTTTTTTTTTTTTTTTAATTGCATACATTAGGTAAGGTTCTCTCTTTGTTTTTTTTTATTTTTATTTTTATTTTTTTATTTTTTAAAGATTTTATTCATTTATTCAGGAGAGAGACAGAGAGGCAGGGACATAGGCAGAGGGAGAAGCAGGATTTAATCCCAGGACCCCAGGATCCTGACCTGAGCCAGAGGCAGACATTCAACTACTGAGCCACCCAGGTGCCCCTCTCTTTGTTTTATAAAATAGTCTTTTAAATGGCTAGGATTAAGCTTTATCTCTTTTTTTTTCTTTCTCAGTGAATGAGAACATCCTTTTTTTCCAAAGGAAATTTCCTTAGCGTCCTACCCTACATTGGCCTAGGTCATCATCTCTTCATTGTTTCTTTTTACTTCTGCTGGCTCCACTCCCTCAGGGGCACCCTCCTCTCTCCCTTTGTGTCACTGCCACATTGTTTTACTTATTCTAACTTTAAGACTCGGTTTAGTATACAGAATAAGTCTAGTCTTGTCTCAGTACTTTATTTTTCTAACTTCTTTGCTATTCTTTTCTGCCCTCTCCTATCCCTATCAACTTCAGTCACTTTAACCAAGTATAAAAGCAAGCAGCTGAACAACAGCCTGCTCTTTTGGCATTTTGATTAGAATGGAAAAAATGGGCATCTTTATAATATTGAGATTTCCCATTTGGAGCTGTCTGTGTATCTATATATATCTATGTATTTCTAGTTTTTATCTTAACCTTATAGTTTTGTGGATATCTGAATAAAGGTCAGTTTCTGACTAATCTGGGAAATACTGTTTTTTTGATATGAGCTCTATTTTTAAAATTTTATTTTTTTAAGATTTTATTTATTTGAGAGCAGGAGAGGAGAGAGAGAGAAAAGAGAAAGAGAGAGAGAAAGAGAAAGAATAAGCAGTGGGGAGGGGCAGAGGGGGAGAGAGAGAGAGAGAGAGAGAGAGAGAAGCAGACTCCCTCCTGAGCAAGAAGGCTACTGCAACAAGGGGCTCTATTGGAGGTCCTGGAGATCATGACCTGAGTGGAAAGGCAGATCCTCAATCTACTAAGCCACCCAGGTGCCCCCGTGATATGAGCTTTAAAAATATAACTGCTCTATCTTGCTGTTTAGTTGTGCTTCTGTAAAGTTTGAGGCTTTTTACAAAAAGTATTTATGCTTACAAGCTGATATTTGAATATTATTATATCTTTGCCCATTTCATCAGTGGGTTACATTTATAAGAATTACTTAAAACAGATGATTATTTTATTCAAGGACATTAAGCCTAGTTTTTCAAGAAAACATTATTTAAAGTCTTAAAATTTTTTTGTAGCCTCAAAATGCCTTCACTGTCCACCCTATAGCCCATTCTTTTATTGTGGGGTTAGACTTTTACTGTTTTGGAAGCAAAAGTAAGAAAATCACTTTTCAAAGTGACTTCAATATTATATTTTGCTGTGGAGTTACAAAAATTTTAAGGTAGACATTATTTACGTAATTTTAATTTTACCAGAATCTTGAGACTTTTATAACAAACCCTAGAAACCTTAAAGTAAATTAATTCTTAGAAGTTGTATGCCACTCTTTGATTTCTTTGGGGTGCATTTTATTACATTTTATTATTTTAGAAACATAGTCTTTATTAGCTATTAGACTGTAGTCTTAGGTTAGAAAAGGAGTATTTTAAACTACCATCATATTATTAATTGAATACAAGGAAGTAATGCTCATTTGAGATGAGACCATTTCTCATGGAAACTTAGAAATTAAAAAAAATCAAATTTATTAATAGTTTGCTTAAGCACAATTTTGGTGCTGTATCCTCTTCAGATCTTGCTTTTGGGTTACCTTTCAAATCCTGCCACTCCCTTTCCCCCCTACCCACTGGAAATTAGGGAATAGAAAATGAGTTTGTGGGCAGAATT
Source organism: Canis lupus dingo (assembly GCF_003254725.2). Taxonomy (NCBI): domain Eukaryota; kingdom Metazoa; phylum Chordata; class Mammalia; order Carnivora; family Canidae; genus Canis; species Canis lupus. Next base: position 55,730,388 of record NC_064252.1, on the reverse strand, counting down.
TGTGCGTTAAGAATACCAGAGAGCTTTTCACACTGTGACACCTATAGAACTGTTTCTTGATTTTCTAGTCTGAGTTTTAAACTCAGACCTCCCATTTAAAATCATATTTTTAATATTTCTTCAAATTCTTGGAATCTTTCCTTTTTAAGCACAAGAAATAGCAGTGGTATTTTCCAGTTGACATTTCGTTTTTGTTTTTTGTTTTTACAGTAGATTCATCTGAAAATTACATTAAGACAAAGACTTTTGAGGGCTTCTGTGCATTACATCTTGCTGCAAGTCAAGGACATTGGAAGATTGTACAGATTCTTTTAGAAGCTGGGGCAGATCCTAATGCAACTACTTTAGAGGAAACCACACCACTGTTTTTAGGTAAAGTATGCTGTTTGTAGTACAGATGCAGTTTTTTATTTTTAATTTTTTTCTTAAGGAAACTAAACAATTTCCTCTCCAGCTGCTCTACGTACAGTATGTTCTATGGCAAACATACTGCCACTTCTTGGATTCTAAAACCAAAAAGGTGTCTTTAAAGGTTTCCCTATTGTTTTCCACCCTTGAGTGATAGCATCTGGGATACCTTTAAACATTTAAAGTTGTAAAATCCATTCTGAATTGTCATTGTTGTTCTCAATATTATTCTGAAGACTTTGCATAGCTTAAATTGTAGCAATAGTACAAGGTTACCTGTGAATGTTTTGTTTGCTTTTTCTTTGTGCTAAGAAATTGAGGTTTTTATGGAAGAAATCACCAGTTAATCCTTTAATGCCAATTAATTTGTTGCCTCTATAGATCACTATTTAGACTTCTTCAGCTATAGACTATTTTTAATTCCTTAAGGACAAAGGACAAATTCTAACAGACACACTCCTACTACCTGTCTTTTTTTCTTCCCTCCCTCCGATCCTGTTTTTCCTTTCTTTGAACCTGTTTGTCTTTAGGGACAGTGTGGCCCATAAAGCTTAGTGGAACATGAGAAAATTAAGAGACTAAAACATTTGTATAGGATCAGTGTATCTGGACTACACTTTTGGTCCTACGATCTGTAATTTGCTATATGCTTTGGTTTCCTCACATGTGAAATGAGAGTAATAGTACCTACACAGTGATAGTACCTACACAGTGTTTATTGGACTGAGAATAAAATGAGGTGCCTGTGAAAGTACTTTATTTCTCTTCAGCATAATGTATACCTTAAATTTATAAATAGTAAAATTCATTCTTTTTAATATATAGCTCAATGAGTTTTGATGTATGCATAAAATTGTGTAATGACAGTAATAGTCAAGACAAAGGACAGCCCTATCAGCCTCCCCCTCCCAAATTCCATCATACTGCCTATTTTTATTTCATGGTGCCTATTTTTATTGGCGTTGTTGTTAAAGATTTTATTTATTCATTCATGAGAGACATAGAAAGAGAGAGGCAGAGACATAGGCAGAGAGAGAAGTAGGCTCCATGCAGGGAGCCCGATGTGGGACTCCAGGATCAGGCCCTGGGTAGATGCTCTACTGCTGAGCGACCCAGGCGTCCCAATGCTGCCTATTTTTAATTAACCCCTCCACCAACTTTACCCTTAACAACCACTGATCTATTTTCCTCCCCCCCGCTTTTTTTTTGCTTTTTTGCAGAATATCATAAACATATATGGAATAATACAACGTGTAACTTTTGAGACTGATTTCTTTCACTTAGCATAATGCTTTAGGAATTCATACATGTTGTTGCATTATTAATAATTCATTCCTTTTTATTGCTAAGTAGGATTCCTTTATTTTTTTTTTATTTTTATTTGTTTAAAATTTTTATTTATGATAGTCACACAGAGAGAGAGAGAGAGGCAGAGACATAGGCAGAGGGAGAAGCAGGCTCCATGCACCGGGAGCCCGACGTGGGATTCGATCCCGGGTCTTCAGGATCACGCCCCGGGCCAAAGGCAGGCGCTAAACCGCTGTGCCACCCAGGAATCCCGAGGATTCCTTTATATAAACGTATCGCAGTTTATCCATTTAACAGTTGATAGACATTTGAGTTGTTTTCAGTATTTGGTGATTATGAATAAATTGATGCAAATATTTGCATGCAGGTTTTGTTTGAATGTAAGTTTTAATTTTTCTTGGATTAATACCTAGGATTGTTGGGTAATGTGGTAAGTGTATGTTTAACTCTGGAAAACCATTTAGAAGTTTCTTACAAAGTGACTATACAGCTTGTATTCCCTCCCTCCAGTAATGTTTGATAGCTTCATTTGCCCCAAATGCTCACCAACAGAATTGAAAATTCTTTTTTGCTTTTAGTGGCATCTCCTTGTGCTTTTAATTTGCACTTTTACTTGCTGGTAATGATCTAGAACATCTTTTCATGTGATTATTTGCCATCTTTCCTTTTTCTCACCAATTACTTTTGTGTTTAGATATTTTGTTTTGAAATAATTTCAGACTTTTGAAAATGTTTTCACAGTACAAAGGATTCATATACTTTTGACCCAAATCTTGTTCTTTTGCTGTGTTCAGTTTGTGATTTTTTTTTCTTTCTCTGTATTTATCCATAGATTTTTTTTTCTGAACCCTTTGAGATTAAATTGTAGACCTAATGCTTCTTTACCTATAAATACTGCAGTATGTGCTTCCTAAAAACAGTGAAATTGTCTTATATAACTGCCATCTGATGATGATGAAAATCAGAAAGTTAACATTGATATAGGTTAGTTATTTAATCTACAGTTCTTACTCAGTTTTGCCAGTTGTTCCACCAATGTTCTTTATAAAAACAACAACATAATTTGTTAGTTCAGGATCCAGTCCAAGATCACTTGTTAAATTTAGCTGTATGTCTCTTTAGCCTCCTGTAATTAGGAACACATTTTTACTCCTTATCTCTTACGATTTTAACATGTTTAAAATTTTAACAATTTTGAAAAGTTCAGGTCATTTATCTTGTAGAATGTTTTTCGGCTTGGGCTTGTCTGATGTTTTTTTCTTGATAAAGTTATGGTTATGCATTTTTGGCAGGAATATCAAAGAAATGAAATGGTATCTTAGTACATCTTATTGGGAAGAATATGACCCATTACTGGGTCTGCCATGTGCAGTCACCAGTACTGATGATGTTAATTTATAAAAGTATTTTGAATATATAAAATGTGTAATTATGAAGATGTTTCATGGAAGCTTTGCTATAGTATGGTTTGTGTTTCCTAGAGGGGAGATTTCTTTTTTATATAAGTTTTTTTTTTTTTCACACGCACATTTAACCCACTTTGGATATTGTGTACACAAACACATAGTAAGCTTTCATTGTGGCCTAGCCATGTGCAGTCTCTATTTGAGTTGTGGTCTTTAAGAAATCTACCATGTAGAAGAGTGAACAGAATTACTTAAGTCTTATAAAAGAGATGGAAATAAAGTATTCAAGATATTAAAAGAAGGCAATATAAGTCACCTTGAGATAATAGAGGAAGACGTGCATGGTAACTGTATTAATAGTAACTACAACATTTACTGAGCACAGTGTATACGAACCTGCCTGTCAGGTGTTTTATACCTGAATTAGCTACTTTAATTTCCATTATGATTCTATGAGATATGTACTATTATTATTTATGCTTTTATAGGTGAAGAAGATATATAAAAACACTGTATTTAGGATCAGAAGAGCTATATTTGAGTCTTGACCCTGCCATTAGCTGCATATTGGCTAGAAGAGCATTTTTTGATTTGATGAGCTATTAATAGAATTAATAGATGTTCGTTGAGAAAAGGGTTCCTGATCAACCTGTGTTTGATAAATACTGTGCACTGTATTCCCCAATGTAGAAAAAACAAAAAATATTAGCTCTGTAGCTTAATGTGTCCATTCAGAGAGGTATCTTCTATACTGTTACCCCATTTTCGTATCTTCATAGCTCTTCTCACTGACTGCATTTTATTTATTTGCTTTTTTGTTAATCGACTGTCCTCTCCACTAGAAAGAATGCTCCATGAGAGCAGGCATTTTACTTATCTTGTTCCCTGTTGTAATTTGCAAATCCAGATAAGTGCATGGTATATGGTGGCATTTAATAAATTTTTTGATGAATGAAAGTCTTTCTCAGACCTGTTATAAAACAACATTTGTTTTAACTTTAACTCGGCATTTTGGAATGTAATTTGACCATAATATTCTTTTTCTTTGTGGAACACTTAGGAAAATCTCAGAGAACACTGACATTCCATGGAACAATTTGAGAAATGCTAGTTTGCTGGTTAACAGTTTAAAAATTTTATAGTCCTGTTTATGAAATTCAGTATTATATGTAAACATGTGGAAAAAATTAGAGATGCAGAGTTTTAGTGATTTCTATTTTAGGATATAGTTAACTTGTAATTTTTTATGTTAATGAAAGAACAGTTGCTAAGATAATTCAAACCAGTGAATAACTTTAAATCACTTATTTTTAGTAACGGGATTTATTTAGTTTCTTTGGCAGCAAACTGACTATCCTAATTATGTTTTATATTGGCTAATACAAAAAATTATTTTACTCAAGCAAGGAGGTTAACTTCAAGGAGATGTAGTACATGTAGGACTTTAGGTGCTCAAGTAGAGCATCAATTATGCTAGGTTCTTATTTGGAAGTAGAGTATTTCTTTAAAAAGGAAAAAATATACTTTTAGTTTTTGCGGGAACATAGGGTCAAGGGATGGACATATGATTCTTCAGTTAGGTGATGTGCACACAGTGTTTGCTTGCCTGTAAATAATATGACAAACTTCAGCAATCTGCTTTGCTTTTCTTTATCCATCTACTTCTCTTAAATAACCATAGTGATCCACGTTTCAGTCTATAATGGAAGGGCTTCTTTTACTAAAATAAAATCTAGGACACTTAAGGTTTCAACAAACTATAGATGGTAATGTCTTGGTAAGAAGAGTGGCTGGATCAGCTGAACTTAAAGTCAGAAAGGGGAACTGCCTGTCTGGTGCAGCTTCCTTCTTGGTGTAGGAGTTCTCTTCCAAAACTGGTGTTTGCTAAAACTTTGAAGTATTGAAGTATGTTTTCCTCTCCCCACAGGGAAGCTGTATTTCCATACAAGTTACTGTAGTACCTGTCTTGATGGCCTAGCTACCACCTAGACTGTTGCTGGAGGCTATAAATATAAACTTGGAGGATTAAGGGGTAGAAAATGAATATAGAACTATGGAAATTTGGTAGGTAACTTGGAAAAGTCATTGACATTGGTGTTTGAATATGATTGAACTGAAGGCTATATGCAGAGAAACTCTGCTCCCCCACCATTTATAATGGGGACATATTTTCTACACAGAACTCGTCAAGATGTTTATTTTTAAGAATTTTTAAGTAGGATGCATAACCCTCAACATGGAGCCCAATGCAGGGCATGATCTCACAACATTGAGATCAAGACCTGAACTGAGAACAAGAGTCAGCGGTTGAGTGTCTGCCTTTGGCTCCGGTTGTGATCCTGGGGTCTAGGGATTGAGTCCCACATCGGGCTCCCTAAGGGGAGCCTGCTTCTCCCTCTGCCTGTGTCTCTGCCTCTCTCTGTGTCTCTCATGAGTAAATAAATCTATAAACAAAAAAAAGTCACATGCTTAACTGCCTGAGCCACCCATGTGCCCCTCATGAAGATTTTTATAAAAATGAGTTAGAGGGGATCCCTAGGTGGCTCAGTAGTTTGGCGCCTGCCTTCCGCCCAGGGTATGATCCTGGAGTCCCAGGATTGAGTTCCACGTCGGGCTCCCAGCATGGAGCTTCTCACTCTGCCTGTGTCTCTGCCTCTCTTTCTCTCTCTCTCTCTCGAATAAATAAATAAAATCTTTTTAAAAAATGAGTTAGAAAGGAAACTTTTCAGTTTGATGGCAGTAAATGAAAATAAGAAAACACCGCAAGAAAGAGGAAATTCAGGAAACAACTTCTCTTTCCATGTGAAAATTGTCCTTGAACATCTTTTTGCTAACATGTAGTTTGAAGTTTATACTTTAACAAAGGGTCTGCCCCCTTGTTTCTTTTCTTTTTTTTTTGTTTCTTTTCCTTACCCTTGCCTTTTCTCCCCACTTCTTGCCTCATAAATGCATACATAGTAAATATTCTTTTTTTTTCATAGTAAATATTCTAAGGATAGATTTGTCAAACTGCTTTAGAGATAAGAATATTCTCATTTATAAATATAGTAGATTATGAGTGGAAACCCAGCTAATTTTATAGGACTTAAGTTTTCTTTTTATTTTGCTGTATATAAAACAACACTGATGTTGGAGGCTTGAATCCAGCCCTATGTGACTTCATAGGACAATTTTTATGGGAACCGCACAGCATGCAGTTCTGGCTTTTGATTGATTTTTTCCATTTTTTTTTTTTTATTCTTCTGTATCTCTGCTTATTCTGTGTAACCTTCAATGTTAAACATAGCAAGAATGCTTAATAAAAACAAAGTGTTTTATAAAGTATTATGTGAGGCTGCGTATTTCAATATTTAACTGTGAAATGTGTCATACTTGAGCTCATATGGCATATCCTTTAATTCTGACTCCACTGATATATTCCAGAATTTACCAAATCACAGCATATTGTGCTTTTCACTAGTATTTTCATGAATCAGTGATTGTTGATAGGGCCAATTTTTGAGTGCTAGCAATTTTGAGGCTTCAAAACCATATATTTAAAATATATTAATTAAACTTTATCTTTGTTGTTTTTAGATTTTTCAACAGAGATTAATTATCATGTTTAAGGATTGTAATGTGAGCATTTTTACTTGAGGACATAGTATTGAAAATTGAGTTTGAGTTTTCCCAGATCAAAAATACTGTATTCACCAAAAAGGTATATTTTAAAAATGTTAATTTTCATGTTTTTTTTTTTTTTTTTTAAGACTTATTTATTTTGGAGAGGGAGATTGTGTGGGTGTGCACTGAGGGAGAGTTAGAGTATCTTTAAGCAGACACCCTGCTGAGTATGGAATCTGCCATGGGACTCTGAGATCATGGCCTGAGCAGAAACCAAGAGTCAGACGATTAACCTGCTGAACCACCGAGTTGCCCGTTTTCGTTTTTTTTTTTTTAAGATTTTATGTTTATTATTATTTTAAAATATTTATTTATTTGACAGAGAGAGCACAAACAGGAAGAGCAGCAAGCAGAGGGAGAAGGAGAAGCAGGCTTCCTGCTGAGCAGGGAGTCCCATGTGGAGCTTGATCCCAGGACTGTAGGATCATAACCCCAGTTGAAGGCAGCTACTTAAGGGACTGAGCAACTAAGACTCCCCAAAGATTTTATATTTTTAAGTAATCTCTACATCCATCGTGGGGCTCGACCCCATAACCCCAAGATCAAGAGTCACATGCTTTACTAACTGAGCCAGCCGGGTGACCCTAATTTTAATGTTTCTTGATGTAACTTTCTGTTATTTTGTGTCATACTCTACTCTGTAAAACATGGATAATATCTTTTTTTTTTTTTTAAAGATTTTTAATTTATTCATAGAGACAGAGAAAGGGAGGCAGAGACATAGACAGAGGGAGAAGCAGACTCCATACAGAAAGCCTGACGTGGGACTCGATCCAGGGTCTCCAGGACTGCACCCCAGGCTGCAGGCGGCGCTAAACCGCTGCGCCACCAGAGCTGCCCTAATATCTTGTTTCTTAAGTAATTATGAAAATAGGATATTTATCTTATGTTTACTTTCATACAATTAAATCTATATAATCTGTCAATTTATTATGTTTTGATAGATTTAAACTTCCAACTTTTAAAGATGAGGAAATCATTATCCTTATATTGTCCTTACATAACTTTTATTTCCTCTCGTCCCTTCCCAACTTTTGTTATATTTGCATGTTAAGTGTAATAACATTTTGCATCTTAACTCCTTCGTTTAATTTTATTTTTAGTTCTGTGGTTAAGTAGCTTAGAAGTTTATCACCAGTTACTTTGCCATGGCTTTTCTAGTTTGCTTGGCTAACTAAATTCTTCCTTTAATAGAGTCTTCTAAAAGGACCTGTGGGTATAATATTCCCTGAGTTTTGCATGTTCATAATTGAATAGTGATTTTGTATTTGGGCAGCAGTTTGATTAGATGTAGAATCCTTGAGTCATACTTTTCTTTAAGAAAATTTTTAATAGTAATCTATTATGTTCTAGAGTTAAAGTTGGAGGCCAGCCTGATTTTATTTTCTTGTTTTGTGACAATATTTTTGCATGTCTGTTCTGGATCAGTTTTTTTCTGAGACATGGTATGCCCTTTCATTGATTGATTTATCTTTAAACTCAACTGGAGGCTTGAACCCACGACCTGGTCATTACACATACTTCTGACTGAGCCAGCCAGGTGCCCCTTCAGTATCTAGATTTAGATTTTCTTTATTTTATTATTTTAGTAAATCTTTTTGGAATTATGTCTTTAAATATTTATTTGTTCTGTTATTATGATGGTCTTCTTGGGCTCCAAATATTCATGTGTTAGATATCCTGTTTTTTATATCTATTATTTTCTCTCATCCACTCTTAAAATTTTACTTTCCTTTTCCTTTTTTTAATCCTCTGTGTTCATTTCAGAAATGTCTATTTTCTACAGTGTTTCTTCCAGTTTCAACAGTTTCTTCCAGTTTCTATGATTGTTTTATTTTTTCGAGGTCTTTTCTAAATTGTCCAAGTTTATGTTACATAATTTCTTATCATCTAGACATCTTTTAGCTGAACTCCTACGTCTTGGCATTATGCCTTTATTTCCTTAATAATTTTTTAAATTTACAGCAAAATTTTTATTTTATTTTTTATTTTTTTTATTTTTTAAATTTATTTATGATAGTCACACACACAGAGAGAGAGAGAGAGGCAGAGACATAGGCAGAGGGAGAAGCAGGCTCCATGCACCGGGAGCCTGACGTGGGACTCGATTCTGGGTCTCCAGGATCGTGCCCTGGGCCAAAGGCAGGCGCCAAACTGCTGCGCCACCCAGGGATCCCTACAGCAAAAATTTTAGCTGTAATTTTCATTACTTTGTGGCAATATTTTTTATGATAAGGGTTTTTTTTTGGTCTACTAATAATTTTTCCTGTAATTTTCTTCCTCCTTTTTGGTAACTTTGTATGGATTTGTGCTTGTTCCTTTGTGATAACTCATTTGAAAATGTGAATTTTTGCATCGTAATTTATTTTTAGGAGATTTAAGGAGCTAGAGCCATATTCCAGATTAGCTAATGTTCCAAAAACTCTAGGTAAGGTTTTTGGTTGTTGAGTTTATTTAGCTATTTTACCAGTCAGTGGGCACAGGCAGCTGTTTTTGCAATGCTGCTTCTCTTCTATGGAAGCAGAGACAGACTATTATTACAAATATAGTTTTTTTGTGTGATTCCTTATTAGACCCCATTCTTTTGATTTTTGTATCTCAGCTGGGTCCACAGTGTTCTCTTGTTGGCCCATGAATCCTACCTTCTGCTGGGAATTTGTTTTGTCACTCAGAGGGAACCTCTCACCTTTGAGGAGTTTACTTTGCTAGCTCTTTCTGAGATGTGCAGCTTTCTTTAGGAAGCTCTTACACCTAATTTTGTTCTGGAGTTTTAGCTGGATTCCAGTTTTGTAAAAATGCTGTGTGTTTTAATTTTCTTTGCTGTTTTTTTTTTTAAAGATTTTATTTATTTATTCATGAGAGACACAGAGAGAGAGAGAGAGAGAGGCAGAGACACAGGCAGAGGGAGAAGCAGGCTCCATGCAGGGAGCCCGATGTGGGACTCGATCCCAGGTCTCCGGGATCACACCCTGAGCTGAAGGCGGCACTAAACCGCTGAGCCACCTGGGCTGCCCTCTTTGCTGATTTTGAATTAATTGCTTTTGGGTGCTTTTTAAGAAGATTAAGGGGAAATGGTTACTTTATGCCTCAATATTAAAATTGGAAGTCCATATTAAATTTTAAAGTAAAACAAAAATTCTTGATTTCAGTATTTGGCAATAATGTATATTCTAGTATATGGTAGAGAAAGACCTAGATGAGCCCCCCCTCAATCCCCACCCACCCATATAGTTCAGTCTGTTCTCTTTAGATACCATAGAGCAGTGCTAGTTAAATGTCAGTTTGTTGATATAAGGTGCTTGAGCCAGAATGTAAATCAGTGCACTGCTTCCTTTATCAGGGAAGTCTTATTTTAAGAAAAATGTCAGTAAAACTAAACAGTGTGCTTAGAGACATAATTGATTTACATTCTGGTCAAAACTTCTTTCCTTGTTGAGGACTGGGGACAGTTTTCAGGTTGATAGCCAGTTTATGAATGATACTGAGTATCACTGTTGTACATTATGCATATGTGGCTGTCAAACTGGATTATTACATGCATGGTTAATGCAATTATCTCTATTCTTCATAATTATTACCATTGGCCAATTAATTGTATGTGATCTTCACTGGTTAGTATCCTGAAATAGAAGTGTTGCTTCTATATAAATAGGAGTCCTTGGGACGAAGGATAGTTTGCTCTCTACTTCTTCTCTGATAGAGAATCTTCAGTGTAATGATTTATTTCTCTAAGCTATAACATGGAGATTATACTGACAGAGGTGGTTCCTAAAAGAATACTGTTGCATAAATGTTTCAAAAATGTGAATTGGGTAATTACAGGAGGGTGGTAGAATGCAGTGTTACAGCTCTACACTATGTAAATTTAGGGGTATGCTGTCTGAATCTAATGTTGGTCTTAATTCTTTTGCTGAGGAGACATGGAAAAATAATCCAAATATAATAAGATGGTAAAATTTCAAGGTTTTGTCTAAGACTTTCATCTGATTGAAGAATGTGTTTTTCTGGATATGGTGTTTAATGTCTAATTGGCTATTAGAATTCTCTCTTCCTGGGGGTGCCTGGGTGGCTCAGTTGGTTAGGCATCTGAGTTATGATTTCGGCTCAGGTCTTGATCTCAGGATTGGGATCAAGCCCTGCATCAGGCTCCTCGTTGGGTGTGGAGCCTGTGTGGGATTCTGTCTCCCTCTTAAGAAAGAAAAAAAAAAAAAATCCCTTTCTTTTTTAGTCAATTAAAAAAATTATTTTTATTTATTTGTTAGAGGTGAGGGTAGAGTAGGCACAGGCATGGGGAGTAGCAGAGAGAGAGGGAGAAGCAGGCTCCCCATTGAGTAGGGAGGCCGATGTGGGGCTCAATTCCAGGACCCCAGGATTGACCTGAGCTGAAGGTGGACACTTAACAGTCTGAGCGATCTAGGAGCCCCTGAATTCTCTCTTTTTATCAGAAACCATGAGATATGTCAGTGGCAACATGTAGAATTAGGTTGGGATATTGATTACAACTTTTTTTGTTATATTCCTAGCATAATGGATTTTGCCCATGAGACCATAGTTTCTTCCTTCAGTGTACACCTTTAAGCTTGTTAGTCATTGGGTAGACATGAAATACTTGATAAGAAAAAAGTATAACTTCATTAGTATTAAGTTATACTTTCTCTAAATTTTTCTAAAAATTAAAAATATTTTCTAAATATCAATAAAATATTCTGTTTCAAACTAAACATTCATGAGCAAGACATATTATGGGACTCTATCTTCATGTATAGAGAAAATGGTTTGAAATGATGCATTTATCTTTGATGGGAAAGTCTTCCTTTATAACCATTCTGATTATAAACTTTAATTATGAAATAAGTAACTGTGAGCAGTCCTACTTACCCAGTGACATTCTTGGAATAATTCTATATCCTTCCCAGTCGTGTTACCAAAGTGAATTATTTCAAGAATGTCACTGATTGTAACTAATGTTCGCTGTCACTGGAGTTAATATAGTATTTTAATAGGTCTGCCATCTTGGGTATAGATAAAGCGTTGGAAAAACATAACCGCTGAAGTCACATAAAATAAATTAGCCAAAAAAATAAAATAAAATAAAATAAAAAAGGAGTAAAAACCCCCTTGTTATTGCAGTCTAGTTTCTTTCACACTGCCACCAGATGTCAGTGTAACCACAGGACCAGAGAAATACTGCAGGTAGATAAATGGCTCGGGAATGTTTTTTAAAATTTTTTTTTATTTTTTGAATGTTTTAAATGTATAAAAACAAGTTTTATACGTATTGGGTATACAATGGAAATATTTTATTATTGAATTGTATAGAAAAATGAAATGCATAATGGAGAATAGAATACAAGTAGAAGTTAAAAAGTATAGATACAATTAAAAATTCATTTATAAATAAAATGTACTAATGGAACACATAGATGATCTCTGACGTTCTCAGAAATCGCTATCCTACAGCCATAACAAGAGGAGATGGACAGCCTGTGGTTTTAACTGTCCACTTCAGCCTGACTTTGATGTTTCTCAGTAGAATTACTGTCAGAATCTGAGCTTTAAAATGAATTGTGTATATCTATCTTATAGATGTAAAACTCAGCTCATTGTAATTTGCATTTGGTATGCAACTTGCCTACAGTAGTTTCCTAGAATACAGCACGTTAGGCAATTTTCCAAAAGAACATTCATTAGGGATAAATACATTTTTAAAGGTTCCTTTTTTAAAAATCTATTCTTTAATGGATGTTGCATTATATGATGATCATTATTGACTGTTCCTAATTAGAATGTCTTATTTCTAGTTAGATTTCTTACCTACATGTATGTATAGGTTTGCTGTATTTGTCCCGAATGAGAATCCTATGTTGAGTTTATGCCTTGAAGTCTTTATTTGGGGCTTTGTACTGCACTTACTGTGCTCCATGCCTCAACTAAATTTTGATTTTGGTTAGAATTTTCATATGGGTCAAAACTGTTTTCATTTCCTTGATTTCTTCTTTTTAAAATTATTTTGTTACTCAGTATTCTTTCCCAGATTACTTCTTTTAACTTCTTTTCCCTTTAATTTAGGAAATGGAGAAACTTGTTTCTTCAACAGTAAATCGTCTTCCTAGAAATTATTGAAATTGTCATCCTTGTTTTCTTAGACTTGTGCTCTTACGGACTTCCCCAGCACTATAATATAACCTCTTGTGGGAGGGGCAGTGTCCCTTCCCTCAGAGCTTCTGGTTTTTTCCTGCTTTCTCAGCTAGAGTTTTATAGAACTAATACTTGTTTGGATTGAAGGGAGGAAAGCCCTTCTCCCATCTCTCCATGTGCCCCACTTTAAGCTATGCTTTCCAACTGGGGTGTTTTATTGTTCTGGTCTCTGTGGAATGCCGCTGTAATACCAGATCACTATGATCCTGCTTTCCTTTTCTCTCTGGGAACTACAGTACTTCTGCAGGTTCTAGAATTACTTGTTTCCTTTCTGTCCTTGATCACTTAACCCCAAGCCATAGGAGCCACAACTGGTGTCCTGGTCCTCTATCCTATGGCTAGGAATGCATGTATCTTAGATAGACGTGCCTGGTATTCTAGATTAAATTCCAGTTCAGTTAAATTCTAAACTCTAGACCAATACTGTTTCATAGAACTTGGAAATGTCCTATATCTACACTGTCCAGTATGATAATCACTAGCTATGTGTGGCTCTTGAGCACTTTTTTTTTTTTTAAAGATTTTATTTATTTATTCATGAGATACAGAGAGAGAGAGGCAGAGACACAGGCAGAGACACAGGCAGAGAGAGAGGCAGAGAGAGAAGCAGGCTCCATGCAGGGACTCGATCCCGGGTTTCTGGGTCATGCCCTGGGCCGAAGGCAAGTGCCAAACCGCTGAGCCACCCAGGCATCCCGTTCTTGAGCACTTTAAATGTAGCTAGTTTGATGGAAGTACTCAAATTTTAATAAATTAATTTAAATTAATTTAAATTTAAATTTTTATTTAAAATCCTGTATAGTTAACATACAATTAATTAGTTTCAGGCATACAATAGAGTGATTCAGCAGTTCTGTACATTACTCAGTGCTCATTGTGATGTGTACTCTTTTTTTTTTTTTTTTTTTAAGATTTTATTTATTTACTCATGAGAGAGAGAGAGGCAGAGACACAGGCAGAGGGAGAAACAGGCTTCATGCAGGGAACCTGACCTGGGACTCGATCCCGGGACTCCAGGATCACACCATAGGCTGAAGGCAGGCGATAAACCCCTGAGTCACCCCGGGATCCCCCGTGATGTGTACTCTTAATCCCTATCACCTGTTTCACCCATTCCCACACTCGCCTCCCCTCTGGTAACCATTAGTTTGTTCTCTGTAGTTGAGAGTCTGTTTCTTGGTTTGTCTCTTTTCTCCTCCTTTTGTTCGTCTTTTTTTGTGTCATAAATTCCACATATGAGTGAGATCATATGGTATTTGTCTTCCTCTACTTACTTATTTTGCTTAGCATTATGCTCTCTAGATTCATTATGTTGTTGCATATGGCAGGATTTCATTCTTTTTAATGGCTGAATAATATTCCACATGTACATATATTTATGTACATGATATATACGTATACATATATATCACATCTTCTTTATGCATTCATCTATTGATGAACATTTTAGGTTGCTTCCATAATTTGGCTATTGTAAATAATGCTGTAATAAACATAGGGAACATATGTCTTTTTGAATTATTATTTTTATATTCTTTGGGTAAATACCCAGTAGTGGAATTCCTTGGTTATATGGTAATTCTATTTTTAATTTTTTTGAGGAACCTCCATACTGTTTTCCACAGCGGGTGCACCAGTTTGCATTACCACCAACAGTGCACAAGGATTCCTTTTTCTCCACATCCTCATCAACGTTGTTTCTTGTGTTTTGATTCTGACACTATAGTTTTAATTAATTTAAATGTAAACAGCTACTTGAGGCTAGTGGCTTCTGTATTGGAGAGTTCTGCTATTTATGGATCCTTAACTGGGCAGTAGTGAGTGCTCTTCTATCTTTGAAGCGTTTGTCTCCTTTGCTCTAGCATGTGATACTAGGTGGCTCCTATAAGGTGTAGAGAGGGAAGGAACAAAGAGTCACCAGCTTAGCCAGTCGTCTTTGCTTCAGCGAGATAGTAGACCTTGCAGCAGAATTTTCCTCATTATCCTCAATTGATTAGGTGATTATCAGGGTTCTATCTTCTTCATTAGGCTTAGTCCCTGCCATCAAGGGCTTACCATCTAGTTGGGGTTATTAAAATAACAAGAATTCAAGGCATACTATAATAAGTCCTGTAAGAGACACAAAGTATTATGAAGGTGAGTTCAGTCCTAATTACTATTATCATTCTGCTGTAGATTCATCTACTTTCTTGTCTGTTTCTCTTCTCCCTGTTTCTTTAAGTTTAAAGCATTTTTAATTAATATATAAAGTGCAACTTTATAGTATTAAGTAAGAGTGTTCAGTTAGATTTTTCTGCTATCTTTTTAAAAATTCACTTTAATGCACAGTAGGAATATTTCAGATATGCAAAATATTTTTGGAATTCCCATTTGAAATTCTCCTTAAAATTTGTGGCATTCTTAAATATAGAGAAGAATGAAATAAATTGCCATGTACCTGACACTGAACTTCAATTGTTTTCAACTTAGGGCAAGTCATGTTTCAGTTATAGCTCTACTCACTGTCTCCACTCCATTATTTTGAAGGACAACTCCATTCATCATATGATTTAACACATAAGTATTTGTGTATGTATCATCAAAGGGTAAAGATATTTCTTTAAAAAACAATCACAATGCTATTATTGCTCTTAAAGAAGTAATTGATCAGTATCATCAAACTTCCAATTGGTGTTTGAATTTCCCTGATTGTTGTATATATGTTTATTTGTATTTTCAGATTGTTGACATCAGGATTCAGATTGTTGAAATCAGGATTCAGTTAAGATCTCTGCATTGTAATTAGTTGATATGTCCTTTATTTCGTTTTTAGTATAATTTTCATCATTTCTAGCTCATGTAATGTTTATTACCTGTTCATTGATTTTAGAACAGAGTCTTAATCTTAGGTGGATAGTCAGGAATCTTAAGCATACTAATGGTGTTCTAAAAGAATGTGATATATTTGCAAGAGTTGATTTAATTTTCCATGTTCTCCAGACACCATCTTGTGCACAGATTGTTACTGATGCTCATGTGAGCACATGTTACTTGAAGATTTTGATTGAGAGACATTATATATTAGTTGGTATATACTAAGAATGATACCACAAAAATACAAGGGGACTTACAGTTTCATGCTGTTGAAATGTCTGGTCCTAGTTATCCGCACCCATGAAATAGTTTTATCTTCCTCCTTACTTTCTTCCTCCTCTCTTTCTTCTTCCAAATACCTTATGGGATACTTTTCATGTATATGGCCATCCTAGTATTATGTAGAAATTTTGTTTTATTTGATGATATCCACAAATCAGTTTCTCTCTACTTAGAATCACTTGAGTTGTGGAAATGCTTCAATCTTTTTAAGAGATTTTATTTATTTATGAGAATGACAGAGAGAGAGGCAGAGACATAGGTAGAGGGAGAAGCAGGCTTCATGCAGGGAGCCCAATGTGAGACTCGATCCCGGAAATCCAGGATCACGCCCTGAGCCAAAGGCAGACGCTCAACTGCTGAGCCACCCAGGCATCCCTATGGAAATGCTTCTAAACCAAAGAAAGTTGGTATTACCACCTTGTTGAAGAAAAGAAGAAATTTCCTTTTAAAAAATTTTTTAAATTCAGTTAATTAACATATGACGTATTATTGGTTTCAGGGGTAGAGGTCAGTGACTCATCAGTCTTATATAACACCCAGTGCTCATTATATCACCTGCCCTCCTTAATGTCCATCACCCAGCCCCTTCCCCTCCAGCGACCCTCAGTTTGTTTCCTAGGATTAAGAGTCTCTTACGGTTTGTCTCCCTCTCTGATTTCTTCTTGTTTTATTTTTTTTCCTCTCTTTCCCTATGATCCTCAGTTTTGTTTCTTAAATAGATCCACATATGAATGAGACCATATGATAGTTGGCTTTCTCTTATTAACTTATTTTGCTTAGCATAACATCCTTTAGTTCCATCCATGTTGTTGCAAATGGCAAGGTTTTATTTTTTTGATGGCTGAGTAATAGTCCACGTAGTGTATATACGTGTGTGTATATAATATATACACATATATATATTTTTGTGTGTGTGTGTGTGTGTGTATATACTGCATCTTCTTTATTCATCTGTCAGACATCTGGGCTTTTTCCATTGAGGACCTTGCTGCTATAAACATTGGGGTGCAGGTGCCCCTTTGGTTCACAACATTTGTATCTTTGGGGTAAATACCCACTGGTGTAATTACTGGGTTTTAGGGTGGCTCTATAAGAAATAAATTATAGTTTAGTGCCTATATTGCATAGAAATACATAGGCATCTTTAAATAATAATATTCCCTCAAAAGTAAATAATTCTTCAGTTTTGCCATGATGATTAGGTTGCTGAAGTATTTTGCAGTAAAACCCGTTTATTGGCTTCTAGAGTATGATTGTCAGTGACAATAAACACATATATTTAAATTATAAATTCTACTCCAAATTAAGGTGAATAGAAATTAATTTCCAATAAAGACTTTTGTGATTAGGTGATGGAAAATACAGAAAATCTGTAAACACTGATGATTGTAAGCATTTTGTTGTTGTTGGATTGCGAGGAAGGTATTTGAGTTGTAGTCATTCATAACTGTTGAGTGTGAAGTCATGACTTCATAAAGCCCCAGTAAGGCCAAGCAGAAAGTATACAGTTTGTTGTCTTGGAATTTAAGTCTTTCTAAGATTTATTGTTGTCAGTAGTTGGAGCCTACTCTTAGACATGAGAGAAGGAATAAATGATACTAATTAAACAGTCTAAGGAAATGTCTTTAGATTCAGTGAAAACTTGGGACAGGAAATAGAAGGACAAGAAAGAACATAAAGGTTCTGTGTTAACAGCTTCTGCCTACCTTTTAGGCCCAGTTGTGTTTTTTGGAAGAGAGGAAAATCTGGCAAATGAATGGCCGTTTGTACAGGTAGTGACCATTATAGACTTTGGACTCCTTTTTTGAGGATGGCAAAATTGTATGTTTGTAACGCTCGTTGACAAGATCAACATAGTTATAGAGGAGGAAAAGTAAGCATGTTTATTTAAACCAGTAAGATTGGTCATAAGTAATTATTCTGGAGAAGGTAAATCAGACAGTAAGGCTCCTGAGGCCAGAAGGTAGATTATAAGTAATGATGCCTAGAGAATGTTAGGGACTACTGAGGAAAGTGAAACCCAGTGTAAAGGGACAGCCACTACTTGCTCTAGCCCAGTGTTGCCAGATTTCAAGGTACTTTGAGTATGGATATCTGTGTTTTTTTAATATGAAAATTTCTGATTTTTGAATTTTGCCTTAACTGTAAAACAAAACAAATTAACAAAGCCAAATAAAACTGTGTGGAGCAAATAAAACACATGGGAAAGAATCCAACTGATAAGCTGTTCAGTTTGTGACCCTCGGTAGAATATATTTATTTGTTGTTTACAGAACCCAACTAATAGATAAAGGCATACTTTTTTGTCTGCTGAAAGATGACTTCAGAGGTCATTTTCTGCACATAGCAGATCTCTTTGATCATAATGAGGAAACAGAACTGTGTTCCAGACGTTTGAATCATCTGTCTGCCCCTACAGTGTTGCTTCACTAATTCTGTAGTCTTCTCTATATGCTTCTATACTCTAAGCTGTAATACAGGATCTGAAATCTTATTATAGGGAAATGCTGTACAAAGATTGAGTTCTCACACAAGTATTATATCGGAATTTCTGTCTTATGGTATTTATTTAATTTTATTTTTAAGAGATTTTATTTATTTGACACAGAAAGAAGCACAAGTAGGCAGAATGGCAGGCAGAGGGAGAGGGAGAAGCAGGCTCCCTGCTGAGCAGACAGCCTGATGCGGGGCTCTATCCCAGGACCCTAGGGTCATGACCCGAGCCAAAGACAGACACTAAGCCACCCAGGTGCCTGTCTTATGGCATTTAAATGTTATTTTGAATTGTTCTTTGGGCTGAAATTCTGTTTAAAGGCAGATATTAAAGTGAGCTTGAAGATAGTGCCTTGAGTCACAACAGCAGTATCATCTTGTGATGAAAAATTTGTAGACTTTGGAATAAGCCAATCTCCAAAATATTCCTGTACAAATTTTTGAAATACAATACCCACTTGAAAAATTGTTAATAATGAGACAGACTAGAAGATATATGGTTAAGAAGAAAGTGTCTGTATTAACAGCATAGATATCACAAACATCTTTTTTTCTATTTTTATTGTATAAACAATAGCAGACTTTAAGAAGAAAAAAATTGTCCCTTATCCTACATGTTTGTATCTTTAAGAATTCCCCACAATTCCTTATGGGTAGGTATTTTATGTAGTTTATACAGAAATTCATATAGACATTTTATAATGGAAAGAGGCACTTTGCATATCATATGATACATCATGCATATATCCAATTTACAATTTTTCACTTACTCTGCTCTAAGCATTTTTTTTACATTTCAATACTATTTTAATAGTTATGGTTTTAGATATTATTTTAGTCTACTGAAGGTATTATATCTTAATATTAGATATTTAGACTTTTTATTACTAGTCGCTTCATGTTTGAAAAGAATAACTATGAAATCTTTCCACACATCACATTTCAGTTGAAGGATGACTAAGTAAAAAATAAGCATTTTATTTACACTTTCATGTAAACCTTATTAAGTCACCAAAAAGTTGATAAATCATCACAAGGACATCATTTGCATAACATATTTGCTAATGTAAGGAATATTGCCATGTTTATATGTGTTCCCATATCTATTTATTTCTTGTACTTTTTAAAAATAAATTTATCTACTCCTGTCACTCATCTATAAGATTCTTCATGTTTTCCTTACTGATTTTTATGAATTCTATATATTATTACCTCATTCTTTTTTTTTCACTTGAAAAAATCATTAATATTAATACATCTTTATCAAGACTGACAAAAATCAAAAGGTAGGAAACATAAATCAGCAATATTGGTAATGAACAGGGAATATAACTCTAAACCCATGACATTAAAAGGATGTTCAAGTAATCCTAAAAATATTCCACTTCACAAATTTGAAAATACTGATTACATGGTTCAGCTTGTTAAGAAACACATATTATCAACATTTAACTAGGATGAAGACAATCTAAATAGTCTAATTAACCATTAAATCAATTTAATTTTTAATTAAAATGTCTGAACATTAATCCCCAACCCCAGTTTGTTTTACAAAAAAATCCTACCAAATATTTAGCCAAATTAACACTGATTTTACAGAATGTCTTCCAGAATATATAAAATAAGGGAACACTCTCTAGCTCACGTTACTCTGATATCAAAAGCAGAAAAAAAGACTATAGATAAAACTACAAGCCATGAACCAAGATGTAAAATCCCAACAAAATATTAGCAAACTTAATCCAAAAGTGTGTAATTGCACAGTATGATCACGTGTGAATTTTTTTTTTTCAAGTATGTAAGACTGGTACAGGGTTAAAAAAAAAAAAACAGTCAATATAAATTATCATATCAATTGGCTAAAGAAGAAAAATCATATGGTCATATCAATTGATGTAGAAAAACCCAATACCCATTCATGAAAAGAACAAAATCATTTTTGGCAAATTATCAATAAAGAGGAACTACAACAAGTGGATGAAGTACATTTACAAAGAATATACAGAAAACATAAAGCCTAATGGTGAAAGAATAAAATGCTTTACTCCTAGGATTAGAAATGAAGAAAGTATGTCCAGTTTTATAATTCTTATTCAACATCATACTGGAAGTTCTAGGCATTACATTAGGCATATATGATATGTGATATAATAATGTACCATATAATATATTACATATTATGATGTATATATTTTACATATAAAAAACATGGGGTAAATATAAAGCAAAGGAAAGCATCTAGAAAATAGCCTAGGGCTTAAAATTTCATGATTATATTTAACTTTACATATGCAGTATATATGTATATATAATGTATATATGTATTATTTGTAAGTATGTTTTATGCATTTAATATGTGTGCATATATAATATACATATTATACATTTATTACCTCATTCTTAAAAAAGATTTTATTTATTTATTTATGAGAGACACAGAGAGAGAGAGGCAGAGACATAGGCAGAGGGAGAAGCAGGCTTTCCGGAGGGAGCCTGATGCAGTACTCAATCCCAGGACCCTGGGTTCGTGACCTGAGCCAAAGACAGACACTCAACACTGAACCACCCAGGTGTCTGTATTAAAGTTCATTTTTATGTTTTGTGAAAATTATTATTTCCCTGAGTACTTGTTTCCTTACTGCTTTTTCAATTCTATTGTATATGTATCTCTTGAAATCCCTTTATCTTTTATTTTGTGATTGTATCTATGGCATTAAGATTTAAAATGGTTTTCTACTATTATCTGATAAATGTACAATTCTGGTTTTTCTTATTTATTTTTATTTTTTATTTATTTTATTTATTTTTTTATTTTTTATTTTTTTATTTTTATTTTTTTTTAATTTATTTTTTATTGGTGTTCAATTTACTAACATACAGAATAACCCCCAGTGCCCGTCACCCATTCACTCCCACCCCCTGCCCTCCTCCCCTTCTACCACCCCTAGTTCGTTTCCCAGAGTTAGCAGTCTTTACGTTCTGTCTCCCTTTCTGATATTTCCCACACATTTCTTCTCCCTTCCCTTATATTCCCTTTCACTATTATTTATATTCCCCAAATGAATGAGAACATATAATGTTTGTCCTTCTCCGACTGACTTACTTCACTCAGCATAATACCCTCCAGTTCCATCCACGTTGAAGCAAATGGTGGGTATTTGTCATTTCTAATAGCTGAGTAATATTCCATTGTATACATAAACCACATCTTCTTTATCCATTCATCTTTCGTTGGACACCGAGGCTCCTTCCACAGTTTGGCTATCGTGGCCATTGCTGCTATTATTTTTTATTTTTTGATTATTGTGTGGTGAAAAGTTTGGTTCTAAATTCACTTTTCCTTTAAAAACTGCTAATCAGTTAATCTAACACCTCTTACCAAGTCCTGTCCATGTCTCCCCAGCCCCCACGTTCATATTTTAATTAATGCTGATGTTCTGGTAACTACATTCAAGGTGATTTTTCAGTGGAGTAAGGCAGAAAAGCACTTTGGGACAAAATAAGTGAAAGGAGAGAGGTAACTAAAGGAAAGACTTTAAAACACAAAAGAGCCTGCACTTGATGGTTTTGAAAGTTCTCAGCCTCTACTCAGAGCAAAAGGCTTGAATTAAGACTTCCAAGCAAATACCAAAACCATGACACTACTAGGAAAAAGTAGTATTAAAGTGAAGTCTCCTTTATGATTTGTAAAGTATTTTGATAAAATCTGTGTGTGATAAAGGTGGTGCCTTATAGTAGTATTCAGGCAGATGAAAGGTCCTCTAAAGATTTTAGGGTGTGATTTATAGGCACACTCAGCCAAGCAGTGGGGCTTTAAGAAGTTTAGGAGTGTTGCTCCTCAGCAGAAGCCCAGGGCAGAGAAAGGCTTTATCTCAAAGAGCCTTGTGAGCATGGTTTTGTCTATTAAAGAGAGCCCTAAGAAGATTGACAGAAGACCCACAAAGTTTTAAGAGAAATGCACTGTTAGAAATGCTTCTGACATGAAAGTTAGGCTGAAAGATAATACAAAATGTAAAGAGACCATCAGCTACAGGGGACCCTGCATGGGGTAACAATCACTTCCCATTCCTTCCCCTTCACCCTTGGCAACTGTGAAACTACTTTGTGTCTATGGAATTGCTTATTCTTGACATTTCATATAATCACCAATATGCGGCCTTTTACGTTTGTTTTTTTTTCACTTAGCATAAAGTTTTCAAGGCTCATGTTGCAATATACATCAGTACTTCATTCTTATTTATGGCTGAATAATATTCAGTAGGGTGATGTACCACCTTTTGTTTATCTGTTCTTCAATTGATGAACATTTGGGTTATTTCTGCTTTTTGACTGCCATGAATAATCTTGCCAAAATTATTTGTGTAAAAGCTTTTTTAAAAAATATTTTATTCATTCATTCATTCATTCATTCATTCATTCATTCGAGACCCAGAAAGAGAGGCAGAGACATAGGCAGAGGGAGAAGCAAGCTCCCTGTGAGGAGCCCCAGGTGGACTTGATCCCATGACCCTGGGATCACAACCTGAGCCAAAGGCAGACACTCAACCAGTGGCCACCCAGGTGTCCCTGTGTAAAAGTTTTTGTGTGAATATATGTTTTCTGTTTTGTTTTGTGGAAATTTCTAGGAGTGGAATAGCTGGGTCATGTGATAACCCTATATGTGACTTTTTGAGGAACTACAGGACTTACAAAGCGGCTGTACCATTTTGCATTCCGAGCAGCAATGGATGATGGTTTCAGTTTCTCCACATCCTTGTCAGTACTTGTCCATCTTTTTGATTATAGCCATCCTACTGGGTGTGAAGCGGCATCTCATGATTTTGATTTGCATTTCCCTCATGACTAATGATGTTGATCCTTTTATGTGTTTACAGATTATTGTTTAAATTTTGATTACTGCAGTAAAAGAACTCATTACGTGACTGTCTCATTTAATTTATAAGTTCCAAATAAATACTTCTCTAGATTTTATTATTTGAATCTTATTGTTTCCAGTTTAACATCAATCGTGTGCAGGTTTATTTTTCCTGTGCTAATGGCAAAGATCTGATTAGTCAGTTTGAGAATCCTGCTTAGTGTTAATCTCAAGTAGTGTTGTTTTTTTTCCCCTCTGATCATTTCTATTCTTAGTATTTGTGTTGGTGTGTTTCTGTTTGAAGTGACCAGTCAGTATAAATCCTCTTCTGTTTTCTGTCATCTAGCTCATATTTACTGAATGGCTCTTATATGTCAGTAAAGTGTCAGCACTTTACTAAGGGCTGAGGATACATAGTAGCAAGCGAGTTTTACAATCTGGTGAGGAATTTATGATGAACAAGTATGCATGTGAATTATAATGGCAATCTATTAGTAAGTGATAGAGAGGAATGGAGCATGATGATATGATAGAAAGTAATAGGGGGGCCTACTTTAGGTGGGTTAGTCAGTGAAAATTTTTCCTAGTTGTTGCATTCTGAAAGCACTAAAAGAACCATTGAAATAAAAGTAGTGTGGCTAGAACACAGGAAAGTGAGGGGGAGAGGCTCACAAGGTGAGGCTGAAGAGAGAGCTGTTTTCCTTTGAAAAGCTCTAGCTGAAAACTCATTGTTTCCTTAAAATAAATAAATGAACAAACAAATCAGCCAACCAGTTAATTAAAACTTCTGACCATGCCCTACAGAATTTAGCTTCTTCTTGAGACCTGTCTCAGGAACAAGGTGGGCCATCTTGCTGTTCCTCAAACATACCATCTTTGCTTCCTCTTGGCCTTCATGCTCCTATTTCCTGTTTGGAGTACGCCTCCTCCATCTCTTTGCGTGACTTTACTGCTTTTTATCTTTCATTTCTCTCTTCATCTGTCTTTGTTTCAGAGTTGACCTTTCTCCCCTTTTCTAAAGTAGTACACTTATCCCAAGTCACTGTGCATTATTTTACTCTGTTAATTTCTTTCACAGTATTTTTTATGAGAACTTATTTTATTTATCTATGTTTGTTTATTACTCATCTCTCTGATTAAAAGGGAAGTTCCATGAAGGCAAATACCTTGTCTGTTGGGTTGACTGCTATAACCCTCGTGCTTGATGCACTCCCAGGTACTGTGGAATGTCTGGATTAAGTAATTTAATTGCAGAGTATTGAAGGATATGATGAAATGGTAGATTTTAAGTTCAGAGAAGAACTCTGAAAAAAAAAAAACAAAACCCTGCTATTATAGCTGTGAGGTTGATTTCAGTGGCTTGTTGTTTATAGCCCCTCTTATAATCATGGGAATTCTTCTATGGAGCTGTCAAGTATGTTTATATAGTCATCCTTAATTTACATATAATGTGAAATCGTAAGAAGTGTAATGACTTATTTCAAAGAACTGTGGTTTGCTGATTTTCTGGGATCTGTAAGTCAATGTGGCTTTTCTTTTTGCTTTTAAAATCCAATTTTGGAAAATTTGAGCCATTATGTCTTGAAATATATATATTTTTCTGTTTCCATTCTTATTCTCTTCTCCTTTGGGACTTTCAATTACATGTATATTGGACTATTTGATGTTGACCCACAGGCTCCTGATGCATAGTTGATTTTCCTGAAGTCTTTTTCTCAGTTCTTTTTTTTTTTTTTTTTTTTTTCAAGTTTTATTTTAAATAATCTCTACATCCAATATAAGGCTCAAACTCCTGACTCTAAGGTCAAGAGTTGCATGCCCTTCTGACTGAGCCAGCCAGGCGCCACTCTCTTCAGTTCTTTAGATTGGGTGATTTATATTGAGGTCTTCAAAATCATTGACTCTTCTTCTATCTCCAGTCTTTTTTTAGGCCCATCCCTTTCTTTTTTTCAGCTCTAGAATATCCTTTTTAAAAGACTTTATTTCTCTGCTGTGATTCTCTTTGTATACCTATCTATATACCATCTATATTAAAAGTAAAGTCTTTGAATGTATTCCCCTAAAATTTTTAAAGCATATTTATACTAGTTGTTTTAGTTCATCTGTTAAATCCAACATCTGAGCCGTCTTGGGGTCAGTTTCTGGTGACTGCTTTCTGAATTGTATATGGGACATAGTGCATAGTATGTTAGACTTGAATTCTTTCATAAGAGAAATGTTGGTATATATTTTTCTTTTTAAAAAAATTTTTTAAAAGATTTTATTTATTTATTTATGAGATACAGAGAGAGAGGCAGAGGGAGAAGCAGGCTGCGTGCAGGGAGCCTCAATCCTGGGTCTCTAGGATCCCACCCCGGGCTGAAGGCAGCACTAAACCGCTGAGCCACCCGGGCTGCCTTTTTTCTTTTTTTCTAATAAATCATTTAATAACATATCACCTTCAGTTTGTTTAGGTTTGCTTTTAT
Source organism: Canis lupus dingo (assembly GCF_003254725.2). NCBI lineage: Eukaryota > Metazoa > Chordata > Mammalia > Carnivora > Canidae > Canis > Canis lupus. The sequence goes on along the minus strand of NC_064252.1, from coordinate 55,704,457 downwards.
GCTTTGTTAGACTGTATCTGTGGAAAGCTTAAGGTGTTTTCCCAAGTGTGTCTAATTAGGCAGGACTCTCACCTACCAACCTCTGCCTTTTTCCTCATCTTGTCAGGGCTTATTTTAGGCTTAGAGCAGATCTAGAGTAGGCCTTACTCTCTGATGTGGTTTTTACTCCCAAGGCAATGAGGTATCCTATTGTTTCACCACTGGCAGGACTCTTAGGATTTCCATTGCCCTCTGCAGCATTTGACCTCTAGTTATCTCTGTTCTATCCTCAGTCCTTTAGCAGTTCTCCAGTAAGCTTTGTCTTGCCTTAGGCATGTGCAGCCCAGCCCACAGCCAAAGATTCTTAGAGATCTCCTACACCAGGACCTCTCTGCACTTATCTTTTCTCTGGGTCCTCACACCAGATGTCAACTGCTTGAACTCTAATCTTTGCCTCCTTATCTCAGTGGACTGCTGTCCCTCTGCTTGAACGGTTTCCTTTCTTGGAGTACCTTTTCTTCAGCCCTACCCTTGCCTTGCTTGGACTTCAACTCACTGTTCCATTTAAGAAGTGTTGCCAGGCAGACAGCTGAAGTGGTCAGGGGGCTTACCTCATATATTTCCCTTCTCTCAGGAATCACAACGTTCCACCTACTGTTTAATGCCAGAAAAAGTTGCCTTACATATTTGTTCACTTGTATGGTAAGATAGTTGACTGTGGGAAGGCTAGTTTAGTTCCAGTTATGTTGTCCTATCCAGAAGTCTAATTCTGAAGCCTATTTAGTTTCAGGGGATGTGTTCTTAAAAAGAGCAAATCTTACTTCCTTTAGGATGTTTTTTTCCCTATTCATCCAGGCAACGGTTATTTATTGCCTGTCTTCTGTCTGTATTTGGCACTAAGCATACAAGCAGAATGAGACACAGTTTCTTTTTTTTTTTTTAAGATTTTATTTATTTATTCGTGAGAGAGACAGAGAGAGGCAGAGACATAGACAGAGGGAGAAGCAGGCTCCCTGTGGGGAGCTTGATGTGGGACTCCATCCCAGGACCCCGGGATCACGCCCTGAACTAAAGGCAGGCGCTCAACCACTGAGCCATCCAGGTGTCCCGAGACACAGTTTCTTTCTTCATGGAACATACTTTCTTAGTGGATTAGGAGGCCAGCAAATGGGAAGTTCAAGTCAGATCTTTTTTTGTTTTTTTAATAAACTTTTATTGGATAACATACATTGATATTGCACGGCACCCTGCCTCCTTATTTTGGTAACCTGTTATATAAGGAGAAATAAGTTAATCCACCTTTCCCAAAGGAGAGGCTTTGGTAGTAGATATAAGCTCTAAGTGTACTTTTCTGAACCACTGTTTCTTAATTATTAATCGTTAAATTTGCCTTATATTGAAATAATTAGTGAGCTATAATAATGCTATTTATTTGTTCATGTATTGGTTTTACTCTTTTTACCATTGGGCAGTGTTTTCACCAGAGATGCAGATGTCATATATCTTTATGTATTTATGATGTTGAAAACAATTTTTCTGTTTCTCTACTGTAGTGTATTTAACAATCAAAACAAATATTTTTGACTTTCATTTTTGTAAGGTCAGCCTAACTCATGAAAAACAAACATCTTTATCCTGCATCATATATCACTGCCAACAACCTGATAATCTTCAACTCAGGGTCTGGCCAGAGAATGATTTTTGCCGGCGATCTCTGATAATGATGTATGATGAATTGGATATGAAACAGATTTTCTTCCTTTTCTCTTATGACCTCCACCCAAAATTAGATTGACTTTAGATTGATTATAGACAAATAGCTTGATTATAGACAAAGAACTGTTGTTCTGTTCTTGGTAAAATGCTCTGAATGTTAACTTAGAAAATAAGATATGTTAAACATCTATTACAGTGGTACTGTTTCAACCATGGTGGTTTCTGAACCATCACATTTCTGAAACCTCCTCTGATAAGAGAACTCTGGACTACAGAACTTATGGGGAAACTTTGCTATAAATTCAGTATACAAAACTAATAGAATATCAGTGACGTTATTTATCTTCAGTAATAATGAATATGCTTACCATTTCTTGTTTTCTACTTTTAAATGTTTTATCTTCCCTGTTGTTCTATGTGTGCTAGCGTTTTTCACGTGTGGCCCTTCATTTAAAAGTCTAGTGCCTTTCTAATTTTTGGCTGAAAGTTGTTGATTTCATTTACTTCTTACCTATAACTTTAATAGAAGGAATAAATATATGCTTGAAATGAAATAAAAAAATCATACTTGCTTTTCAAACCACCTTTCTCATTACCAAGCACATGAAGTCAGACCTTCTTATACACTTTCTGATAGCTCTTCCCCAAACTTATAATTCCAAGAAGTCTTAACAGTAGTCTCATACCTACATCATTCACCTTGTACCTTATTTGCTAAAGGTATATTTGTGTGTGTACTTATTTTATCAAGTACTATATACCTCTGTTTTTGGCATTCCATTTTTTTTTTTTTCCTCCATTAATTCCTCCAGAATCATTGCCACCCTCAGTGCACAGTTTTGTGATAAATAACATTTTGGGAAGTTTAGTCTCACTTGTGTGGTGTATCAACTTAGTGATACACTAAGTTGATACACCTATGTTTTTTCTCACAAGGTAGGATTTATAAATTGTTATATGTATCTGATACTAGGTGACACTTATCTTGGGCTCATGTTAAATTCAGTACATAAGATAAAGTAGAATAATTTGGTGAAATTGGTAAAAGGGTAAACCAGTTTTAGATACCTATGGGCATGCAAACTGTTCTTCAAAGGATCTACTTTAGCATCATCTTGGGAGCCATTAGTTTCAGTTACTGTGGTTAAGTGACATGTAGTTCTTTAATAATACTCTTTAGGTTATGTGGAGTCCCCTTTTCAGATAAGCACAGTTTTACTGTATTTGCATTGATACAAAACGTCCTTTTAAACAATCATTATTGTTTATGATGGTAAAAAATATCTATGATGCAGAACTTGTAGTGTTGCTTTTTCGGTTTGCTAGTGACTATTGTTATTTGTGGTCAAATGGTAATAGTAGCAAATCTTTCAATCCTGTTGAAACTGTTCTTCAGTCTGGTGCTGTTTCTTCTGACCTGTTCACCCCATCCCTCCCCCAATTGCATTTTTAACAAAATAGAAACATCGTCTTCATTAGCATAGAAAATAAAGGTTTGCCTCTTGCTTCTGTTTCCTCTGTATCTCTTAAATAGGATTGAAAATAATTTTGTTTGTTCACAGAAAGGATGGTATATGTTAATAGGTTTGGGCTAAGACAATTGTGATAAATGTTTTGGTATTGCATAGGGAGTATGTGTTTTGATTTCTTGATAGAAATGATCACAGCATTGTGAGTTCCACGGTGAATAAGTGATGAGAACATCACCACAGTGTCCAGTTTACAAACATGCCTTTGTACTGACAATAATTGTTTTGACTGCTGTATTGCAGCTGTTGAAAATGGACAGATAGATGTGTTAAGGCTGTTGCTTCGACATGGAGCAAATGTTAATGGATCCCATTCTATGTGTGGATGGAATGCTTTGCACCAGGCTACTTTTCAGGTAACCTCTGAATTTATTATTTCATTTCCATGTAAATTATGTGTTTTACCCTTTTAAAATGACAGTTCTATACAGTTTTTGCTTCCTACTTGCCTGTGATTTATGATGGTTAGTGCAGTACAGAAAAGGCAGTCTAAATGCTAATGATCATTCTGAATAAGCCAACTGCTCTAGTAGTTCCAGCAGCTTTGGGCTTCAGGGATTATCTGAGTTTTTCATATGTTGATAGCATAGTTAAGAGACCAACAGAATATTTGGAATATAAGTTGATAAGGAGCAATGGCGCATTTTATTTATAACAGTGTGTTTAGAAATTGTGGTAACTCTTGAGTGCTTGGGATAGCAAACTAGTTTTACAGGCTTTAAACGAATTATAATTCTTAGAGATCAGTGTTTGATCTGTTTATGTTTAATGGGCCAACTAAAGGTATAGAATAATCTGATTGTTTAATACTTCCTTCCCATTGAACAATATAGTTAAAAAAAATTTTCCTTTAGTGAGGATGATAAAAACCCAAAACATAGCAATAAGAAAAGAGATACCTTCTATTTGCTTTGTTTTCTCCCATTTAAAATATGAATCTGTGCTTTAGGAAAATGCTGAGATCATAAAATTGCTTCTTAAAAAAGGAGCAAACAAGGAATGCCAAGATGACTTTGGAATCACACCTTTATTTGTTGCTGCTCAGTATGGCAAGCTAGAAAGCTTGAGCATACTTATTTCATCGGGTAAGATTAATCCATTAGCCTTTGCACTGTTAAGATCTTGAGTTTTAACTGTGTGTCCTCCTAGGAAGTATAATTCTTGACCAGATATAAATCAGGTTGTGAAATGTATGGTTTTATGTTAGTGGTAAATAAGAGTACATACGTGTTGATTTATAAGCCTGGTTACTAAGTGTCTATTACTAACATAATGTGGTGCACAGCTACTAATTTATCTGAGGAGGAACATAATGATCTATCACCAAAGCAGGTTTATTGGCAAGTTGAATGAATGGTCTTTTCTCGCTTATGGGGACCTAAGCAGTTCCAACTTTCTAGGGCATAAGACTATATAATCTTAATTAATTTATTAGGTAGCTATTTTGTTTGTTTGTTTTTTAAAGATTTTATTTATTTATTCATTAGAAACACACACAGAGAGAGAGGCAGAGACATAGGCAGAGGGAGAAGCAGGCTCCATGCAGGGAGTCCGATGTGGGACTCGATCCCGGGACTCTAGGATTACGCCCTGGGCCAAAGGCAGGTACCAAACCGCTGAGCCACCCAGGGATCCCCTAGGTAGCTGTTTTGTATATTAAACCTTCGAGTTGTATGTTTTGATGAATTGTATGATTATTTGAATGGTTTTGTTTGAAAGCTTGTTTACACTTTATGATGTTAATAGCAACATAAAATTGCTAAGGGTTTCTTTGTGACAAACATTACACATTGGAGAAGATGATGTTGAGGTGGCATTCTTATGCTGTATGACATTTCTGTGACCAGGAATGTTTGTTATGTAAGGGCTTTTAAATTCCTCCAAACACTGTGTATTCACTCACAGTAAATAACCTGATGAAGCATGGATAGTTAAGAGTAGATGGGAAATACACTAGATTTGCCAGTAGGACAAAAAATTTTTAAAAAATACCTACCCTTTTTATATATGTCTGTCATACTTAGATTTTTCATAAATTACCTCCAAGGGTGCCTGGGTGGCTCAGTTGGTTAAGTGTATGACTCTTGATCTTAGCTCAGGTCTTGATTTCAGGCTCATGTGAGTTCAAGCCCCATCCCATGTTGGGTGCATGGAGCCTACTTAAAAAAAAAAAGTTACCTCCAAATATATGAAACAAAGTTTATTTAGACAGCAAAGTACATAGTTTCTTATTTCTTCTTTCTCTTTACAAACTTCAAATGCTCAAGTTGAAGTTTGGAGCAAAGAAAAAAAATTTTTTAAGATATTTATTTGAGGGAGAGGGAGAGAGAGAGAGACAGAGCATGAAAAGGGGGAGGGAGGGAGAGGAAAAGGGAGAAGCAGACTCCCCACTGAGCAGGGAGCCTGATGTGGGGCTCAATACCAGGACTCTGAGATCAGGGGCACCTGGGTGGCTCAGTGGTTGAGCGTTTGCCTTTGGCTTGGGTCATGATCCCGGTCCTGGGATTGAGTCCTGCATGTGCTTAACCAGATTGAGCGACCTAGGTGCCCTGGAGCGAAGAAATATTAAGTGCCAAATTAAGGTATCTGTTACAAATATTGAGTCTTAGCATTGAGAGGAATCTTCAAAATCTCTTATTTAAACATGTATGTTTTTATTTTATTTTATTTTTTAAAGATTTTATTTATTCATTCATGAGAGACACACAGAGAGAGAGAGGCAGAGAGAGAAGCATGCTCCGTGCAGGGAGCCCGATGTGGGACTTGATCCTGGGACTCCAGGATCACGCCCTATGCCAAAGGCAGGTGCTCAACCCCTGAGCCATTCAGGTGTCTCAACATGTATGTTTTTAGATTGAGAATCATAGGTCCTGAGTGTTTAAGTGCCTTGCCAAAGATCTAGAAAATATTTACTGGCAGAATTAGGGCTTAGAAACAGGTTTTCTTCTCATGTGACTTGTCTTCCTGAGGTTGTCCTAATTCATTTTATGGCTTTCAGTCCTTTAAGTTCTAAGTATTAGTGTGTAACTAATATTTAGAATAAAAGGTTAAACAGCACCTTAATGACTGTTTCTTCAGGCCTAGCATGTCTCCCAGAATACTCCATTTTATTTTGTTCTTTAATGCTAGGCACCTGTTTTGTTTTGCTTTGTTCCTTTCTTCCCCCCCCTCTGAATAGTTATGAACAGCAAATTGAAAAAGCTATGTAGGTATGTTTATAATGCAGCTTTATGTTCCTAACTTGTTAAAATTATTTTCTTTTCAGTGGATTATCTGTCATTTTCCTAACTTTTCTTCCTGTAATTTTAGAGATCCTGGTTCCTTGTTCTTTTTGATAGTTTGAAAGTTTCAATCAAAATGAAATATTGCTTAAAACGGAAAGTTAAGTAGATTTCTTTCTCGACTTAGTCTTTTCTCAGTAATTAGTGTTCCCTTCTTTCTGAGGCTGATGGTAGGTGAAGCATCCACCTTGTATAAGTCAGGAACATTCTACTTGTCTGAATGTCTTGAGTGTCCATTTGGAATTTCTGCAAGTTCCATAAAATCCCTTAATTCACTATTTGTGTTTTGCATAGTTTTTATCTATCTCAAGGCTGTGGTTTATTCCAGGTGCATTTATGGAACATCCTTTCAAAAAGATAGTTTTTTCCCTTGTTTTGAAGAGGACTTTTCCACTGAGACATATTAGAGAAATTTAAAAATTCTCACAGTCATGTAATGACACCATACTTAGCATATTTAACACACTTTGTCAATGAGAAAAATTGAGGGAAATTAAAAAAAATTGAGGGAAATTAGCTATTTTTAAAACCTTCAGAAAAAGTGGTCACTTTCAACTTTTTTACATCTTAATGCACTGCCATTTAAATAATTGATTAATTTTTGTTTTTTTAAAATCATCTCAGAAACCCATTTAACTAGACATTTTCCCTTTCATTATAAGGTTCTATCATGCTATGGTCATGAAGAAAAGAGATATAATGAAGAATATAGTCAACATTAGTTTTAAGGCATAGCCACAAGGTATATCATACCTAGGGGAATTTTTTTTTCATAGATCTCAGCCTGAATTGATTAATGGCATTTATAATGTCTTATAATTTAGATTTTTCCTCTTTTTCTGTAATAATCAAACATGTTATCCATATTTGATGGTTTGCATTTTTCCCTTTTCAATGATTACTTATTGGGCCCACAGAGTACTTGCTGGAGCACAGATTGGAATGAAATGAATCCTTCATTGAATAAGATTTTTGTTTTAACTTAAAAATGAATTCTAAAATACTAATCACTTGTTTCCTTGTTAACATAAAAGCACATTTTTTTTTTTTAAGCACAATTTAAATGATTACCAGCAAACATGGAAAATCAGTGTTTATACAACAGTATCCACTGGGGTTGGAAAAACTATTGTACTATAAAACCCTTTTAAGACAGCTGTTTTGAAATTTATGTTAATCACTTTTCCCCCCCATAAATTAGGATTATCTGTTAAATGTTATATTTTGTATTAGGTGCAAATGTTAATTGTCAAGCATTGGACAAAGCTACTCCCTTGTTCATTGCTGCTCAAGAGGGCCACATAGAATGTGTCGAGCTTTTGGTGTCCAGTGGTGCAGATCCTGATCTTTACTGTAATGAGGACAATTGGCAGTTACCTATTCATGCAGCTGCACAAATGGGCCATACAAAGTAAGTATTAAAAGAGAAAATTAAAATGGTATCATAATCAAAAGGTAATAAGGAATAAATCTTCTGGGCCAGGCCCTTTGTTTCTAGGCAAAATCCTTGGTATTCCCTTCTCTGCCAACCTACTGTATGAATAGCCCTACCCCCATGTATCCCCTGTGCAACCCCAGCTCCTCTTAGTCTTGTGTGAGCAGAGTGGCTACAGACGGAATTTTGGGGCATCCTCAGGGTGTTAAGTCTTTCCTTTGATTGCTCAAGCTGTGGCCATGCTCTTCTCTGCTCTGGTTTTATTCCAGGTGTCTTTAGTTCTTGATCCATTGACCTTATTCAACTTAGTTATGATACCTCCCTGACCCCAGAAAGCTTTTGAATTTTTGACCCCTTTTGGGTCGAGTCTTTCTTTTGTTTGGGTTTTACAGTTCTCCCCATCTTGATCCTTTTACTGGACTTCTCTTTATCTGATCTCAAGTCCAGCTTGATTCTTTTCCCTCCTTCTATTACTCTTTTTCCTTAGCCAAAAATTTTTTTTGAATTTTTTTCTGTTTTCTGGAGAGAGGAAGACTAAAAGAAAGTTGGAACTCCATGAAATTGGGGGTTCCAGGAATCTTTGAAGCTAATGACCTGGTTATACCTGTGAGAATATGGTAGCCCATCTTAACATAAATAGACAATGAATAGCTTTAAAAATATATGTTTAAAGTATTTAGAGTCATAATTCTAAACTGTTTTATAGTTGTTTAAAAATAGTAGAGAAATTGTCATTACTTATGATTGCAACCATTCTGTAATTTGGTTAGTTTGCCACTAGGTGGCACAGTATTTTACTGTTTCCTCAAAGATATTTGTAAGTATTTTTGCATCTTGTATAATTTTTCCAACTCATTTTTAAAAGTTAAACCCATTTATTAAGGGACATTAAACAGATTCTTTATTTTAACAGAATGCTTAGGTTTTAAGATTTGGTATTTTTCTTAAAATTCTTGGTTGTTATTTAAACATAAGTGTTAGGTGCAATTATATGATAAACTTTACATTGATACCAAAACCCTCTTGGGAGTTGTCCTCAATTTTGGGAATTCTGTTTGTCATGACAGTTTCTTCCATAGACTACTTCTAGTGTAACGCCTTCTGTGAGTTTAAATTCTACTTAAATGTTATCATCTTAAGCCTACCTTACAAAAGGAAAGTAGCTTTGGAGTAAACCTGCCTTTCTTTTCCCAGAAAGAGGGGGGATTTCATAGCTGACCTATCCTTACAGGTTCTTATTTTATTTTATTTTTTTTTAAGATTTATTTATTCATGATAGACACAGAGAGAGAGAGGCAGAGACACAGGCAGAGGGAGAAGCAGGCTCCATGCTGGGAGCCCAAAGTGGGACTCGATCCCGGGACTCCAGGATTGTGCCCTGGGCCAAAGGCAGGCGCTAAACCCCTGAGCCACCCAGGGAACCCCAGTTTTATTTTTAAACTTTAGAAGAGTAGACTAGTCCTTTCTTTCCAGCTGAGTCCTGGAAGCAAGTTTACAAATAATCTAGGAACTTAGGTTTTAATGATTTTCTTTTGGACTTCCTCTACTTAGCAACCAGTTTCTTTATAAATCTGCCTTAGTTTTTAAAGAGCTCATATTCTTTTCAGATAATAGAATATTTTAGCAGAAGTTCTTATTTCCTCCTCATGAAAATACTATTCACTTTATGTTACTCACCATCTTTAAAAATTCTTATTAATGAGAAAAAGAAAACTTTAGTTTTATTTAACAAAAGTAAAAGTTGGGACGCCTGGGTGGCTCAGTGGTTGAGTGTCTGCCTTTGGCTCAGGGCGTGATTCCAGTCCTGGGATCGAGTCCCACATTGAGCTTCCTGCGAGGAGCCTGCTTCTCCCTCTGTCTGTGTCTCTCATGAATAAATAAAATCTTTAAGAAAAAAGAGCTCAACACTTAAAAAAAAAAGTAAAACTTTTTTCCTTTAAGAAGGAAAATTATTTTCTTGATATAAACTTATATCTGGTATAATGAAGTTTTAAATTACTGGATCCTAAAATATGTAACAAAATTTGATTTGGGGGGAGTAGGTGATGGTGGTGTCAAGGTAAATAGTGAAAAAATAAGGACAACCTGTTCCCTGTTTACTTATGGTAATATTATTTAATTCTGTTTTAGATATATGTAAGGACCTTTGTATAAAGAAAGCAACAGTAGTAAGGGTAACATTTTGGAGTGTACAACTTGTAATAATTTAATGTAGGTAGGAGACAGAAAGACTTTAAATCAATCAGTGGGTGACTCTTAACATATGTGTTGTAGAAATGTTGCCTGTATTCATGTACATATACATTAAATGCTCCTGAATTTGTGTGGTTACAGAATCTTGGACTTATTAATACCCCTTACCAATCGCGTTTGTGACACTGGGCCAGACAAAGTGAGTCCCGTTTATTCAGCAGTGTTTGGAGGGCATGAAGAGTGCCTAGAAATGTTACTACAGCATGGCTACAGTCCAGATGCCCAGATGTGTCTCATTTTTGGATTCAGTTCTCCCATGTGTATGGCTTTCCAAAAGGAGTATGTATTTTTGCTGTATTTTTATTCTTTTTTGCTATATGGAGATGTATTTCCAAGTGATCTTCTTCTTTGATGAAACTTAATATCTCACATTGCTAAATTATTGACTTAAAAACAACCCTCTAGGATGTACCTTATTCTGCCAAAGTACAGTAAAAATGAAGTGATAATGTCAGGTTTTTTTTCTCTTCTCTTTTTGGATATGGATTATATTTTTAACTGTAGCAACTTTAGAGAGTACTTTCAGTGTATTAAAGTAAATGGAGGGTGGGGCGCCTGGCTGACTCCGTTAATGGAGTGCCTAGAAATGTTGCATCTCTTCATCTCTTGGGGTTGTGGGTTTAAGCCCCTTGTTGTTAAGTGTAGAGACTACTTAAAAATAAAACATTAAAAAATAAATTTCTTTGGTAATTCTTGGTTTTTAAGACAATTCAAGAATTAAAACATTAAGTCATATGATGAGGATCTAATATATAACATGATGACTATAGTTGATAACACTGTATTGTGTAAATGAAATTTGCTAAGAGAATAGAATTTAAACTCTCGCTAAAAAAAAGGTAAATATGTGACGTGATGGATGTGTTAATTCGATGGGGGGGGAATCCTTTCACAGTGTGTATATTTAGGGATTATTATGTTGTATGTTTTAAATATCTTAAAATCTTTTTTGTAAATTATACTTTAGCTGGGGGATGTAAAAAGAATTAAAATGACTTTATCAAAGCATTGATTGTGTTTAAGTTATTTACCATTCGAAATTTGTAAGACTTGTTCTTAGCCTAAAAATGAAACTTTAGTTTTGTAAATATTATTGTACTTTTGATGTATTTAGTATGTGGCATTTCTTTATGTGAGTCAGGGTAATTAAAAAGTAAAATGTTTGTTTTGCTAATAATCTTCTGTGATCCTGTAAAGTAGAATAAATTAAGAATTACTGATGTTTTATTAGCTTCTGGCCAGTACTTGTCTATAAGACTCCTAAGGCCTTAAAGTGGATAGTAAGAATAAGGCTATGTCCATCTATTAATGGAATGGAATGGAATATGCAGATAGACACTCTTGTTTTTAATGACACAGAAGAGGTTGTAAGCATACCCCAGATTTCATTGGCTCTCCTGAATTTACTATTATGGACAGCTCTCCACAATTTAATTGAAATATCTATCAAAATTTATTTACTAAGCTTTTCGTTCTAGCATTTTTAAATATTTGCTCTTTAAAATAGTAGTTCATTTCATTTTTTCTGAATGTAAGCTTCTAGATATATGTTGTAGTCTGAATATTTGGGGCTTTGCTGAATCTGAGTATCTGGGACCTACTCTATGCATCACTTTCATGATTTCATAGTAGTTTGTTGTGTAACCCTTCAAGTTTTGTCTTTCTTAACACTTCTGGTTTTTCTTAAGTAGGGTGGCATTGATGACTTTAGTTGTTTTAATTGTCTGTCTTTATATGTATCTATCTCCATTATATTTTATTATTAGGTCAGACTTTTACTTTTAAAAAATTATATTAGAACATAATGGTTTCAGATAGTTTGTATGTGTCTTTTTCCAATGTATTGATAGTCTTTTCTGGCCTTCATTTTACCTTTTGGAGGAATAGCAGCTAAGCTCATGCCTCATCAGGTACTGAGTGTAGTTTGATTTTTTTTTTTTTTTTAAGATTTTATTTACTTATTCATGAGAGAGACACAAAAGAGAGAGAGGCAGAGACATAGGCAGAGGGAGAAGCAGGCTTCTTGTGGGGAGCCCGATGTGGGACTCCATACCAGGACTCCGGGATCATGCTCTGAGCCGAAGGCAGATGCTCAACCACTGAGCCATCCAGGCATCCCAAATGTAGTTTGAATTAAACTATATGACTCAGTGGCCCTATTAATCCTGAAACACCTTAAAATTAAGGTTTTCTGGCCTGAAGAATCGGGTAAATTGAACCCTATGGGACAGAGAGTGTGAGGGGAATTCTGGAGAAGAGAGCTGGAGAAGGGCACTGCCTGATACTCTATAAATCTGCGTAAATCCCAAGGTCACCCCAGGCTTTGAGTGACAGTCCCAGATTATTGAAAATAAGATTTAAACTGTTACCCAAGTCTCAGAGTAACCCCTGAGTGGCACATTTCATGGGACCAGACTCAAAATAGCATAGCAAAGGCTTTGAAGATTGAATTGACATTGGAACCTCAGTCTGTAGAACGTGAAACAGAAATTGCAATCTAAACTGACTAGGTTATATACCTGCTAAAATAAACAAGCAAAAGTCAGTATTCTTCTAAGGATTATAACAGGACACAGGGCACAGAGCCTACACAATAATAACATCATAATATCTAGGATATAGTCTAAAATTACTTGACTTGTGAGGAACCAGTTAACTTTACTCAGTTTTCAGAGGAAAAGAATTAACAGGTGTCAAACCTGAGATAATTTAGCTATTGGAAATATCAAGTAATTGAAAGCAGCTATTATGATGTGCTATTTAAAGTAAACACACTTGAAATAAATGGAAAGGTAGAAATTCTCAACTGAGAAATAAAAACTGTAGAAGAGGAGGCACGTAGAGATTTTATAACTGGAAAATAGAGTATCTGAAATGAAAATTTCTCTACCTGGGCTCTATAGCAGAAGGGAACTGACAGAGGAAAGAGTCAATTTAACTTGAAGTTAAACCAATAGAAATTATCCAAACAGAAGAACAGAAAGAAAAGATTGGGGGAAATAAAAAAGGACAGAGCCTTAGGGTCCTGAGGGACAATTTCAACGGGTTGACATTTATGTTATTAGAGTCCAGAAAAAGAGGGGAGGTTGTTACAGGAAAATTATGTGAACTCATAATGGCAAAAGCTTCCCAACATTGGATAAAAGATAAACATTTATAGATTTAGCAAGTTCAGTAAACTGATACAGGATAAAGCCAAAAAAAAAAAAAAAAAAGGGGCACGCTCAAGGATGATCAAACTGCTGAAAATTGAGTAAAGAAGCAGCAGTATGCTGTACAGTGGTCCTTCGTCACAGACATGAGCTAACAAGCTTTGTTTTTGCTACTCTTGGAAGTTTGCTCTGTGAAGTGACCCTATAGACCACAATTGAAATCCGGTTTGGTGGCTTTAAAAGGGCTTATCAGCTATTTTTTTTTTTAAAGATTTTATTTATTTATTCATGAGAGACACACACAGAAAGAGAGAGAGGCAGAGACACAGGCAGAGGAAGAAGCAGGCTCCATGCAGGGAGCCCGACGTGGGACTTGATCCTGGGTCTCCAGGATCACACCCTGGGCTGAAGGCAGCGCTAAACCGCTGAGCCACCCAGGATTTTCTTCCTATGTAGGAGCTTTTAATTGGACCAAATGTGTTCTTAATTAATAAGGTAGATTTTTTTTCAGTTAGAAAAGTCATTGGAAGATACTATTTACTAACCTATAGGAAAAAAGCTTAAAACATCAAAATACTCATTTTATGAGGGTACATAGTCTTTCTATTTGACTTTTCACTTGTTTGCCTGGGACTCATGGCAATAGACTTAATTTTGAGACATCTTGGTCATTATTACTTACTTTGTGGGGAATTTAATTGAAGGGGAAACCTTTCCCAAGGGACTAAATCTGAGCGATGGTAGTATCACAATCACATATGCTCACATTTAATATGTGTATGTAAAGGAGTTGACTTTAGTACATTGTACAAATTTTGGCCCATAGTAAAAAAATATCAAGATTAATTTTCTCCCTGCCATCTTCCTTTTCTCTAGAAAACAATATCAATTAGAATTTAATCTCTAGGGACGCCTGGGTGGCTCAGTGGTTGAGCGTCTGTCTGCCTTTAGCTCAGGGCGTGATCCTGGAGTCCCAGGATCGAGACCCACATCAGGCTCCCTGCATGAAGCCTGCTTTTCCCTCTGCCTGTGTCTCTGCCTCTCTCTCTCTCTGTCTCTCATGGATAGATAAATAAAATCTTAAAAAAAATAAAAATAATATAGAGATTAAAATTTTTTAAAAAGATTTTATTTATTTATTCATGAGAGACACAGAGAGAGAGGGAGGGGCAGAGATATAGGCAGAGGGAGAAGCAGGCGCCGATGTAGGGAGCCCGATATGGGTCTCGATTCCCCGGACTCAAGGATTACACCCTGGACCCAAAGGCAGGCGCTAAACTGCTTAGCCACCCAGGGATCTCCTCTATACTAATTTATATTAGCTAATTAATGTCTGCTATTAGTTTACATGTCAGTCACTGTACATGCAGTGTGAGAATCATTGGATTATTTTGGAACTCCATATAAAACTTCGCTTATCAAACAAGAAAGGTGTCATTTTCCCAGTAGGTTTTGTTTTAGTATATCAAGAGGGTAACTTAGCCGAGTGTCTGGGGGAAAAAAAACAATATTGAAAAATTTGTTAATTTTTTGTTATTTCTTTCAGTAGGTATGTATCTTAAAATTTGAATTCTAAGGGGCACCTGGCTGGCTCAGTTGAAAGAGCATGCTACTCTTCATTTTGGGATTGTGAGCTTAGGCCCCACGTTGGGTATAGAGATTACTTAAAAATAAAATTTTAAAAAGAAAAAAAGATTTGGGTTCTCTACAGTCACACACAAAAATTAATTAGAATTGCCATTTAAAAAGAAAGGATAAGGGACGCCTGGGTGGCTCAGTGGTTTAGCGTCTGCCTTCAGCCCAGGATGTGATCCTGGGGTCCTGGGATCGAATCCCACATTGGGCTCCCTGCATGGAGCCTGCTTCTCCCTCTGCCTATGTTTCTGCCCCCCGCCCCCGTGTCTCTCATGAATAAATAAATAAAATCTTTAAAAAATAAATAAAAAGAAAGGATAATTGCATATAATTTTCATTTAAAAATAACTATTGTTTTTCTATATGAAACAATATATGAATTTTCTTTATTCCATTTACCAACTATTAATAAGAATTTGAGTTAATTTGGAAGACTATTTTCTGAAAGACTATTTTCTGAAATTATTATTAGATACTCAAATTTTCAGAGATTAGGTAAGAGATAATGAGGTTAGTGGTGTAAGTTTTGAAATTTTTATAGCAGCCATATGTTCTTATAATAATGTTAGTTTGATTTTTGCATTTGTGTGTTTTTTGGTATTTCTCTGAGATCTAGAAATTTAGTATTTGTGGCCCTTCTTGGACTGTTGCCCTATTGTGTTTCAGTGAAGTTTGATCTGCTTTTACAAATAGTACGATGAATATAGAAAGGTGATGAAAATAATAAATATAAATAATGGCTCTGGGTTTTAAGTTTTCCCTTCTTACTGTTTTCTGCTTCATTCAGACAAGTTAACTTTTTAGCTCAGGATTTTGAAACATTTTTGTTCTGTATCCCTTTGAGAGTATAAGCTTCCATTTGAGGCAATGATCTTTAGCTCTTTTCACCACTGCAAGGCATAATGGAAAGGTATTTCCTCCACCACTGTACAAAAAACAATCTTGTCCTTTGGGGCTAAAAAGTTAACAGTTGTAGTGACATGAAAGCCGTTCTTTGAAAAGCATAGTTAAGTAATTCAGCTCAAATGAGAAAATACAAGAAAAAGACTCCTTTAACTGGAGTGGGTGAAGGAGGAAGGAAGTACAGTACAATTTGAACAAATGTCAGTGCCTTTTATATATGACTGTAGAACATGATCGTGGCATAACTGACTTGATTTTGTCTAATTGATAGTGATCATTGTTATCATATTAGTTTTCTAGAAATTGTGCCTACTCTCATGATCATATCACACCTGACAACCTAATGTCTTCATTTTGTTTTCAACTGTTGGCTGGGAGCCATTCAGTAAAACTGACTATATGACCTTTTGATAATTCAGCTAATAAGTTGGTTAGATGTTTTGTTGGCTAATTGGACATAAAATGCTCAAGATGTTTGCCTGCTTCTGTTTGTTTAAAAGAAGTCTTGTTAACATGTTGAATTTCCTTTTATTGTGCTTCTGTTATCAGGATACTGTTTCTGTACACATTTTGAATTTCAAAGAGCAGAATGATGATAAAGGTACAACCCTAAAATAAGGGCTAGACACTTTTTTAGTTTTTAAACTTCTCTTAGTATCTGTTCATTTTCACTGTTTTATAACAGTGTCACAATTAGCTCTTGATACTTACGTTAAGTAAGATGAACTAGGGATCCCTGGGTGGCGCAGCGGTTTGCCACCTGCCTTTGGCCCAGGGCCCGATTCTGGAGGCCCAGGATTGAATCCCACGTCAGGCTCCCTGCATGGAGCCTGCTTCTCCCTCTGCCTCTCTATCTCTCTGTGTGACTATCATAAATAAATAAAAAATTAAAAAAAAAAGTAAGATGAACTATTTAATTCCTAGGCTCTTTGAGAGTTTCCTAGTTCTTCATTGGGGCTTGAGTGAAGTAATAAGGGAATCACATACTTATGTCCATGTAACTTATAATTTAATCAAGGGTTATCTAAGCCCTAGTGTCTTTTGTTGCTCAATAATATATGATAATCAAGCTCATGTAGAATACTGAAGTTGCTTGTGTTTCTTTCTGGAGCTTACACATATATTTGAGACTTTCTTAATAGCTTTCTCAAAAGCTCAGGGCATGCTGACAAAGTTTATGATCATTCATTTCATTTTGTGTTTATTATTTGCCATATAAATGATAGTTTTGTTAGAAAAGGGTCTATAGGGATTCCTGGGTGGTGCAGCAGTTTAGCGCCTGCCTTTGGCCCAGGGCGCGATCCTGGAGACCCGGGATCGAATCCCACGTCGGGCTCCCGGTGCATGGAGCTTGCTTCTCCCTCTGCCTGTGTCTCTGCCTCTCTCTCTCTCTGTGTGACTATCATAAATAAATAAAAATTAAAAAAAAAAAAAAGAAAAGAAAAGGGTCTATAAATGTAGTAGTAGGGAGTTACGTAAGCCTTTTAGGAGTGTGCTCTTGTTCAAACCAAGGCTGATAACTGGTTTTCCAATGTGTATTTTGTAGAATAGTAATTCTATAGGTTGTTAATAGATATTCCATAGGACATAAGGGGTTCTATAGTTAATTAAGTCCAGGAAACACAGGGTTGAGCAGTGTTCACTAAATTTTTTTCCTGAAAGGCTTCTAAGAGTTTTTCTTATGGGGTTGTCTGTGAATTCCTAAAGAAGAGAATGAATCTACATAAGTTTGAAAAGTTTGAAAATAGGATGAACTTAGGTTTACTATAAATATACTTTTGTTCTTGTGTTTATAGACTTTTGGGGGCATTTTAAACTCTATTATGCTTTATTCAGATTAACAATTGGACCTGTTAAAAAAATTCAACTGAGTAAATTTGAAGATCTTAATTGGCTTTATTAAATGATTCATGAATCTGGCAGCATCCCATCTAGCAAATAGAGGGGATCATCACTGAACTAGACAAAAAAGGTTTTTAAAGGCAGAAAGCATAAAAAAGGAGACAGGAACTTATTATCAAGGAATGCATTATTTAGGCAAGGTTGCCTTCCTAAGGGAATGAAGATCCATCAGTAAGTTTTCTAAAATTGACCAGAAAATTCCATGTTTTCCGGTTAAAGGTCACATTCCTTAGGATGTTGAAACTACAGTTAGGTTAGGTTTTAAGTCTTGGTTTACTGACTTGGGACTTTAACCCAGGCGATGCCATGCCTGTGATTTTCTTTTTAACAGATCCATTTCTTTAATTTTAAAGATATTTCTTCTGGGGACCCCTGGATGGCTCAATCAGGAGAGATATTTCTTCTGGGGGGAAAAAAAAAAGATTCTTCTGAGATGTGTCTAGAGGTTGAAGACATTTTGGCATTTAATTAAAAAATGTAACTAGCATATTTTATTATTATTTTTTCTAGCATACTTTTAAAAAATAAATTCATCATATAGTTCTCTCTTTTCTGACCTTACTGTATGCCATATAGGGTTTCTCAAATATTTTCATTATGAAGCCTTTGTCATATGGATCATTTTTAGGGTCTAGTGTTCCATGGAACATACTTTGGGAAACATAAATCTGGCCTTAAAGTATCCCTCAATTTCATTTGACTATTTCATGAAGCGTTCAGTTTTCATAATAGTTAGAGGAGAGCTGTCTCATATATT
This sequence comes from Canis lupus dingo, assembly GCF_003254725.2. Classification (NCBI taxonomy): domain Eukaryota; kingdom Metazoa; phylum Chordata; class Mammalia; order Carnivora; family Canidae; genus Canis; species Canis lupus. Next base: position 55,685,915 of record NC_064252.1, on the reverse strand, counting down.
TGCCATCATATTCACTGTAGATTTTGGTTTGATGTTACACCCATACCACCAGTTACCATCTCATGACTAAGCTTCAATTTTTGTGTCTAGAATGGAGATAATGATAGATCTTACTTCTTAGGGTTGTTATGAGGATGAAGGCAAATCTTCCATGTAACACATTTAACATAGTGCCTGGTACAGAATAAATACTAATTTTGTTATTAAAAGGAATTGTATGTGCATATGTTTCTCCTACATTTTAGAGATGAATGACTTATCTTTTGGCCTTGTTCTTAAAATTAGAGATGAATGACTTATCTTTTGGCCTTGTTCTTAAAATTTTCTTAGCAGGAGCCACATGCCTGGGTGCTATATTGAAATTTTAATAAGAAAGCCACTAATTGTTTTGTAGTTTTTTCTGAACAGAAAATGGCTGGAGAACCCATCTGTAGCATTTAATCTAATGGCTTGCATTTAGGGCTTTCATTTACCTTTGTATTCTATAGCAAAAATGTGTTTCAAGAGCTAAATCATTAAGAGCTAAAGTATCTGTGGTTCGGCTATTGATGGTTTCAGAGCACTAGATGGAAGAATTCAGCCAGTCCCTGAATTGCACATGTAAACACTCATGCCTTGAAAATTGCCAGGCTTCTTGAGAATTATATATCACATTTGTAGTGAAGCAGTTTCTCATAGTTTACCTGCATATTTATTGGAACTTGTTCAGCAGTCCATGTGTAGCTTGTCTGTTCAATAGTAGAAGCAGCAAGGAATAACTGCAGGCAAAATAATGAGAGCCTAGTCAAATGAGGTCAAAGTGGTTGAAATAAATTGGTGATAACTGTTCAGAACCATCCGTCAGAAGTATATCTTTCAGCATTTCTTGTAGTACAAGACTGCTGGCAACTGATTTCTCAGCTTTCCTATATCTGAAAAAGAACCAGAGGAAAAAATACATACATACAGGGCTGTTTTCAAGAATAATAATATGAATGATAGACCTCTCATCAGGAAAAATAGTGAGATGGTAGACAGGCAAAAAGGCTATTAATTTTTATAAAGAAATTTTAGAGGGGGCTCCTGGGTAGTAGAATTGGTGTAGACTCAAGCTGAGCGCAGAGTGCGACGCCATGGTACCACTCAGGGCTCATCCTAAGATCACGACCTGAGCTAAAACCAAGAGTTGAATGTCCAACTGACACTGCCACCCAGGCACTCCTCAATATTTTTTTTCTCCTTATTATGTAAATAGCTAAAAGTAAGGCAAATACTGTTTAAAATTTTAACTAAAGAAAAGCACAGAGATCCCTGGGTAGCTCAGCAGTTTAGTGCCAGCTTCGGCCCAGGGCGTGATCCTGAGGTCTTAGGATCAAGTCCCACATCAGGCTTCCTGCATGGAGCCTGCTTCTCCCTCTTCCTGTGTCTCTGCCTCTCTCTCTCTCTCTCTGTGTGTGTCTCATGAATAAATAAATAAAATCTTTAAAAAAAGAAAAGAAAAGCACAAATTGGAGATTGAATGACATAGGTTTTTAAAAATATACATCAGTTAGTAACAGTGTACTTATGTATTTGGTTTTTTTTAACTGCCTTTAAAACTTTGATTTCAAATTGTATACATAAGTCCTCAGAAGTCGTTGGTTTCATATGACAGTGGCTTAAGCATTTTATATTTGTTTTAACTGTAATTTTTATGCCTTTTTTACTCAGATTCCATAATACTATGATTGAGATATTTTTTTAATTTATAGTTGTTTAAAATAGTATTAATGTCAGTTTCAAAGGGAGAATGATTTATTTTGTTTTTATTTGCTTGAGAGAGAGAGAAGAGTGAGAAGGGAGGAAGGGAGAGAGAGAGAGAGAGAGACAGAGACAGAGACAGAGACAGAGAGAGCACAGAGGGAGAAGGAGAAGCAGACTGCCCACTGAGCAGAGAGCCCAGGACCCTGGGATCATGATTTGAGCTGAAGGCAGACACTTAACTGACTAAGCCACCCAGGTACCCCAGGAGAATGATTTTATAACATTTTTTCTTTGACAGTTGTGTACATAGTAAACATACTTTTTACTGAGCTTTGTTATAGTTGAAATTGTAGCATAAACAGTTTTTAAAATATGGTCACACAGCCATCATGATTGCAGTTTTTAATGATTATATCATATTCTATATTTATCCACTCCTCTGTTAAACATTTAGGTAATTTCTCTCTTTTTAAAGTCTGTTACAGATAACACTATTGTTAACATTGTACAGATAGGATATAATATCAAAATATCATTTTGATTTTGTCTTGTATAAATTCCCAAGATTTATATTTATTCTATTTTATTTATTTATTTTTTAAAGTAGGTTCCACTCCCAACATGGGGCTTGAACTTGACCATGAGATCAAGAGTTGCATGCTCTACTGACTAACCCAGCCGTGCACCCCTATTATGTTTTATTCTAATTTAATTATGTTTTATTTTAATTAACTTAATGATAACTTACTTTACATATGATTTTATTTTGGAAATACTATATAGTTCTGTGTGCCAGAAAGGTGAAGTAACTTGTTCAGAGTTCCATAGTATATAGCTGAGCTTGTGCCCTTGTAATTGTTGTTATGTTTTTTGATATATCTTGCCAGTTAGCTCTCTCAGAAAAGGGTCACACTTATTTTCAGTTAATTTAACCACACCTTACTAGTATTGGATGATACATTAAAAAAAAAAAAAACCAACTAACCAATTGAATAGATATAAAACAATGTACTTTTATTCTGTAAAAGTACTTGATAAAGATGATTAATTTAAAAATATAAAGCTGTAAGTTAAATTTTTGTTCATAAAAAAGCCTTTCTTGTTTTTATCATTATAAACTTAAAAGAGAAATTAAGACTCTTGCTAAAAGATATGATATCTGGGAGATTCCTAGAACGAGCCCTCTATCTTTTAAGGCCTGATGACTTTGTTAATTAATTTTGCTTCCAAGTATTTTGTTGTAGATATTTAATCGTACAAAAATCCCACAATTTGGGGAGAGTTTTCTATTAGTCAATGATAATTTTTAAAATTCTCTACTTAAGATGAATGTCTTAAATTCTAAGGGCAGTACCTGTTCATAGTCAAAAACCATGCAGGAGGGTGTAAATTAAAAAGTAAAATACTCCCTTACCCTTAGTCCCCATTCAGTAGACACATGAAGGGTTGCAGGATGAGAGGTCCCAAAATGTATCATTTTGGCATAAGATTATTTTGAGTTAAAAGAATAAAACCTAGCAGATGCAAGAAAAACTGTCTGTCTCCCCCATAACTGCCTAATTTTACATTGGAAAGGAGAGCCTGCAACAAGAAGGGAACTATTATCAGAGACTCCCCTTTACCGAAGGAACTCATCTGCATAATAGGACCACTTGTTTTTTCAAACCCCTTATTTTACCTTCCTGCTAATTGTATCCTCAGGCCCAACCCCTCTTAGCTCATATAAGGTCATGCCTCCTTGTCTTTGGAATTTCATGTCTATGTGGATTCTCCAAACCTACGCCTGTTAAATTTGATTTTTTCTTAATTTGATTTTTTCTTGTTAATCTTTCTCGTGTCAGTTTCATTCTAAGTCCAACTAGAAGGACCTTAGAGGAAGGTCTTCCTCTGTGACACACATAGCATTCTGCTGTTCCATCTGCCATTTATTTTCCAGCTGTAAGTGCTAGTAACTCTTGGTAAGAATTATTTTATGCAAAAGTCTAACTTCTCTCTTCTTCTTCTTTTTTTTTTTTTTTTTTTTTTTTTTGTGGTGGAGCTGCGAATTTTTTGGGATTGTGAATATTCTTTTGAAATATGGAGCCCAACTAAATGAACTTCATTTGGCATACTGCTTAAAGTATGAGAAGTTTTCAGTGTTCCGCTACTTTTTGAAGAAAGGTTGCCCATTGGCACCATGGAACCATATTTCTGAATTTATAAGTCATGCAGTTAAAGCACAGATAAAATACAAGGAATGGCTACCATCTCTCCTGCTTGCTGGATTTGACCCACTGAATCTGCTATGCCCTTCATGGTAAGAAATCCTACCATAGCGAAACTTTTCCTTTTTGGGTAAATATACTGCCTTCCATTTTCCCCAGTGTCTTAAGATCCCCATGTTGTTGGCGTGTGTGTGTGTGTGTGTGTGTGTGTGTGTGTGTGTGTGTGTGTTTTGGCATGATGGCTAGGTTGGGGTGAAGAAATTGGGGTCTGCTGATAGTGAGATTAAATCTAAGAGTCCTAAAAAAAGCTGCAAGTTGACTGGAAGGGAGTAGAAAAGGATTATTTGGAAAAGGCTATTTTTTCTAATTCATCTCTCATGCTCTTAAAAATGCCTATGACAAAATGGTTTTAGCTGTTTTGGAAATTTCTGTTGTCCCTTAGTCTACTAGAGTGAATACTCTTGTCCTGTAGCATCTTGTCTGTTTGAACTTGGTCTTCCATTATAAATACTGATTTCTAAAGTAGCTGATGATATTTGAAAGTTGAGTCAGGATTTTTCTTGGGTAGGGAGATGATACTGTTTCTGCCAGCCTCCAGCTTTTGCAGAAGTTTTAAGTGTCTAGATGGGACTGAGAACATATTGTAGCAGTGAAAAAACTCTGCTAGCCTGATAATTCAAGTCAAATGAGAAAATAGAATAAAAGTCTCCAGGAAAATAGAGGACCGTGGGTATTTTATAAAAAAAAAAAAAATGAAACATCTAGATGGCTGCATTTTTGTGCCTCAAACACTACCATTCACTAAAATAATGTTTAGTCAAATACTAGATTTTGCATTTCAGCAGAAAAGTGCTTTGATATCTTGTTACTTGAGTTTTTCATTAGAAAAGAAGTCTTCTTTGGGGTTCATGCAGGCAACATGAGTGTTCTCTACTGGTATGTTTAGTTTGCATTCCTGAGGACTCCATCTTTCATTTGGTGGCTTCTCTATCTTCATATGATGAGCAGGTCTGTATTTGGCAGGATCCCACTATCTCACCTTTTTATTACACCTGCCAATATATGGAATTCAGGAATTTTTACTAAGCAGAGGTTTTATGCTTAGGGTTATCATCCCTTATGATATTGAATGTTTCAGATACGTCGTTTGTAAGGAAAAACAGCTTTCTGGTAGGTTGAGGAACATAAAAATAAAAGCAAAGTTTGGAAACCTATTCTGATTCCCATTTTACTTTTTGTTTGTACCTTACAACAGATTGAGTACTTGATTGTATTTATTCCTTTTCCCACTAGCTGATTAATACGTAGTTGTCAGATACTCATTGTTGCAATTCTCTCTAAATCTTTTCAATAAAAGTTCGTAGAAATCCATTGTATTTTTTAGATAATTGAATGAAATATAAAGATTATTGACAGTTCATTGAGGAGTCACTGATCTTTAAAAGTTATTTGTATATGCTTATTTGTCTTAAACCCCTTTACATGTGCATGTGGGTGCATGTGCGCACACACACACCACTGAGATAGAAATACTTGCTAAGGACTGCCATATCTAGGTAATAAAGTTATGTAAATACCCTTAACTATTAGCTTAGTGAATTTTATGGTTGTGTCAGTTGCCACTCACCATTCTAGGATTTACTCCCCAACTGCTGCTATAAATCCAGGCCAGCATGTGGGGTAGCTGTGGACAGTCCTGACAGTGTGTCCCTGTTTCTCTGTCACCCAGCTTGGTGCTTGTCCTCAGGGCACACACTCTCTTCTCATCAATACTCTTTGTGTTTCTCACTGAAGCTACTAACTGGACTCTGTTACTGGTTCATTACTTTTAGCCTTCACACTTGCTTCTGGTTTCTGGTTTATTTCTTTCTTTAACCAGCACTTAGAATACTGCCTGACACAGTAGGTCCTATTTTAAGTTTGTTACTGTATTAACTCTTTAATATAAAATACATTAGATACTGTTATCCTGGGCACCCCGGGTGGCTCAGCGGTTTAGCACAGCCTTTGGCCCAGGGTGTGATCCTGGGGACCCGGGATTGAGTCCCGCATCGGGCTCCCTGCATGGAGCCTGCTTCTCCCTCTGCCTGTGTCTGTGCCTCTCTCTCTCTGTCTCTCATGAATAAATACATAAAATGTTAAAAAAAAAAAAAAGATACTGTTATCCTTATTTTAGAGAGAAGGTAATTGAAGCCCAGAGTGTTTAACATACTTGCTCAAGCTCACACAGCTAGTTAGTAGTAGAGCTTAGGTTTGAACCTAGGCTGACCTGTAGTGTGACTCAAGTCTGTCTAACTACTGTGCTGTACTGCTTTAGTCCTATATGTCCACATGGATACTGTAGTTAACATCACCTAATTTCAGCTACCTTACTCCCTTGCTTATCCTTGGGGGGCTGGATATGTGCCAACTTTTCTTGCTTCTTCCTATTCCTAAATTAGGAAGAACCTGTGCAGGGAAAAAAATTATACCTTGTCTCTTTTCCTTTCCTCCTCAGCCGACCACGTGGACTGCTGGAAGGAGAGGAAATTATTTAGCTTTATTCTACTGGAAGGCTTTGTAAAATATACTCTTCCATCCCCAGTCCTGATACAGGACTCTCCCTCTCTCCATGTGAAAAGTCTGTTTAAGAATTTGTCTATTATATGGGGTACCAGGGTGGCTTAGTTGGTTAAGTGCCCTACTCTTGATGTAGGCTCAGTTCATTATCTCAGGGCCACGATCTCAGAGTCGTGAGTTGGAATCCCGCTTTGGACTCTGGGGACTCCGTGCTAGGTGTGGAGCCTGCTTAAGATCCCCTCTCTCCCTCTCCCTCTGCCATCCACACTCTCCCCCCCCCCCCCAGGTGGTGTTCTCTTTCTCTCTAAAAGAAAAAAAAAGAATTTTTGTGTTATATTTATTGTTACATTTCTTTTTTAAAAAAAAAATTTTTTATTGGAGTTCAATTTGGCAACATATAGCATAACACCCAGTGCTCATTCTGCCAAGTGCCCCCCTCAGTGCTATTGTTATATTTCTGTGTGCAGTATTCGTTGAGTGTGTTAGGATAGAAAAGAGTTGAGAACCAGTAAACTACAAATTATTTTGAAGTAAATTGTAAAACATTCAGCTATCTCAACTGAGAATGCCAGTTGCATATATTTTACTCCAAAGAAATAACTTTAGTCACTTTGTATTCATTAGAAAAATACAATGGAAAATTTCACTTTAGCAATGAAAATGCTTAACGTGGTCAAAGTTTTGTTCACTGATCTTTTATTGAATGGATAAAGCTAGTGTTTACGCTGAATATGATAAATGTTTTACTTTCTTTGATCAAATTTACATTCAAAGAGCTGTTACAAGAAAAATTCTCCCATAAAAATTCCAATATGTTGTTAAAGTGGATTTTGGTTGTATCTTATTTATATCACATGTAAGTCTGTTGCTTAATCTTTGTCATGTAAATTATAAATGTCTTCCTAGTATTCCTCGCCTTAAACAGTTTTAAAAAATGTATCAGGCTGAATAATTGCCTGTCACAATATAATCTACAGAGTTGAAATATTTTTCAACTTTTAAATGCAGGACTAGGTATGCCCCCCCACCCCTGCCCAAACGTAATAGGTGAATAATAAAAAGTAAATGTCATCTGTGCATTTAGTTGATTAACTGTCACTCGTTTATGATTGTACAACTACTTTGTACAATGTAATGGTCAATGTAGTACAGTAACAATACATTTTTAGTGGCATTATCAGCATGGGTAGAATAACTCACCATTATATTAACTAAAGCTGTATAAGCAGATTTATTTCTCATATGTGTGTTTAGATAACTGCATAAAAATGACTTTGTGTTTGGTCACAGTGAGACTTAAAGCACACTTACGCAGAAAAATGAAACCATTAAAAAAGAATAAGGAGCCAGAATTAAGTAACCTTTGGTGCAGGGTGCTAGGAAGGCAAAGAGATTGTTTGCCTTTGAGTATATTTTATCATTTTATTTATTCTCAGGATTTCCTGATAAGTTGTGATTTCACTGAAAGCTTCCCAAGAAGTAAAATGTTTACCAAAAGCTTTTATGCTATATACTTAAAGCTCTTTCTTATATATGTTTGCATATTGGAGAATTAAGTATTTGAGAAATAATTTTCATCCTCTTTAATCAGTCATTTCTAGGATAGTTTGACTCTGAATTACAAGAAGTGAGTTACTTTGAGATGACAAGTTGAGAGTATTACTCAATTTCTTTCCTTTCTTTCTATTTTCTTTACCCCTTTCTTTAGTCCTTACCAGTAATGTCTTCCAAACAGCCTTCGAAAGAATTTCTGAAATAATTACCAGAGGCCCTATTCTATTTTTCTTCAAACAATGTGATATATGGTAGGGGAATATCTAGTTGAGTACAAGATGGGTAATCTTTTTAGGATTTGGAGTTCCCTTTAAGATGGGTAATCTTGTTAGGTTTTAGAGTTCCCTTTAACTTCATGTGTACGATGTTTTAAGCCCAATCAAAAATACAATACTGAATATTTCAGACCCAGTTCTAGTAATATCAAATATTACTACAGTACAAGATGGGTAATCTTTTTAGGATTTGGAGTTCCCTTTAAGATGGGTAATCTTGTTAGGTTTTAGAGTTCCCTTTAACTTCATGTGTACGATGTTTTAAGCCCAATCAAAAATACAATACTGAATATTTCAGACCCAGTTCTAGTAATATCAAATATTTGTGTAATGTTTTTGTTTTAAAAGTATGTTTACTATATTGTTTCATATTATTTTCACAAATAGTCCCCTGAAATAGGCAAGTTAAATATTATTCTCATTTTCGAGACCTTGATCTAGGGCTTAAAGAATTTAGGCAGCATGTCTGTAAGTAGTAGAGGTACTATTAAGAACCAGAACTTTTCTTAGACCAATGCCCTGGGTTCAAGGGCTTATAAAATTTGGGGGAGTCTCTTTTGGCTAGATTGGTAGGAAAATTTGATATTATTTTGAAAAAATAGAGGGAGAACTGTTTGTCTTGAACACCTTTTAGTATTTAAAGTCAAAACTTATTCTGGTACATCTTTTAGAACTGAGTCTATAGTGGGGAAGGTTCCTACAATGGCACAGTTGTACATCCCTGGGAATTGGACAGAAACAAGCCATCTCTCCCATATGCTAAATTTAGGGGTAACTGGGTGTTTGGCCTTTATCCTTTTGGGGCTGATAAATTGTGTGTCTGTGAAGATGACCAGTCTAGGTTCAGCAAGATGGTTCAAGTGGGAGAAGATAATGGCAAATCCACTGATGACACTGGTGCTGAATCTATTTTTCTTAGCACTGTTGTCCTCTGCAAGAGAAGAGATTCTCTGATTATCTACTGCACAGCTGTACACAGAATCAATTCATTTTCTTGTAGGAACCTGTAGATGATTATTCATATCCATTCAACTTGCCTCCAGTTACACAGATATTTTCTATGCCCCAGTTTTCGCTCTTCCTTCTATACTGCAATGTTGTAAGAATAGTTATGTGGTGTTTGTTTTCAGGATGAACCCTTTTGTGTTTAACAATGTGTTACCATCTTGCCAATACAGGATTGACTCAGTCAGTGATGATACCCTTATCTTCACTTTGGAGTTTACCAACTGGAGGAGGCTTCCTCCAACTATTGAAAAGATGCTCTCCACTCGTGCCTCAAGCTCTTCTTGGGCTCTGCAGCAACATATTGGTAAGAAAGTACAATTTTAAACATGTTTCACTACTTTTTTCTTCTTCTCTAGCTATAATTTTCAGTGATCAGAATCATTGGAGAATGTATATTAAATTGGGCATCATTTGCATTTTCTTTATGTGGGGAAAGAAAGGGCTGTGGTAGTGGTGGTGGGGGATCACAGTGATTTTCTTCAACAAAAGTCATATCAGGTTTGTTAAGTTTAGTCTAAGGAATGTATAATGAAAAACAATTATTTACTGATATTTTTATTTAATGGTATAATTTTATTTCTAGTAAGGATTATGTAAACAAAAGTGAGTCCTAATAATGTTGTTAGTAAATATTTAGTTTGTGATCAGAAAAATGCTAAACTTAATTTTCCTTTTAGGAGTGTGTGTGGATTTGTGTTCTCTCCTTAATAATTTATCAACTCTAAAAGAAAGTATTACCATCTTTTATTTATACCTGTTCTTACTGAATGCATGTCAGTGTGTTAGTGTAACTATCAAGGTGAGCTTGGTGAAAATTCTGTGAATTGATTGATACTTTAAATGACTGTTTTAAAACAAATTCTCAACTTACTCTCACTAAATTTTTTTAAGCTAGTTTAAAAAAAAAGGATACAATAGAAGATTTTATACAAGGAAACCAGTTTATACAAGGAAACCAGTTTAAACTAAACCTCATATACTGCAAAGTATTCCTATTCACTTATTCAGATTTATTTTACTTTAACTATATTTTGTTAACTAGATTATATGTAGTAAGTTAGGAAAATTATTTCTTCACTGCTATTTTTGCATGAAATGTAGCTCTTCATAAAACACGTTGAATAGGTTTTTAACAAGTGAACTTATGCATATGTAGAAATGTGTCTTGTAATTTCTTGGAAAATTACATTTAAGTAAATTTTCTCAATCAAAAAACAGACATTCAGGAAAATATGCTCTTGAACTGAGGTGTATTCAGACTCTTAGAGAGTTTTCTATTGAAGAAAAAAAGTAATCTGTTTGGAGCCTGAGTCTTTTCATATATAATTTCTTTAATAATGTTGGAAAACTCACTAGCATTTAATTATTATTATTTTTTTAAAGATTTTATTTATTTATTCATGAGAGACAAAGAGAGAGAGGCAGAGACACAGGCAGAGGGAGAAGCAGGCTCATGCAGGAAGCCCAATGTGGAACTCGATCCTGGGACTCCAGGATCACACTCTGGGCTGAAGGCAGGTGCTAAACTGCTGAGCCACCCAGGGATCCTCCTAGCATTTAATTCTTAATGTTGAGAATTGCATCTTCTTTAACTAATTATGTATCTGAAATAGTAGAGAACAAGTATCTATTCAAAATAGACTATAGGACAATGAATTTGGGAACAAAAGTCAGATGAGGGAGCATATGCCAAATGGGAAAATTATTGCAGTGTATCAATTAATAAAGATATGTGACTATTTACTCTGAAGACTTTAACATATGGCAGGTGTGTCCAGATGAAGGTAAAAATTGTACATGAGTACATTACCCTGCAGTAGACTAAATCCATCAAGGGCTTCTTATTTAATTAGGTACTAGGTAGAATTTGTATAGGATAATAATCATCATCTCTTAAGAGGATTTTATTTTGGCTCCAGCTTTGCAAAAGTCTTTGTCAGAGGTGCTAATATAGCTAATGCTTTTCTGGCCTGTTTCTCTAGCCAAGACCTCTTTTCTTGGTTCCATTCCCATATACCCAACTGCCTTTTGTACATCTCCATTTGGTATCCCATATTTTGATATACCCAAAATTTGAACTTGTCATTTTTTCCTACTATTCCTGCTGTTCCTTCTGTATCCTGGTTCGGGAAGTGGAATGGTTTTGGGAGTGTTATTGAACCAGAGTGTGAGTTATTCTTGGCAGCTTTTTGTTACTTGTTTTATTAATAGCAATGATGCTCAACAGGAGTGATTTTGCCCCTGATATTTGACAATGGTTGCCAGTAGTTTTTGGTTATCACAACTGGTAAGGGGGCTTTTGCCATTTAGAGGGTAGAGGCAACGGATGCTGGTAAACATGCCACAATGTGCAGGACAGCCCACCATGACAAAGAATTTTCTGGCCTTAAGTGTCAGTAGTGCTGAATTTGAGGAACTCTGATCTACATCATCTCTTGGGTTGTCTGGTTTTAGGAAGGCCTATTAATTCATATTATGGAAAGCCTTTTTTAAAAAAAAAAGTTTTATTTACTCATTCATGAGAGACACAGAGAGAGAGAGAGAGAGAGGCAGAGACACAGGGTGAGGGAGAAGCAGGCTCCATGTAGGGAGCATGACGTGAGACTTGATCCCAGGTCTCCAGGATCACGCCCTGGGCTGAAGGCAATGCTAAACTGCTGGGCCACTGCTGGGCCACCGGGGCTGCCCCATGGCCTTTTAACTCTGTTCTAATTGCAAACTGCTTAGGAAAAGCTTGCTTTCTTCTTCCTAGTTATATTGATCTTTCAAGATATACTTAATTGATTCCTCTTCTGGAATCAAAAGACAATGGGAGCCATTACAATGTTGGATTTTAAGTAAGGCTGAGGAAAAGATCTGCGCATCTACTTAGTTGTCTGAATTTCCAATAAGATTATGCGTCTCTTCCTTTTTGTAGTTTAAGGCTCTCTCTCGATACACCCAGCTTTCCTTTTTTTCTTCAGTTTTCAGGACACTCCATTTCTTTTTTCTTTTTTTCAAGTAGGCTCCATGCCCAGAATGGACCCCAACATGGGGCTTGAACTCACAGCCCTGAGATCAAGACCTTAGCTGAGACTGAGTCGAACACTTAACCAACTAAGCCACCCAGGCACCCTGACACTCTGTTTCTGTATATTGGTTATCTTTATTTGAATCTTGAGCTGCAGGATTTCTGATGAGCAGAAGCATGGCCAAGGTTTAACACCAAAGAGAGTGAGCCCAAAAGAACAACTCTTTGACTACCTCTCAAATATATGACAGTCTTGCTTTTATCTACTTTCTCCAATAACTTATCATAGGAGTAGAAACTACTTTGTCAATATATTTCTTTAAATTTTTTGGAAAAGATACTTCTTGCATTCTACAACTATTAGCAAGCCCCAAGATAATTTTAGATGTGTAGCTCCTTAGGTATACCAGTGTCTATTCCAAGGAAAGAATTTTCTCCATTTTTTAAGTCCCTTTTCAAGACTTGGAGATGCTATGTATGGTCGAAATTCTCATTTCCTTACCTTTTTCTGCCGTAAGGAAATAGTAGCTTGCTTTGGTAGTTTATAAGTAAAAAAGACAGCTAGTCCCTTGCTGCTCATCTTTTAATAATGAAGTCAGATTTGTCTTCAAAAAGTTGTTTTGCATCAGAAAGGAAATGTATACCAGGTAAAATTTACTGAATGTTTGCAGCTTTAATGACAATTTTTTAAAATCATGTGTATTATATATACACCTCTTAGAAACATCATTTTAACCATATAGTAGTAGACTTCTTAAAAAATTCGCCAATGCCCGGTCAGCTGTCCAAGATAAAGTAAGTCTAAGTAATTAAATTCTTAGGGATAAAAGCTCTTGGCTTTAGTTCATCCCCCCTTTAATGATCAAATATGTACAATTTTATCCAAAGTATTACATGAATCTAGATTCTACAAAGGATCTAAAAGGTCCCCAGGAAACTCTCTTTATTCATTTCAGTGTTCTTCTGCTTTGTTCTAAAAAGGATTTAAAGTCGTTTATACATGTAGATTATCACAAAATAGTAAAACAGAAGTTAAAAGTGGAAGCAAAAGAAAAATGAAAAGTGAAGGTGGAGATGGATATAAAATGAAGTCAGGGAAAGCATGTAGCATGGTAATCTGAAACTTGTCTCTGGACAGGCTGTATGTTTGGCTCTGACTATACTCTCTAGTCATTGACACTAGGTTACAGAGTTCATAATATAAAACAAACTTATTGTTCAGAGGTATAGATACTCTTGGATATTGTCTAGACAATATCTTGACAGCCATGGTTTCTTGGGACTTGACTTTACCAGTTTTCAATGTGGGCTCTTGCTATTGTACCAAACTATAATTCAGTAACAGTAGTTCTTAAGAGATCAGTACTTATCATCTAGGTATTGAGATGTCTGTTGCTCTGACTTGACCAGGCCTGGATTTATAATATATGGAGGAGTGGATGACCTATATGTACTTTTTCAGTTCTCTCTAAATATTCTATCTTCCAACTCAATTTCTTAAAAAAATGTTATTTATTTAGTCTCTACACCCTGTATGGGGCTTGAACTCATGACCCCAAGATCAAGAGTCACAGGCTCTTCTGACTGAATGAACCAGCCAGGCACTTCTCAACTCAATTTTTAATAGTAGTAGTTAGTAATGAATAAAAAATTATGCTGCCTAAGAAGTATCAGAGTACAGCTATTTTGTATTGCAGGTTGACTTGAGAACATATTTTTAAGAGATAGTCGAGCTTCAAAGTAAAAGCAAAACAAAAATGGAAAATAAAGGTTGATTTGTGATAGGTTAAGTGTTCTATTTGTGAAACCCAAAGAACATTATGAGGATTCTTTGCTAAATACGGTAGGCTGAGCAAGTGTCCATAACCAGAGTTTCCTTTGAAATTTTGAGCAGTGCTCGTAGTTTGGAGCAATGCTCCTTCCTCATGTACTCTTCATGATAAACCACTATAATAAGTATACCAAACTGACTATATGTAGCATCTTATTTTAAGAGATTGTTATATTTACAGTTAAAAAATTGAAGAATAACCACCAGAAACAATTTTTTTTTTAGCAGTAGTTGATCTATATAATCCTTTCTGGTAATAATTTCCCCCCCAGCTTTATTGAGATATAATTGGCATATAACATTGGTAAGTTCGAAGTATACCTTTATGGTAATAATTAGCTAGCATTCCAGTTGTCTACTCAAGCCATTTCTAGTTTAAGGTGTAATAAAATGTATCCAGTTTTAAAAGAACATTTTTCTGTTATCTATAGCAAGAATATGTATCTTGTGCAAAAGGTGAATCTTGTATCTTAAAGATACATCTTTTAAGATGTATCTTTTTTTTTAAGTTTACTTATTTATTTACTTTTAGTTGTGTGTACACCCAACATGGAGCTTGAACTCCTGACTCTGCACTACTGACTGAGCCAGCCAGATGCCCCTCAGGATGTATCTTCTGTATCATTAAGTTACTTGTTAAAAAGATGGGAGGTGGGATCCCTGGGTGGCGCAGCGGTTTAGCGCCTGCCTTTGGCCCAGGGCGCGATCCTGGAGACCTGGGATCGAATCCCACATCAGGCTCCCGGTGCATGGAGCCTGCTTCTCCCTCTGCCTATGTCTCTGCCTCTCTCTCTCTCTGTGTGTGACTATCATAAATAAATGAAAAAAAAAAAAAAGATGGGAGGTGTGGCACAACACATTTCAGGCTAATGGGGAGTTTACTCCTCTGCTACTTTGACTCTTATGGTAGTGATATGGTTCGGGTTTTGCATGGACATAAGGCCAAGTAAAATGGTTAAAGATTTGAGCTCTGGAATTAAATAGACACACCTCCACTACTTTCTAACTATAGAAAAGTTACTTATATCTCTGGTTTCTTCAATTAAAAGAAGGGATAATAATAATAGAACCTGCCTCACATAATTTTTACAACAGATTTTGTCATTGTGGCAGAGACAGATCTCAGTTAACAGAGTTCTGATTCATTTTCCTCTTCCTTGAAACACAGGAAGACTGAATTTTCCAGCCTCGATTATCCAGTGAATGGTGTTAAGTGGTCAAAGGTCATTGGGTGAGCTCTCTATGCTCTCACTTCTCTTGCTGAGGAAATGTGAAAGCCACATTGGAGATGGTAGTGACACAAGGTGGAAGTAACCTGAAATACTTACTTGTCATTTCCGGCACCTACGCTGGAGCGTCACCTGGCCCCAGGAGGATTTTGCTTGAGAAAGAAATAAACCTTTGTTGTGTTAAGATACTGGTTTTAGGATTCATATGCTATCACAGTACAACATAGCATGTAACCCAGTTTACCATAACTAAGTCTTATTTGAGTCCATGCCCAAGAAAAGGTCAATAAAAGCTACAAATCATGTGGTAGTGTACTTGGTAATGAGTATTTATACAAATGCTGTGTGGTGGAATAGTTAACCAAAACTCACCTGCTGCTTATTTTATATACTTACTTGCAAAACCCCAACTTGCATTTTTCTGATAAGATGTTCAGTAAATTGAAAGGTCTCTAAATTTGGTAGGAATCAGGAACGTATGTGGAGTACAGAGTTGCCCTTTCGAAACTACAGGAAAAATGGTGTATTGTGTCTAGTCACAGGGGCTGTGCTCATAGAATCATAGCTCAGTATTTGGTGAGACTCAGAAGCCACTATTCACAGTGGTTTTTAACTCTAGAGGCATTTCCTCTGGTTTGAGGCATTATCACCAAGAACCCCAACAGTAATTGCCTATCATCTTGAAAAATTAAACATGTGATCTTCTGTTTATAGAAACTTGACCTCCAAGATTCCAGCCCTATTATTGGCCTTCATAACTAGCAGGATCATGCCTTGATTAACAGTGTCCTATAGCCTGCCCTTATTGTTAGATTTAAGAGCCAGACTTAGTTTTGGGTTTTTTTTTTTAAATGAGAAATTTATAGTTTAACTTAAAATTTTAACAAGATTCCATCTGCCCATATATAATTTTAGCTTCACACAGCCTCTTAGAATCCAAGTGTAGCTTCACATAGCTTCTTACTAATGCATGTGGCTGTGTGTGTGTGTGTGTGTGTGTGTGTGTGTGTGTGTGTGTGTGGTGAGGGAAATTCTTAACTAAATTAGATACTAATGGGTTGTAGCCATAGTTGCTGAAACATTTTGCCATTAAAACTGTTTTGATGTTGTCAGTAGTCTGTTGGTAAGCTAAGAGAGGAGAAAATATTGCCCTAGAGCAATTAAAACAGAATTTTTAAAAGCATTCAAATATCAGATCACCAATATTATTTGAAAGACCATCTTACTACTCCTAGATATGTACTGCATTGGATTTGTGTGCAGGTAGACCCTGGGGACAGGGATGTCCCAATTAAAACAAACAAAAAATTTTCTAGATGCAAAATATCTATTTTAAGGTAGAAAGGCAATTAGAATAGAAGCTTTAGCTCTTGATAGCTTATTCATTTGAGAACTTTTAATCACTCAATCTGTAATTTTAGTTAGTTCCAAATATGGATCATAGGCAGAAATCTTCAGTGAAGAGAAGCTATCATGTATTTCTATGGGCGGACTTTTACAAATCTTGCTGTTTATATCCATTAATTCCCTGGTGAGTGGATTCTTTAATTACATGTCAGCTGTGTATTAGGCAAAATGAATGAAGAAATAAAGTGAGCATAGTTCTTTTAGTACAATGGCCAAAGGGAATGATGCAAAGTCATGGCAGAGAGGCTTGAACATATTTTACAGATTAAGGGATCTCAGTTTGTAAAAACAACATTAAAGATTTGGTTAGATAAAAATGATTATTTATGTAATCCACAAAGCCAGAGAGAGATGGGATTAGCCTCAAATAGGCCATTTCTTTGAGAAGAAGAGAGATGAAGATGGAGTGATTAGAGATAAGTTTGTAGTTGGAGAACTAGGCCCTCAGAGAGAGAGAGTGCCCCAAAGACCTCCTATTTCACTTTGAAGATTTAAGAATCAAATCTATTTTGATTGCTCTGGCTAAACCGCTGAGCCACCGGGGCTGCCCTCATGTCCATTTTATAGATAGATGAGGCATTATGCCCATGTTACAGAGGAAGAACTCAAGGTCAAAGTACTTAAATGACTTGTCCAAGGTCATACAACTTGTTAATAGTGGCTTCTCAACTCCACACAGATTTTTTTACCCTATGGTGCTCTTTCCTTTCATTCTGTTTATTGTTGTTCTACTGGTCATTCTCCATGTTTTGATTTCCTGCCCTAATCTTTCATTTATTTTTCAGAACCCTCAGGAAATTGCTTTCTGTATGTTGTTTAGAGGTTTTGGCTGTAATCAGTACGAGAGAGAGAGAGAGACTGTACTAGTAAATTAAGAAAGATTAGGAACAAAGGACAACCAGAAAGACAATATATTAATGTTAGAAATATAAATTGTACTAGATACCCCAGAAGTCAAATGAATACATTTGATATGGAAAGCCATGCAGAAGAACCATCAAAATATGGTCTAGGCAGATGGATCATTTGAATATTGGCATCAGGGCAGGCTAGAGATGATTGATTGTGGAAAACATAGATAGTGGGTCTGTATGATCTAGTTCAGTGCTATAGGAAAGTTGGCATTAATGAGCATAATGAATTAAGAATTGTAGGGTTTAGTTTTATCATTTTTCATCTTAATGAAACTTCATGTAACATGTAGCCTTCTATTTTGATTGCTCTGTCAGTACATACAATAAAACGAACAAAACTGAAGAATTCCGTATAGGAATGAAAAGTTAAAGGTTGCTTGTCTGCTAATAGGTCTATAGATAAGCTAGGTTTAACATGCTAAATTGAATATGATTGGGTCAGAAAAGTGACTTTAAATTATAGCATGATTTCAGACATGATTTTCTAGGCTACCAATCAGTGCCATAATCCCAAGGAGACAGAGATATATTTAACAGATTAAAATCTGGTTTTAACAGGTTTTCATTAAGTACGTTTTTATATACATAAAACTTCTGGGCTATTTCATATTATAAATTCAAGTCATGGCTTGATCTTTCAGCCTCGTGGCAACACATCTGGAAATACTATGCATCAGTGAAACTTTCATAGGAATTTTGTGAGCTTTAAAATACTGCATATATGATCATAAAGTTCCATAAAGGGAACTTTATGATCATATATGATTATAAACTTTATAATGCCAGTATTCACTGGCATATTAAACTAAGATGGCACTGAGGGGTATATTATTGTCTATGTTAATAATCTACAAATGAAAGACTCCCTTCAGTTCAAGTGAATATAGTTCTTCCCTCTAACTGTTCATGATGCCATTGAGCTACTGTGCTCACAGGAGAAAAACCAAAATGGCACAATTAAAATTGTAACCAATGTCAACAAGTAACTATACTCCTTTTTTGGGGGGTATTATGAAATGGAAAGATCTTCTGAAACTTAGAATGGTTCCAGTGGCTTAGAAGATGTTAGAGAATTATTTGGGGCTTTTCACACTTGAAGGGATCCTAGACTTTGAGTTAAATCGTTTAGATTTAAAATCAGCTTTATTGTTGATGTACAGTGTCAACATGGGCAAGTTACTTAAACTTTTCATAGCAAGTGTGGCTTGACCACAAGATGACTAAATAGCCTCATATTTATATATATATATATATATATATATATATATATATATATATATATATATATAAATGGCTTGCTTAGTTTTAATGATGGTGCTACAATGGTGTAGTCAGATAGCCTGGAAAAGCTTGTTGGCACTGCAGGAGGCTGTGGGGCAGCCAGAGGAGTTTGTAAGTCAGTGTCATCTGGCAAGTCAGAGATGCTGGAGAGGCATTAGGAATCCTTTCACCTCAAGTGGGCCTCTCTCTTCTGGGTTGTACAGCCATCCTTTATCTTCCTTCTGAGTGTGTACTAATTATCTGTTAACAAGAAAGCAGAATGAAGAGATTTCAACTGAACAAGATGCACAAACTGTAACTGAATATAAGTAAAAATTCTTTTAACCAACCTCAGTGTAACTCACCTACTCCAATTTTGTCACTTCCTCTGTCAATCCCATCTGACCATGCCTGTGGTGTGCTTAGTGTTTGCAGCTGATAGGATACTTTCTAGTATGCTGACATACTTGTGTTCCTACCAGCTGAGTTGTGTGCTTACTAAGAATCAGCTATACTTGTTTCTAAAGCTTTTATGACATTTGTGCATACCCAGTGACATTAGGACCAATTATTGTTCCTGGTCTCACTGGGTAAGAAGGCTTCTTTATTACTTAATAGTTCAACATAGGTAACCTACTCATTGAAGTTGAACCCACTTACTCATTTGGGAAACTGGGCGTTTGTAGTTTGGGCAAGCTTTTTCTATGCATTCTTGCTTATCTCTGTGTTGCTCCCCCTACCTGTGTATCTTAGAAGTGAGAAAAGAATTCTTTAAGTTTGCAGGATAGGGTAAAATTTAAACAAGATATAGATATGGAAACACTGCAAATAAATGTTTTTGTAGATGCTACAGTCTTAATATTTATAATGGGGAGTCCATGAGTCATGATTTGAGAAAATTCTCAGGTTTTCTTAGATTGAGGTTTATGTACAAAATCCTAGAACTAAAAAAAAAAAAAAAAATCCTAGAACTCCTTTGCTTTTCTTATTTGGCATTTTGAAAAACTATGGTTTGAGGAGTTTCTCACACTCCTACTAAATTAAACTTAAGCCAATATGCTTAAACAAAAATGTTAGATTTCTTAGACTAATAAAAAACTAGATTTGATTCACATAAAACCAATAGTTGTTTTTAGTACTCTCAGTTTCTGTGGACATCAGCTTCTTTTGTTAATGCTTCTCATCTTAGAAAATGAAATAATAGCTTATGATTCTTAATAAAGTACATCTGTATTGTCCTTTAATTAGCAATTAGCTTTTGGCAGATGTAGTTTTAAGTGTATATGCATGCTTTGGTGTAATATGCACTTGAGTTTGAATCCTGACGCTACCATGTACAAGGTGTATAACCTTTGGAAAGTTACTTAAACCTCCTTAAACCTGTTTTCTTACCTCTATATGAACATGATAATACATACCTCATAGGGTTAATGAAGATAAAAAGATAATGTATGTGAAATGTATGGGCATGTGGCATAGTAGGTACTCAGTAAGTGCTCCTTTTCTATCAGTTTTAAATTTTCATTCTAAGTCATGGATAAAAAGAGGAAACTTACGTAAATTACTCATGCACCTAATGTGGTGGTCTAGAGACTATTTGCAATGAAACAGAGTAAGAGGGATATAGTATTTGCTGCTTTAAGTTTCTATCATTTCTAAAATTATTTCATCCATTTCTTAAGTACCAACTGGTATTGCTGCATCTTTAGGATATGAAAATTTAGTTTTATGTGGCCCTGAATACTTTCAATGTGTGACGAGAGAGGAGAGAGAGAGAGAGAGAGAGAGAGAGAGAGAGAGAGGAACCAGGTAAAGGCTGTAAGAAGAATGAAAGGAATAGGGGCAGCCCGAGTGGCTCAGCGGTTTAGCGTGGCCTTCAGCCCGGGGCCTGATCCTGGAGTTCCAGGATCGAGTTCCACGTCGGGCTCCCTGCATGGGGCCTGCTTCTCCCTCTGCCTGTGTCTCTGCCTGTGTGTGTGTGTGTGTGTGTGTGTGTGTGTCTTTCATGAATAAATAAATAAAATGTTAAAAGGAATAAATGAAATTTGTTGTGGTCATCCCCACCTAACAAACCTTTTAAAAGTAATCTAAGTGACATATGCTTTCTCTTTTACCACAAAGAATTGGAAAGTTTTAAAAAAGAATATTAAAAAAAATTCATCTTTCCTTTTTTTGTTTCTCCAGCCTCTGTTCCGTCCCTTGCCCACCTTTGTCGTTTGGAAATTCGGTCCAGTCTAAAACCAGAACACCTACGATCTGACAGTTTTATCTGTCAGTTGCCACTTCCTAGAAGCCACCATAATTATTTGCTCTATGCAGAGGTTCTGAGGATGAATGAAGTTCCAGAATTGGCAGTTATTCAAGATGGAGAAATCAGTGAAGCTACTTAATGCAGCTCATGTCTTACTCTGAAAACCACCAAAACGAAGAGCCATGCAATACAAATTCTTCATGATTTTATAGTCATAAAAGATGATTTTTGTTGGTTAGGTTTTGGGTGGGGGGGCAGTAGTTTAATGCAAATGTTTACAATTGGGCTTTCTGATTAAAAAAAATACTGTAAACTTCACTTACGTTACTCTGTTGCAGATTCATCACCAGCACATTTTTATGTTGTAGATTCATTTACCTAACCATTTTCTGCTTTATTCTGTTAATGAACTGCAATGCTGCTTCTAGTGCTAACCATGGCATATTTCCACCTATGATTCAGTGTTTGCCTAGGGCTAGGAGCTTAGAATCAAATGCATAAAACTTCCCTGGAAGTGTACACACAGTGGGATTGAATCTGTTACTGTTACTATTATTTTATCTGGGGTTGACCATCTTTTATGTTTATAAAAAATATTTTACATTCCATTCTCATTTCTTAATTCAGTCAGTTTTATGAAGAATTTCTACTCACTGGCTTTTCACAGATAAACTCAGGGGAGAATTTTTTTTTTTTTTAAAGAAAATAGAAAATGAATAATTTTGCTGTTGTTGGTTTCTTCCTCTCCTCCCCCCCGCCCCAATTCCTTGGTACTCTCTTTGGCTAAAAGAAACTCCCATTTCTGCAAAAATAAGAACAGATTTAAACTCAAAAATAGGCTCAGTTGAAAATAATTAGGTTAGTATTGAAATAAAGGAGCATTTTACCACATTTTAGAATACTGATCAGGACACAGGGAGATTTCTGTGGCAACCATCTTTAAAGAAAGAAAGCTATATATTTCTGTCACTTAGTATAAAATAAAACATTCGAGCTCCATTTAGCGTCCAAATCTGAGCACAGCTTTGATCATAAGCAAAGATTGCCAGTTATATTAATATTATACTGTTCTTCCTTTTGATTATCTAGATAGGTTATCAAGTAGTCCTTGGTCCTATGAAATAAAGAATAAACCTCAGAATCCTAAGTTAATGAAACACCACCTCATTGGTTTTACAGTTGCTCAATATAAATCTATGGCCAGAGAGGACTAAACATTGGATCAGCTGAGCTATGGTAAGATGTTGGGGACCAGCCTTAAAAGAAAGTTTATGAAAGCATGACTATTATGATAGACAGTTAGGAATTGGGTCCACAGGAGGGCAAGGCTTCTGTCCTAATGGGATCCTGTGGTTTAAAATAGATGGGAGTGTCAGCCAGGTCTATCCCTACTAGGCCTTTGTTATTTGGTAACAGCGGTGATGAAGACAGACCAAATGATGGAAGCATTGTTAAGGTCCAGAGACTGAACTTGGTCCAGATTAGAGCTATAGTTGCTGCCTGTGAGTGGAGATAGAGTTTGAATGTGGGTATACAGCAGAAATAAGTGTAAATATGGAACACCAGTTGGAAATTCTGATACTTAATAAATTCCAAGAATATATATACTATGTAGTAATTTCTAAGTGTTGTTTTAATCTTTATTTTTCCAAATCCTAGGTCTCCAATTTTTAACATAAACTGGTTTATCATTAGGGCCAAATACACATAGAATGTTTACATTTGACGGTGAGTCTTCTCATGTGTTTTTGTTCATGTTCAGTGTATGATAAAAATTAAACTATCCATAACATCATTGAGCTCTTGTTCTTAAGAATCTGAAAATGGGTATTTCAGAGACATTTAAAAGCCATATTTAAGACATAAATAACTTTATTTGCTGTATACCACATATTTCTTTTAGACTGCTTTATAATAAAATGTTTATGGCATTTATGACTTACAGCAAGGATTCAGTGAGAAATCTGAAAGTATCTATGGGTATTGAGTTACAGTTACAACTTCTGATCAAAATGATGCCTCTGGTTGTTGTGAACCATAAACCCTGCCTATATGCCTAATGGTGCTTTAATACTCTCCATTTTTATTTTTTATTATTATTTTAAAAATATTTGTGCTGTTGTTTTTAATACTCTCATTTTAAAGTCACAGTGAGCTTCCTGAAGAACTTTATGGTACTTATTACTAGAGCAAGACACAGATCAGTTTTAGTAACAGTTGTCAAGATTTCACATGCACACATCCCTACCCAGATCCTGTGTTATCCTTTATTTCCTGTCGGTCCTTCCTGTCATAGGATATTTTTTTGTGATCATTTGATGGAACAGTGGTAACCTGAACATTGTTTATTTCTAACTCTCCTTTTTTGCCAAGTAGCAAGTGTCTTGATATGTACCTTTCTTGATGGCCCTAGTTCCCAGAGATGAGTTACACTCCTCTTGTGTTCCATGACCATCCACCTATGTCAGTGATAATCCTTAATAGACAGCCAGAGTGTCATATTTATATCACATGACCAGTGGGTACCTCTAACTTTAAATCTGTTCTTTCCACCTATGTCTATCTGTAAACCTATGTGAAAATTGTTGTTTTATAGATTTTCAAGTGTTATGTTAGGTATAGCTTGAAAACATTAGTATTTTTGATTACTCCCTAAAATTTATAATTTTCTTGCTCCTCAAAAATGTATCTTGAATAACTAGTACAAATGTAAATATCCATGTCTTCTCTGAAATAGTAAACTTGGTAGTTCCATGAACATGGGATATAGAAAGAAGTTGAGAAAATCCATCTAAAAGTTTGCCTTTCACTTTTATACTCCTCTGTATTCTTAGAGGTATATTCCCCTGATTATATTCATTAGTCATAGAAATATTTGTTTGAGAAGGAGCTCTGCAATTTTTATTAGCAGGTGCCTTAGTGCTATTGTGGAAAGATTTTAAGTTGCTAGTGATGTGGCCATTTTCAGTTTTATGAGCCAAGTGTTTTATTTTTTATTATTATTATTTTAAAATGTTTATTTGAGAGAGAGCACAAGCAGAGGGGAAGGGCAGGAGAAGAGGGAAAAGCAAGCTCCCCACTGAGCAGGGAGCCCGATATGGGACATCATTCCAGGACCGGGAGACCACAACCTGACCCCAAAGGCAGATGCTGAATCAACTAAGCCACCCAGGCTCCCTATGATCAAGTGTTTTAGGTCTAACAATTTAGGAGAATAAGCAGTAAAACTGTACACTGCTGTCTTCCAATTTCAGGAGTTCATCCTTTGTATAAAGCAAATGTAGACTCTGCCCACTGGCTTCATCCAAATATTCAATTTAAAGAGTTTCTCGGAGCTAAAGGAATTTCTAGAGCTTTTCCTGTGAACTGAGACATAATAATAGTACCATGTGTACTATTAATTCCCCTGAATTTCTTGTCCTAGAGCACTTTCCTCCTTCTCTCTTATACCAGGCAGCCGGTCACATATAACTATCAAGACTAATATGTAGAAGAGAGCTTACTCATGATTCTATGTGACCTAGGGTAGTTAGCTGAAAGATAATTAAGAGTGGGTATACCTGCATCACAAAAGGAGTATGATATTTTATTTAGAGCAATTGTTGAATCTCTGTGTCTACACTTAAACATTCTCTCTAGGAGATAGTAAGTCTGGGCCCATGTTTGAAGGTATCATGTAGTTTTATAAACACTTTTTTTCTTCTCTTTACCCTTTTCCATTTTTTACAAAACATTTAGTGAAAATTCAGTCTGTGTATTCATTCTGTGTAACATTTAGTGAATATTCTTCTGTGTAACTATTGTGATTTCCTGTTTTGCTTTCTCTTTGTTTTTCTCTGAGGCTAAATTAATCTATCCTCATTTGTATTTGTTATTATTATTATTAAATTACAGGTAGCCATTGAAATACAGTACTTCTTAGTAAGTAACGTTTTTTGTTGGAGTCGATAAAAACCTGTGGTTTTAATGAGAGGGAACTAATGATGCTTCATATTTTTTGGGAAATTTTGGTGGAAAAATACAGGTAATTTTTAAGATATATTTATTTGAGAGAGAGTATGAGCATGGGGAGGGGCAGAGGGAGAGGGAGAGGGAGAGAGAATCTCCAGCAGACTCCTCATTGAACGCAGAGCCTGACGTGGGATGTGGGGCTTGATTTCACAACCCTGAGATCATGACCTAAACTGAAACCAAGAGTTGGATGCATAACCAAACTGAGCCACCCAGGTGTCCTGAAAAATAAAGTTTTTATTTGCGACCACATGTCAGTAATTTATACTGAGAGGCCAGTCTGAATTATATTTTTTATGGAAACATATACTTTGAAACATACTTGGGGTGTCGATTTTAAGTCTATTTTCTGCAAGTGTTTTAGTGATAAGACATTTAAAATTTTTTTTATTTTTTTATTTTTTTTAGACTTTTAAATTTTAAATAAAAGGACATCTGTTACCCTCTCCCCAAGCTAGTAAAAATCTTAAAAAAAATTCTTACGCAGTAATAACAATAGTAGCACATTTAGTTGTTTCACTTTAAAAGAAAAAGACATTTTAAAACTAGAAAGAAGAGGGAAGAAGGGAGATAGAGCCATAGTCTTATCATCTGGACCCAATATTAACGTTAACCTATATATTAGAATATTTTCTTTCTCTCAGGCTTTTAAAAAATCTGTACACATGTTTGAGGATGTTTTTTTCCTCCCATAGATAAAATCAAGCCACTGTTACAGTTTTGTACCCGATCAAGCCTTTTGTTTGTCATGTTAATGATACCTGTGGCCAAGCTCAAGCCATGAGTTATCACAAATTATGAATTGGTAAGAGTGAGAAATAATGAGAAATTTCTGGGTTGATTATTTTCCTAGCACATCTGCATAAAGCAAATAATCCCTCTCAGCTACTTGGAGAGGAGAGTGGAGGAGAGACCATTGTAAACCTGCATTAGTCATCTGGTTTCAACCCAGATAGTCCTGTAGTTGCTTATCTTTTTCATGAACTCTACTATAATTATGTATGCTATCTATTTTTAATGAAGAAATTTAAAATACTATTGTTGCAGTAAAGACTTGTGTCTGTATGGTTTTCCTGTCTCTTGGTTTCTTTCTCATGCATAGCACTAATAGATGAAGCAGAACAGGTGGTAATTGCCATTGGCGCGCTGAGACTTGTGAGTAGCATCTGTTTATGTCTCTTTTACTATCAAATGGTTAGCATAACCTTCTCTTCACTGCTTTCCTATGTGGATGATAAAAGTCTATCATGAGTCATTATAAGGTGCTAATTTACACTCTTTTTCTAACATGATGGAATAGGTGAAGAAGAAAGTCCATCTGGTGACTAAATATGACTATGATTTGAATCAAACAATTAAAAAGAAGGCATAATACTTATGAGCTTATTACAGAATATTGGATCAAAAAGTATGTGCCAAATATATCAATTCCAAGCTGGAGTAGTTCCATAATTAGATGCATTAATTAGCAATGTGTACTCTATACTTCCATTTTGACACTTAAAAGTATTTACTTTGTTTTACAGAAAACATTCAAATTCTTATGGTCTTCATCTTGCTTTGTAATTATTTGGTTTTATTAAGCCCACTTTTAAATGTCATGGTGTGGTATTTGTGCATGTTGATGCAAGTGCAAACTTACTCTTTTTTATCCTTTTATTATGGAAAATTTCAAGCATAGAGAAAAATAGAGAATTGTATAATGAACTTCCATGTTCCCATCACTCAGCTTTAATAATGACCAACTCATGCCCACTCTTATTTCCTTTTCCCCACCAGTTCCTTCTCTCCCATAGCTATTTTGAAGCAAATTCCAAATGTATCATCTATTAATATTTTAGTATGTATCTCTAGAAGTCAAGGACTCCCTTTTAAAAACATAACTATAATACGATCATTACACCTTCCTAAAAAACCCAGTGATTTTTTAATATCAAATATCCTGTCAGTATTTACATGTTTTTAATTGTACTATGACTTTTTAAATGGTTTGCTTAAATATCCAAAAATATCACTGTGATGTGATTCTTTTTTCACTGAAATTCTTTGGTTGAAGACAGGTTATTTTCCCATAGACTTTTCCACAGTTTGGATTTTGCTGATTATAACCCTTTGCTGTCATTTAACCCCATGCTGTTTTTTATTGTATTAGTTATATATTCCTGTGTAATACATTGCCTCAAAACTTTCTTTTCAATAATCGATTCTCCAATATCCTTTAAAGATGATCACTAAGTCCTTTTTTTAATATTAATATAAGCGTGGACTTTTGATATGTTCTAATCCATTGCAGCTATTACCCTTAAATTGCAGTTCAAATTGTTCCATCTTTAGCTAGTATTTAAGTGGTCTTTGATAGCTTTTTTTTTTTTTCTTTCTGATAATAAGATATTCCAGTTTTATCTTGTACATTTCTTTCCTCGGACCTGGAATTGGCCGTTTTCCCAAAGACCTTTGTTTCTTTGGAAATGGTATTGTATAGACTTCAGTATGTGTTATGTGCACACACTCATGCACATGCACACACAGAGTAATCTTGGCATTAGGGGTGTTCCTTTCTACTGGTTTGATCACTGTTCAGTGAGCAGAGCTAAGAAGTATACATTCTGTTCATGTTCTTTATATTGATAATTCAAATTCAAGAATACATTTTAAAAATTCAACTTCAGTGATCTTACAACTATATATATTTCCTTTCTTCATGAGAGACACAGAGAGAGAAAGGCAGACACACGGGCAGAGGGAGAAGCAGGCTCCCTGCAGGGAGCCTGACATGGGACTCGATCCTGGGACTCCAGGATCACGCCCTGGGCTGAAGGCAGATGCTGAACCACTGAGCCACCCAGGCGTCATATATTTCCTTTCTTATATGCCGAATATCCTACTTCTCAATGACACTACAGTTACCCATTTATTTTATACAAGATTAATACAATAGTTTCAGAATAGCAATTTCTAAACTACCATCAGTAATATTAGTGTAAACAGTTTAAAAATTCTATCTGCCCCAATTCTTTTTGTTATTTAGGTATATGTCACAATAGGTGTACAAATTGCTATGTTTCCAACTTACTTGAGTGCAAAGGATCATGTGTTTTATTTTTATTTTGTCTTTTAGGAATTTTTAAAATGTAATTTTGCCTTAGAAATATTTACATGATTTAAAGTTAAATGTACAGAAAAAAGTATATTCAAAGAAATGTGACTTCTGTCTTCTGTTCATTGTATTTCCTCCCTCTCCCATAAGAAAAGATTTTTAAAAAATAATTTATAGCTTGTTTGAAAATTCATTTTAAATGTAAGCATATATTTTCAAAGCCCCCTTCCTAAGATAGGCAAAAGAATAGTATACACAGCTTTTTCCATCTTGCTGTTTTTCAAGTAGTATAATCTGAATATTAATAATAAAAAGAAATGAGGATAGCCTTTATATTTTTATAGCAACTGTGCTGATACACCAAAGTTTATTCAGTCTTTCCTCTACTGATGGATATTGGAATTATTTCTTGTTTTGTGCTATTACAAATGGTGCTTCATTGAATAAATTTATGCTGTTTGTATTTTTACCAGTTTATCATTGGAAGGTTCCTCGAATGGGAATTACTAGGTCAAAGGGTAAATGCATGTGAGTTTGCTAGATACTGCCAATTTCTTCTGCATAGGCAAATCGTATGTGCCGTTAATGTTTGAGTGTCTATAGAGTCATCAAATGTTTACCTATTTGCCAGTCGTGGGTGACAAATATACCTTAGTATAGTTTTAGCTTGGATTTCTCCAATGAGCAAGATGGAACGTCTTTTCATATTGGTGGGAGGAATGGACCCAATTTCTATGTGATTATCCAGTTATCTTAGCAATCTTTGTTAGAAAATCCCTCTTTTTTCTCCCCCTTCCTGTATGTTCATCTGTTTTATTTTTTAAATTCCACATACGAATAAAATCATATAGTATTTGTCTTTCTCTTGCTGACTTATTTCACTTAGTGTAATACACTCTAGTTTTATCCATGTTATTGCAAATGGCAAGATTTCACTCTTTTTGATGTCTGAGTACTATTCCAAAGATAGGTTAGATCTATCTATCTATCTATCTATCTATCTATCTATCTATCATCTATCTATCTATATATCTATCTTAGTTTGGAATAGTACATATCCATATCTATCTATGTATCTATCTATCTAAGTTTGGAATAGTACATATCCATCAGTCAGTGAACATTTGGGCTCTTTCCATAGTTCAGCTATTGTTGATAATGCTGCTGTAAACATCGGAGTTTGTGTATCCCTTCAAATCAGTATTTTTCTGTCCTTTGGGTAAATATGTAGTAGTGCAATTGCTGCATCATAGGGTTGTTCTTTTCTTTTTCTTTAAAGATTTTATTTATTCATGAGAGACACAGAGGCAGAGACATAGGCAGAGGGAGAAGTAGGCTCACCGCAGGGAGCCTGATGCAGGACTTGATCCCAGGACCCTGGGATCATGACCTGAGCCAAAGGCAGATGCTCAACCACTGAGCCACCCAGATACTGAGTTTTTTTGTTATTAATTGATTTATATAGTTGGCTGCTCCCAGATCCGAGGCATAAATATGTATAATCATTAGATCTTCTTGATGGATAGACCCTTTTATTATGATATAGTGCCCTCCTTCATCTTTTGTTGTAGTTTTTGGTTTAAAAATCTAGTTTGTCTGATGTAAGTGTAGCTACTCTGGCTTTCTTTTCACATCCATTAGCATGATAGATCATCCTCTCCATCCTCTCACTTTCACCTTGGAGGTGTCTTAGGTCTAAAATGAGTCCAGCATATAGCAGGGTCTTGTTTATTTATTTTTAAATCCATCTGATAACCTATATCTTCTGATTGGAGCATTCATTCCATTTACATTCAAGTGATTATTGACAGATATGAATTTAGTGCTGTTATATTACCTGTAAAGTCATTGTTTCTGGAGTGGTCATGAACTCCTTTAGTTTTTGTTTGGGATTTTTTCCCCCCTGGAGGGAGTAGTAGGGAGAGGCAGAGGGAGAGGGAGAGAATCTTAAGCAGGCTCCCCACCCACAGCCAGCACAAGCCTGATGTGGGGCTTGATCTCACAACCCTGAGATCATGACCTAAGCTTAAATCAAGAGTCAGAAGGTTAACCAACTGTGCCACCCAGGCGCCCTTGTCTGGAAAACTCTTTCTATTTTGAATGACAGCTTTGCTGAATAAAGTATTCTTGGCTGCATATTTTTCTCATTTAGCACTTTGAATATATCATGCCACTTTCTTCTGGCCTGCACAGTTTCTGTGGAGACATTGTTGCTAACCTTATTTGTCTTCCCTTAGAAGTTAGGGATTTCTTTTCCTTGTTGCTTTCAGGATCCTTTCCTTATCTCTGTATTTTGCAAATTTTACTAGGCTATGTCTTGGTGTGGCTGGCTTTTATTGATTTTGATGGGAGTTCTCTGTGCCTTCTGGATTTTAATGTCTGTTTCTTTCTCCAGGTTAGGGAAGTTTTCAGGTATAATTTATTCAAATAAGCCTTTTGCCCCTTCCCCCTAAGGTATGAATGTTATTATGTTTTATGAAGTTTCTGAGTTCCCTGAGCCTACATTCGTGATCCAATATTTTCTTTCCATCTTCTTTTCAGTTAAAATTATTTCCCATAATTTTATCTTCTGTATCGCTTATTCCTCTGTTTCTTCCATCCTGTGGTCATTATATTCAGTCAGTTTTGCATCACAGTTACAACATTTTTATTTTGGCCTGACTAGTTTTTAGGTCTTCTATCTTTATGGTAGAATTTAGTTTCTTCTATGCTTTTCTCAAGCTCAGCTAGTATCCTTATGATTGTTTTAAATTCTGATTCAGGCAGGGATCCCTAAGTGGCTCAGAGGTTTAGCGCCTGCCTTTGGCCTAGGG
This sequence comes from Canis lupus dingo, assembly GCF_003254725.2. NCBI lineage: Eukaryota > Metazoa > Chordata > Mammalia > Carnivora > Canidae > Canis > Canis lupus. Next base: position 55,654,770 of record NC_064252.1, on the reverse strand, counting down.
CGTGATCCTGGAGTCCCGGGATCGAGACCCAGATCGGGCTCCCTGTATGGAGCCTGCTTCTCTCTCTGCCTATGTCTCTGCCTCTCTCTCTCTGTGTGTCTCGAATGAATAAAAATCTTTAAAAAAAAATAAATTCTGGTTCAGGCATATTATATCTATCTTGTTTAGCTCTCTGCCTGTGATCTCTTCTTGTTCTTTCTTTCGGGATGAATTCCTCCATCTGGCATTTTGTCTAGATATCTGTCTTTTGTAGGTTAGGAAAGACTTTGCCTGGTATTATTTCCAGTAGAGCTAAAGCTTTGCAGCACTCTATGATCAGTAGACCTGGTGGGTACAGGGGATTTGTGCTGGTCTTCTGTGCATTAATAAAAAAGACACCTGCATAGTGGAGGGGGGTAGGGGCTTGGTGTTAGCAGCTCAAGCCTCCACTGTGGGCACTTTGCCACTCACTGAAGTCCAACTGCACTGATGAGAGGAGTGAAAAATGGAGAGGGGAGTTCATGCTGGCTGCTGTTCAGGAAGCCCTCACAGAAGAGCAAACGATCTCCTTTCTTTGTCCCAGGCTTCTTCAGATCCTTGCCTTCACCCTGTCTGTGTCAGCTGTCTGCCCACCAGTAGTGCAGTGCTCCTGGGTTTTATCTCAGGCGTGTGGCTAGGTCTCAAAACTCCAAATTTTAAGGACCTGGCATGGCATGGACCTGCACTGATCCTCTTGGGGAGGGTCTTGCTGCACTATGGATGGTACCAATTTCTGCCAGAAAAGTAACTAGGGGTTTATAGCAAAGCACAGCACAGCAAAAAGCCAGCATCCAGGGTAGTTGCTTTCAGCAGGTGTCTTTGCTCATATGCTAGTGAACGGGGCAGCTCAGTGTCACTTGCCAGCTCTTGTTCCCTGAGAGTGCCTGCCTCTCCCAAATGCACTCCAAGAAGGGAGGGCAACTCTCTCTCTCAGTGGTTGTCCTAGAGATTACAATGAACACCATAATCTATTACAAGCTAGCTCAGATTAATACCAATTTAATCTCAATACTATACTAAAACCTTACTGTCCTATGTAGCTCCACTCCTTCCCCCTTTGGGCTATTATTGTCATACAAATTCAGTCTTATACACTGTGTGCTTCTCATTGTAGATATGTAATTAATGTTGATCCAGTTGTTTTAAAATCAAATGAAAGAAAATATAATTAAAAAATGCATCAGTGCTGTCTTTTATATTTACCTATGTACCTTTCCCAGTGCTCTTATTTCTTTGTGTGGATTCATTTCAGGCTGAAGGATTCCCTGTAGTGTTTCTTGAAGGAAAAATCTCCTACCACAGTTTCTCTTAGTTTGTGCTTACTTGGAATGCCTTAATTTCTCCTTCAAAAACAGATAATTTTGCTAGAGTTAGAATTCTTGGTTTACAGTTATCTATCTCCAGCAATTTGAATAAGTCATTCCCCTGCCTTATGGTTCCATGGTTTCTGATGAGAAATCAGCTCTTAATACTATTGAGGATCCCTTGTATATGATGAATGTCTTCTCTTCTGTTTTCAAGATTTTCTCTTTGTTTTCATCCTTGAATAGCTTGATTATGATGTGTCCAGGTATGAATCTTTTTGAATTTATCTTACTTGAAGTTTATTGAGCTTCCTGGATGTGTAGATTAATGTTTTTTATTAAATTGGGGAGGTTTTGGCCATTATTTCTTGAAATATCCTTCTGCCCCCTTTTCTCTTTCCTCTTTTCCTAGGGGTCCTATTATGCATTATAGGCTGAGTCGTGTCCTCCTGAAATTCACATGTTGAAGTTCTAACTCCTAATACCTGAGAATCTGCCTTTATTTGGAGTAGGATTTTTACAGATATAGTAAGTTAAAGCAGTAGGGTAAGCCTTAATTCAATATGACTGGAGTCCTTATAAAAAGGGGCCATAAGGACATAGAGACAGACATGCACTGAGAGATGACAATGTGAAGAGACATAGAGGGAACACAGCCATCTACAATACCAAGGAGAGAGATCTTGATTGGAGCCTTCTCTCACTTCCCTCAAACAAACCCTACTTATAACTTGATCCCAGATTTCTAGCCTCCTGACCTGCAAGACAATAAATTCTGTTGTCTGAGCCACTCAATTTGTGGTACTTCGTTACAGCAGCAGACTAATATAACATGTATTTGATGTGCTTAATGGTGCCCCACCTGTCTGAGGCTCTGTTCATTTTTCTTCATTTTTTCTTTCTGTTTCTCAGGCCAATCTCGATTCAATTCTTTTCTTTCTCTTTTTCTTTTTTTTTTTTTAATTCATGTTTTTTCTGCCTGTTCAAATCTGCTGTTGAACCCTTCCAGTGAGTTTTTCGTTTCATTGTTATTTTTCTCAATTCAGAATTTCTATTTGGCTCTTTTTTAGATTACTTTCTCTTTAAAATATTCCTTATTTGGTGAGACAGTGTTTATTATACTTTAGTTTTTTAGCCATGGTTTTCTTTAGTTCTTTGACCACATTTAGAATGATTATTTAAAAGTTTTAGGGGTGCCTGGGTGGCTCAGTCAGCTGAGTGTGTGGCTCTTGGCTTCAGCTCAAGTTATGATCTCAGTGTTGGGAGATTGAGCCCTGCATCAGGCTTAGCATGTAGTCTGTTTGGGATTCTCTCCCTCTCCCTTTTCTTTTGCTCGTCTTCCCCACTTGCATGCTCTCTCTCTAAAATAAATAAACAATAAAATCTTTAAAAAATTTTATTTAGTAAGTCCAACATCTGGCTTTTTTTTTTTAAGATTTTATTTATTCATTCATGAGAGAGACACAGAGAGAGAGAGAGAGATTGGCAGAGACACTGGCAGAGGGAGAAGCAGGCTTCATGCAGGGAGACCGACGCGGGACTCAATCCCAGGTCTCCAGGATCACACCCTGGGCTGAAGGCAGCCCTAACCCACTGAACCACCCGGACTGCCCAACATCTGGCTTTTTAAGGGACAGTTTCTATTCATTGTTTTCTTTTCCTTTTTTTCCCCCTATGTTAGACCACCCCATCCTACAAGATTTTGCTTAATGTCCACAGTTTTGAAAAAGTTGATTCTATTTTTGTCAGTTTTCTCCTTGCCTTTATGAAGGAGAGAATCCATACTCCCAAGAATATAACTGATTCCTAATTAAAGAATTGGCAACATATGCCTGAATGGTGTCATAATAGCTATGGATTAGTGACTTTCGTGAGCCTCTGACTTTTCTCCTTTTTAAATGGTAATTATCCCCTTGTAACTATTGTATATTGGGTTTATGAGGGTCAGATAACTTGTCTCTGTAGTTCACAAGACTTCAGACCAAGAGGAATTCTAATTGAAGTTGTTCTTCAATCCTTTGTCATCATCTTCACTTCAGACTCCAGGAACTGAATTTGAGGAACTCTTTGAGAAACCTTATCTATAGCCTGATTTATATGGTGATATACTTACCTTCAAGCCTGAGCCTGTTGTCATAATAGACAAGTCTTTGGGCTTTCGAAGAGGGAGAGTGTGATTTGCATGTGGGAAGAATAGAAATAATTTTTGGTCACAGAATGAACTCTAAATTCTTAGACATTACGCCTATCAAGAAGAGGAGTTTGAATATGGATTGGCCTTAGTGACTTGCTTCTAACCAGCAGAATGTGTTAGAAGTGATAACAAGAGGCTAGGTCATAAGACATTATAGCTTTTGTCCCATGCTCTCTCTTCCTCTCTCCTCTCAACCTTGGAACCTTGCCCTATATTGTGAGGAAGACAAATCCACACACAGAGGGCCATATGTAGTTGTTCAGCAAAAATTTCAGCCAACAGCCAGTATCAATCACTAGCCATATAAGTTAATAAGTCCTCAGATGATCCCAACCTTCAACTTTTGAGCTACCCCAGCAGATACAAATGGATTTGAGGAACCCCCCCAATTTACCCATTTTGCAGATTTGTGAGCAAAATACATGCTGTCATTGTCTCAATCCACTAAACGAGTAATTTTTAAAGCAACAGTACTTAACACCAAGTACCCATCACCCAGCTCAATCCAGAATGAAGATTGTTTCATTATAGCCCCAACCCATTTTCCCAACTAGTTAGAAGGAAATTCCAGACTTCATTTCATTTCTTTCATCTTTGTATACAGATATAAACAAGTGCTCTTTTTAAACAGCATAAGCACATATCCCATCTAACAATTCCTTAATATTGTCCAAAATCCAGTGTTCAGCTTTCCCTCATCTTAGTTTTTTTAACAACTTATTTTTTTGTATCAAGATCCAATTAAATTCCATACATTGCAGTCAGTTAATATATCTTTTAGTCTCTTTAAAAAAATCTATAGGTCTTCCTTTTTAAAGGGCCTACTTGGTGCAAGGCTTTAGGAAGTTGATAAAGGAAGATAGATAGCATTAAATTACTTAGCAGGAAAGAGATATGCACATGCAAAGATGATGAAAGCTCATGTGATAGGAGTTAGAATGAAGTATTGGGAGATTAGAGAAAAGGAAGAGAATACTTCTATCATCTTCATGCCATAGTGGCTGTGGTGTTCAGAGAGGCCAATACAGGGCAGAAAACAGACAAAAATAAAGGAAACCTCCAAGGTGTTTCAAAAGAATTCACAGATGTCATATCTGTGAGCTAAAGGAGTAATATATCTGTTTTTTTTCATGATTTCCCTTAGACCAACTTCTCTTGAGATTATTATTGATCCTTGCAGCCAATTTGAGCTTTCATTCTCAGTCTTTAGCTCTTCATCTGCAGAAGCTCCTAAAATAATTTGCATCGCAAACTCTCCAAATTACTGAGAAGTCCTTTAAAATTGAGGTTTTACTTTAGGAGAAATGGATGTGAGAATAGTTTTACTATAACAAGAGTAACCATAAATATTTTCAGTGTGATTCAGACAGAGGGAAATCTCAGCAGAAGGAATTTTTGCTCATTCAACTTTGGTAGTATGGTTTCTTGGGCAATGCAAGATCAGAATTAAACTCTTGTTTTTGTTTGAAAAAAATGCAAATAATGCTGATCTTTACAATCTTTTGACTATTGCTTCAGAATATTTATAAATCTAAACAAGATGCTTCTATCATATATGAAAAGCCCATAGCAAATAATCATTCTCAATGGAGAAAAACTGAGAGTTAAAATCAGGAACATGACAGGGATGTCACCTCTCACCACTCTTTTTTAACATCGTACTAGAAGTCCTAGCCTCAGCAGTCAGACAACAAAAAGAAATAAAAGGCATCTGAATCAGCAAAGAAGTCACTCTCACTCTTTGCAGATGACATGATACTTTGTGTGGAAAACCCAAAAGACTCCTCCCCAAAATTGCTAAAACTCATACAGGAATTTATCAAAGTGGCAGGATATAAAATCAATGCACGGAAATCAGTTGCATCTCTTTACATTAACAATGAGACAGAAGAAAGAGAAATTAAGGAGTCAATCCCATTTAAAATTGCACCCAAAAACCGTAAGATACTTAGGAAAAAACCTAACCAAAGAGGCAAAGGATCTGTACTCAGAAAACTATCGAACACTCATGGAAGAAATTGAGGAAGATACAAAGAAATGGAAAAACGTTCCATGCTCATGAACTGGAAGAACAAATACTGTTAAAATGTCTATGCTACCTAGAGCAATCTATACATTTAATGGAATTCCTATAAAAATACCATCAACTTTTTTCATAGACCTGGAACAAACTATCTTAAAATTTGTATGGAACTAGAAAAGACCCTAAATAGCCAAAGCAGTGTTGAAAAAGAAAACCAAAGCTGGTGGCATCACAATTCTGGACTTCAAGCTATATTACAAAGCTGTAATCATCAAGGCAGTATGGTACTGACACAAAAACAGACACACAGATCAATGAAACAGAATAGAGAACCCAGAAATGGACCCTCAACTCTATGGCCAACTAATCTTCAACAAAGCAGGAAAGACTATCTAATGGAAAAAAGTCTCTTCAACAAATGGTAGAAAAATTGAACAGCAACATGCAGAACAATGAAACTGGACCATGCCCTCACACCATACACAAAAATAGACTCAAAATGGATGAAAGACCTAAATGTGGGACAGGAATCCATCAAAAATCCTAGAGAACACAGGCAGCAATCTCTGTGCCATTGGCTACAGCAACGTCTGGCTAGACACATCTCTAAAGGCAAGGGAAACAAAGGCAAAAGTGAATATTGGGTGTTCATCAAGATAATAGGCTTTTGGGGATGCCTGGGTGGCTCAGCGGTTGAGCCTCTGCCTTTGGCTCAGGGTGTGATCCTGGGGTCCCGGGATCGAGTCCCACATTGTGCTCCCTGTGGGGAGCCTACTTCTCCCTCTGCCTATGTCTCTGCCTCTCTCGCTCTCTCTGTGTCTCTCATGAATAAATAAATAAAATCTTAAAAAAAAAAAAAAGCTTTTGCACAGCAAAGGAAACAGTTGAAAACCAAAGGATACTGACTTTTGTGTCGATTGTGAGATGCAAAACCTTGAATGGGAGATGATATTTGCTAATGTCTTATCAGATAAAGGGCTAGTATCCAAAATCTATATATAAAAAAAAAACTTATCAAACTTAATACCCAAAGAACAAATAATCCAATCAGGAAATGGGCAGAAGACATGAATAGACATTTCTCCAAATTGTACAAATGGCTAACAGACACATGAAAAAATGCTCAACATCACTTGGCATCAGGGAAATACAAGTCAAAACCACAATGAAATATCACATCACACCAGTCAGAAAGGCTAAAATTTAACAAGTCAGGAAACAAATGTTGGTGAGAATGTAGAAAAAGGGGAACTGTCTTACACTTGGTGAGAATGCAAGTTGGTGCAGCCACTCTGGGAAACAGTATGGAGGTTTCAAAAAGTTGAAAATAGAGCTACCCTACAACCCTGCAAGTGCACTACTAGGTATTTACCTACTAGGTATTTACCCCAAAGAAATAAACATAGTGGTCTGAAGGGGCACCTGCACCCCAGTGTTTATAGCAGCAATGTCCACAATAGCCACACTATGGAAAGAGCCCAGATGTTTATTGAAATCTTGCCATTTGCAATGATGTGGATGAAACTAGAGGGTATTATGCTAAGTGAGGTAAGTCAGAGAAAAACAAATACCATATGACCTCATAGGTAGAATTTAAGAAACAAAACAAAAACATAGGGAAGGGAAGGAAAAATGAAGGAAGACAAAATCAAAGAGGGAGGCAAACCATAGAGACACTGAACTCTGGGAAACAGGTTTAGTCCAGGGGAAGTGGGTGAGTGGATGGGGCAACTGGGTGATGGACATTAAGGAGGGCACATGGTATAATGAACACTCAGTATTATATAAGACTGATGAATCACTGACCTCTACCTTTGAAACTAATAATACATTATATGTTATTTAATTGAATTTAAATTAAAAACAGTAAAAAATCAATCAACCAAACTTTAAAAAAATAAACAAGATGCTTTTAACTGGTTCAGGGGGCAGTTTATTTATTTTGTCCTATTTTAATCCTCTAAAGATCCACTGCAAGAAATAAGGAATATTTATGACCTGTGACTAATACCCAGTAATCATGATGGACAATGACTTTTGTCATTTAAGAGCTACTTGAGGAAAGAAAAAGACCTTCAGTGATCAGTAGGGCATTTAAAAAATCTAATAAACTGCTATTACTACTTCAGTAATAAAAACGTAATGGCTTGTTAGACATAAAAATTGCATGAAATTTATTTAAAGACAATTTTGGGGTCAGAATGAGAGATTTACACATGTAATTATCCTGTTGATCAAGGTGAAAATGAATAACTTGCTTTTAGTAAAAAAGGTAAGAGGGCATGCTTATTTTATTCTTTTTGTATGATATGAGCCTTAGAAAGATCTAGATATTAGTGGTGGCTGCAATTTCAGAGCAATTATTATATGGTGGAAGTTTTTATTTTAATATTTTTCAAATGGGGGGCTTTGGAGGGGTTTGGAAGGGAAAAGGTGGGTGCAGAACTCTAGAGAGTGCTGGGAATCAAATTACCATTTCTTGTGGAACCTAGATACTATATAGTATATCCAGGGGTGATTTGAAGAGTCAGAACTTCTGTCCAGGATCTTTTGTGTCCAAACATGAATAGCTATAGGATCTGGGGCAGCCCACACACTTGCTGACTGGTGCCTTAATTTTATCTAAAGGGCTGAATTTGGCTGACCCATTAATTTGTTCTGTCCTCTTTTCTAATGTCATATATGCCATCTAAAAAAATTGAAATTATTTAGTTGCTGTTTTCTTCTTTATATATTATTCAATATAACTTTTATGTTATGTATTGATGCATAACAAATTACCACATATTTAGGGCCTAGAAACAATATGTATTTATTAACTCACAATTTCTGTGGGTGTGGAATCTGGGCATGGATTAATTAGATCTTTTGCTTTATGGTCTCTAATGAGTTTGCCAGCAAGGTGTCAGCCAAGGCTAGGATCTCATCTGATAGCTTGATTGGAAAATCTGCTTCCAAAGTCATGCAGTTGTTGGCAAGGTTTAGTTCCTGCAGTCTGTTGGACTGAGAGCCTCAGTTTCTAATTGGCTGTTAGCTATTGACCAGAGACCACACTCAGTTCCTGGCCACATGGGTCTCCCTAATGTGGCTCTTTGGTTAATCAAAGTGTGCAAGGTAAGAAGGCAATCGAGTCTGTTAGCAAGAAAAATGTAACTTCTGAAACTTAATCATGGGAGTAACAACTTTTGTCATCTCTTATTGTTTAGAAGCAAGTCACAGGTCATGTTCACACTAAATGGGAGGGGATTACACAAGTGTGATTACCAGGGGGTAATTGGGGCTTTTTTAGAGTCTGTCTGCCACAATATGATTTTGTTAAAAGATATGCTTTTTTAGAAAATGTAAACAGTATGGGTAAGTTTCTTAAAAAACTCTGTAATCCCATATCCAGAGATAAAAGCCACTAATATTTCAATACATAGCCTTTCAGTCATTTTTCTATTTCATATATTATTAAAGTTAATGAGAATGTGGTCATAACTTGATGCACTCTTGTATAGTCTTATTTCCTTAAGCATTCTTGCAAGCTAGTGAATAATCTTCTATACCATTTTAAATAGCTGTGTAAATTTATGCTATGATTAGACCATGGTTTATTTAACCAAGAGGTTGGCAAATTTTTTATGCAAAGAACAAGACAGTAAATATTTTAGCCTTTGGGGTCCATAAAGTCTGTTGCATTTACCCAACTGTTGTTATAGTGCAAACAAACATGTTAGTAAGTGTGATTGTGACTGTGTTCCAGTAAAACTTTATTTATGGACATTGAAACTTAAATTTTCCTGGGGGTTATTCTGTATGTTGGTAAATTGAACACCAATAAGAAATAAATTAAAAAAAAAAAGAAACTTAAATTTCCTATGCTTCTTATGTGTTCTGAAATATTTTCTTTTGATTTATTTCAATCATTAAAAATGTTGAATCTATTTTTAGCTCATGGGTTAGACTTGGTCTGTGGGTCAGTTTGGTTTATCTTATTATTTCTTTGTAGATATTCAGATAGTTCTGTGTTGTTAGTATTATAATTAATAATTAACATCATGATAGCTAAATCTATGTGCCTATTTGTGCTTACTTACTGAGGACAAATTCTTTTTTTTTCTTCTTTTTAAAAAAGATTTATTTATTTATGTTGGACATAGAGAGAGAGAGAGGGAGGCAGAGACACAGGAGGAGGGAGAAGCAGGCTCCATGCCGGGAGCCCAACGTGGGACTCGATCCCGGGACTCCAGGATCGCGCCCTGGACCAAAGGCAGGCGCTAAACCACTGAGCCACCCAGGGATCCCGACAAATTCTTAAAAGTAGAATTATTGGGCTGAAGGTTGTGTGTGTAAAACTTCGTACACATTAGTAAATTACCTTCCATAAAAACGGAGTTAATTTTATATCCTTACCAAAATATATGGTTATGCTTATTTTTCTGTGTGCTCTCCAACACTGAGTATTATCTTATTAGGTATTTCTATGATATGATAGGTTAAAAACTGCTGAAGATTTTCCTTTTCAAAAACAGTTCATATTCTATTTTAAATTAACATTTAAAAATGTATTTAAATCTGTGATTTCTTTCTTTCTAAGGTGTCTTAAGATAACTTGGCCAGCTGAAATGACATGCAAATATAGTCAGGCTGAGAGCCACTTGACCATTAAGAATCAATAACATTGTGCTAATGCCTATTACAGGAGATTACTGATTAAAAGATTGGTAAAGCCCCTGCCTATTTGAGCCACTGTCATTAAATAGCCATTGGCAGAAAAAATAAATTGTCAATATAGACACTTTATAGTATTTAAGACAAGGAGTTGATTATACCCAAGAAGGAAATATGCTAATAGCTTTGGGCCATTTTGAGAAATGGACAAAATGAAAAATTAACCATTTTAATTTATGTCTTTATCTATAGTATAGTCATCTTGTATTTTTCAGGGTTTGGTTCTGTTTTCTTTCTAAGACTCAGATATGATCATGTCACCTCTATTTTTTTTAAGATGATTTATTTATTGATTTGAGAAAGAGCATGAGCAGAGGGAGGGGCAGAGAGAGGAGAGTAAGAAGCAGACTTCCCACTAGGTGGGGAGCTGAGCATAGGGATCAATCCCAGGAACCTGAGATCATGACCTGAGCCAGTCAGATGCTTAACCAACTGAACTACGTAGGTACCCATGTCACTCCTATTTTAAAAATCTTTCCTGGTTCCTTGCTTACCTTCTGAAATCAGACTTCTTAGCATGTTGTTCAAGATTCAGTGAGGTGTCTTTAACTTCATACAATTCTGATTTCCCATAGGAAATAATGATAAAATGATAATAACAAGTAGTGTTTATTGTCTTAAACTGCCAGATCTTGGGGTAAGTGCTTTGGGGTAGGTATTATTATTCTTACTCTTTTAAAGATGGGAAAATAGATTTAGAGAATTTAAATATCTTGCCCAAGATCAAACAGTAAACATTTCCTACCCTCCTGTACTCGATGCCCTAAAAAATGATTTATGTTTTGCTAGTGTAAGGTCTTCAGTTGACTGCTTTATTTAGGAGAGTCTGGCAGGGTCTCAGAGAAAAGACATTTTCTCCAGTCTACCTTGGAGAAGCTTTAAGAGTTTCAATTGCTCCAGCACTGTGTTTATTTCAAACAGCAGTAATGTAGATGAACTTTGGAGTGACATGTTAATTCCCCTTTTCTGGACACCTGGAGCATATTAGAATAACCAAGAAGGGAAATACAGCTCCCTATAGAGTATTCCATTGGATAATAAAATTCTTGAGCACCTAGCTTTGAATTGATGATCTATGGCAGTGTGTATATTTTATTTTTATACTCTATGGGAAAATATAGCAATAATAATTCAGGGCAAAAGGGACAGTAATAGATTGTCAACTCAACTATTATTACCTTTAATGAAATGAAAGTCTCATTGGAAAATGATGGGAAATTAATGACTTAAGCAATAAGCCAAAATCACTACACCTTGTACAAAAGAAATGGCAGGAACATCTCCCTTCTCAATAACTTTTCTCCCTCTGGCTTAGAGGAAATTATTTGGAAGCTGAGAAAATACCTGAGTTTATTAAGGAGGATAATGTGGCTGTTCTTTCCAAGTGCTAGGAATCCTGAGTCCTTACTGTTGGGTATGAAGTAACTATGAGCTCTGTTGAAGTTACCAGTGCAGTATAGTGTATGAGGTTGCCAGTGGCAGTACTTCATCTAAAAACCATCCTAAGCTCACCCACTTGAGAGTCCTCATTATGAGGTCCTAGATTAAATAGTTTGTACAACATTGCTTGGTCCCTGATTCCCCTTCCCACCAGGTAGAGGACATTCCCTTAAAAAGAATCACCCATGAGGCCATACTACTTTATTCATTTTCTCATACTGGATTCTACCCAGAATGTCTATCAATAAGCTCATCTGCAAACAGTGTCTAAAAGTCCACCTACCACTTAGTTCAGGAAAACCTGGCAAAGGAATTATGATAGTGGTTATTTTTTTTTCACCAACCAAACTCTGCTAAAGTATATGATTCTTTTATTGTTCTTTGTCACTAAACATATGGAACCCAAAAATGTGTTTCAAATTTTGCCTAACCTCTCTCTTTTCTTTCCATTTATTGAGAGAAAAGTATACTAGTCAGGTTGGTGACTTTCTTGGCTCCCTCTATTAGCTAAAGCTACTGGCACCCTATAAAAAGAAAGACACATGAGTAGCAGGTTTTCCCAGGTGTTCTTTTTCCCACTGGCCTATTAGGACCTTGGATCTCATTTGGTTCTGTTTGCTTATACTTGAGTACTTGGTCTCCACCTCTAGCCTCTTTGGATGATGAGTCCACTGAATGATTTCTCTCCATTGATATGGGTAAGTGAGAGGTGAATAAAGATGGAAAGCAACAAAAAAGACAGTCCTGGGAGTTGATAGATTGCCTTTTTGGGATGTTCTATCCAAGGTTCTATTGTACTTGGTTGGCCCTGTCAGGAAGAGATCAGGGAAAGAGTTTCTTCAATCTTTAGTGTATCACATATGTCGGTGCTTGAGAACCAATTTCCTACCCCACCCACTCCTCATGGAGTCAAAAGTTATCTCCATCCTACAAAAACACCACAGAAAAAGATAGAATTTTCACCTCCCATCTGTAGTTTTAGTAAAAGTAACCATCTGTAGGCCTACACAGCTGATTAAGGCCATCTAGGTTATTCCCTTAAAAATTTCAATTTAAATATTTTGCTGGTACAACCTTAACCATGTACTAGTATTTTCTGATGCCAATAATTTTTAAAATTTATTCATTTGAGAGAGAGAGAGAGAGAGAGAGAGAGCATGAGAATGCTCCTGAGAGCATGAGCAGAGGTGGGGGAGGGGGGGTTCTGAGGGAGAGGGAGAAGCAGACTCCCTGCTGAGTGGAGCTCAATGCAGGCTGGATCCCAGGATTCTAGGATCATGGCCTTAGCTGAAGGCAGCTGCTTAACTGACTGAGTTACCCAGGTGCTCCAATGCCAGTAGGTTTGGCTATTTTATACCCTTCTCCCTTCCCCTGTCCCCCCCCCCCCCATTAGTATAAAATACACTATACTTTTGTAAACAAAACATTTTGCTCTTATAAAACCACTTTAAGGTATTTTAAAATATATGTATGTTGAAAGTACTTGAATGTTTTTTCCCCAGAGAATTTCTTTGTAAAAGTGGGTGTATGTTACATGTGTGTGCATCTGCTATGCAGGTAAGTAAGGTGCCAGGGTTTGCAAAGACCTAGGTTAGGGAAAGCAATCTCATGCATGCTGTCTTTTGTCACCCATTTGGTCACATAAGAATGGTTCTCGAACTACTTAGACTACTTCCTTTCTTTCTTTTTTACTTCAACAGATTTATTTTGCTGTTATTGTTTTAAAGATTTTATGTATTTATTTGAGAGAGAGAGAGAGAGAGAGAGAGAGCACAAGCAGGGAGGAGGGGTAGAAGGAGAAGCAAACTCCCTGCTGAGCAGGGAGCCCACCATGGGACTTGATCCCAGGACCCAAGGATCATGACCTGAGCCGAAGGCAGATGCTTAACCCACTGAACCACCCAGATGCCTCAGATTTATTTTTTTTTTAAAGAATGGAATTTAAGGAGAAAAAAACCCATGGGGCAGAGGATGGAATAGAAAATCAATACAAATGTAAGCTGTTTTGCTAATTGCATAACCATAACAAATTCATACAGAGAATGCCCTGCACAAAACAACTCAGTAAAGGCTCAGAGATGGAGGTGTTTCCTGAGGCAAGGCTGAAGATTTCAGTCTCTGGTATTTGGAATTTGGACTGCAGTGCTTGTATTCAGATGGATCATTGGGTGTATGACATGGTTCATGCTTTTAACTAGAATTGAGTAAAAGAATGGACACTTGGGCCAGGTAGAAGTAGATGAAGTGTTTGGCTTCATGTGTCACATCACCACCAAAGTTCCTTCCCATGATGCGGAACCAGGTGGGGTTGTACTTCTTGTCGAACTCCTTCTTCATATGGGCCGCAGTGTCCCTCCCTGTTGTATTTCTCCAACACCAAGTCCTGTTGCATCTTCTTTGACATAATTGGTTTTGATCACAGCCTTTTGGTTGCACATGGTTACTAAGGAGCAGGGGGTGGACTGCTGGTAAATGTATCCTGGAGGAGGGGCTGGCGATGCTCAGATCCAGCAGAAGCTGCCATAGCTACTGAAGCACATCAGTACTTGTGGCACATTTGGACTTAAAATCCTTTTTTTTTTTTTTTTTTTTTTTACCAAGAGATAAGGATCCCACTCAACCTATGCCAGCTTTAGTACCTTTTTCATGCTTATTGAATATTCTTTTGTCTCTGCTTAAAGAATGTGGGTCATATACCTCCTGGCCAACTCCACTGTCCTATTGTGACTGAACTAACCTGAGTTTGCTCCTTGGTGAGTTACAGATAGAGATTACAGAGGAAACTTCATTTGCAACAAATAAGAAGATCCTGAGGAATAACTTCCAAAGCTGTGGCTCCCTGAATGAGGGTGAGTGGGTTTCTTTTATTTAGGGTTAGGAGGAATATTCAGAGAGGGGAGCTTTGTCATTGCATGTAGAGGTTGTGTATCCACACTTAGGAAATCTGCCTATATATGTATAGTGTGTTATGCTAATGAGGGTTGTACTCCTCCTTGGTCAGAAACTTTAACATTCTAATTGAAGCAGAGGTAACTCTCAGGCAAGAGGAAGGGGCTATGGGTAGTCTTCAAGAATGGTACAAACCAGTTGAGGTCTTGGACCTCTTACTGGTTAGGAATGCAGGGCCCTTGCTTACTTTGGAAACAGCACTGGGAGTTTCTACCACTAATTTGTTGTCTCTGATATGGTTAGGCTCTTTCCTGGCCTGGTAGCGTCTGTTAATCTTTTACATTCCCTTTGCTCCCTTAAAATCCTTAACTACTGAGGCTTTTGTAAGTCTGACACCTCCTAGCAGATTCTATAAGAAGTGTGTTTGGGCAAGTGGAGCTGTTAGGGTGTAGATCACAGAAAATAGCTGGAGGCCTAAAATGACTTCTCTTGTGTCCAAAAGCTGTGTCTTGTCTTTCTTTTTCTGGAGACTTCTAACTCTTTCTACTTTCAATATCTGTTCTCTGTGGGGAGGGGACAGGATCTTTGTACTGTGCACAGATGGGTGTACTTAGGCAGATTGCCCTATGCTGGCCTCAGGGAGAGCCTTTTGGCCATGGGGAACTGAGCCCAGTATTTTTTTTTTTAATTTTTTTAAAATTTTTTTAAAATTTATTTATGATAGTCACACACACACACAGAGAGAGAGAGAGGCAGAGACACAGGCAGAGGGAGAAGCAGGCTCCATGCACTGGGAGCCCAACGTGGGATTCGATCCCGGGTCTCCAGGATCGCACCCTGGGCCAAAGGCAGGCGCTAAACCGCTGCACCACCCAGGGATCCCTGAGCCCAGTATTGTAGCTGATCTTATGCTGTCTATTCCCTTTGTAAGTAAAGCACTGTTCCATCCAGTGCTTGACTGAATTGTGTTCTTCTTGATGACTCTCTTACCAAGATGCAGTGGGCAAAAGCTTTTAGAGTTCTCCCTTGAGATTCGTAACCATGGCATGGTTTTCTGCTCAATAATCTGAGACTGAATTGGGTGATTTATCTGAGGTTAGCTTGCTGGTATGGCTTGAATGTTTGTGCCCCCCCCCCCCCATTCATATGTTGAAATCCTAATCTCTAGTATTTGGAGGTTGGACCCTTAGGAGACAATTAGATTTAGATAATGACTCGAGGTGGGGGAAGATTGGATTTGTGCTCTTATAAGAAAAGGAAGAGACCAGAGCACCACCTCCCTCTCTGCTACGTGAGAATAGCAAGAAGGCCAGGAAGAGAGCCCTCGAGAACTGAATCTTCTGGTACCTTGACTTGGATTTGCCATCCTCTAGAACCATGAGAGATAAGTGTTGTTTAAGCTACCCAGTCTCTAGTATTTTGCAAAATACTAGAGTATTTTGTAAATTCTCTCTCTGTTCTGCTCCCCTCTGTTCTGATGTCTGGAGTGTGTGTGTGTGTGTGTGTGTGTGTGTGTGTCTGTGTGTATTGACAAAAATAAAATCATATGCCATTTTTTAAAGAAGATGCATTAGAGCCACTGATTTATTTAATTCAATCAGGCCCAAAGGAAAACAAGTGGGACACAGAGACTTGAGGCTCTTCCTCCTAACAAAGGACTGAAGGAATTTTCTATGGCATTTATAGATACGAGCTTGAATACAGTTTCCCATGACAACCAATTAGTATGTGTGAGATTAATGGTTACATTCCACAGGAGATACTGTTAAAGTTTTGAAGTCTTGATATCTTAAGGGGACATATTACAAATAATTTAGCAAGGACACATTTCTTTTGGTTACAAAATACTAAGTAGCATGGTTACAAGATATGGAACAGATATAAATCGACCCCAGGGCCTACTTCCAAAGGATGGTTTAGGATTCCTCTCCTTGTGAATATTCTCAGCCTTTATTTTGTCTAAGAAGTTCTTCTAATGGTTATACGACCGGCATCTTGTTTCTGCAGCTGCTCATGTAACAAACTACCACTGATCTTAACTGTTGGTAAAATGGTCCAGAGATCCAAGTGAGTTGCAGGAATCCAGAAAGTTCTTGTCCTCATTTATCTAAATTGTTTTTGTAACCTTGAACATGTCAACTAATTCCCCATTCTTCTTTTTTTTAAGGTTTTATTTATTTATTCATGAGAGACACACAGAGAGAGGCAGAGACACAGGCAGAGGGAGAAGCAGGCACCCTGCAGGGAATCTGATGTGGGACTCAATCCTGGGACCCAAGATCACGCCCTGAGCCTAAAGAAGATGCTCAACCACTGAGTCACCCAGGTGCTCCTTTCCCCAGTTTTGACTCTACTCCAGTCAGACCAAGTTACTCACTGCTTTGTACATGGATTTGTCACCTGGGGTCACTGTGTCTCCCCTTTTAGTAATGTTTCCTGCTCTCCTTTCCTATCTGCAGCCCTCCCATTCTGTAAAGGCAATGTGGTTGTCCCAACCTCACCCCCTCCAGGGGTGACTTCCTCTTGAGTCCTAATTCTTTCTTTCTTCCATCCTCCTCCCATCTTTGTTTTGTCTCAAGGATGGGTTGGAAGATCCACTATGGGTGCAACTCTATTTTGTATTTCTTTGCATCTCCTCAATTTCTAAATATGGCAAGCCTATGTATGATTTGTTGGTAGGTGTTGTGGATAGACTACTTGGTTCTGTCCTCTGGTATTAAAAATAATGTTTAATATTTACCTCGTGGGACTATTTCAGCCAAGCCCTAATAAGATTACTAAAGGGTGACCAAAAGACAAAACAGATTAGCCTTTTAAATGGCTATCTCTGGTGAAATTAATGTGAAACTTAAATTTTGAAATGCTCAATATAAAAAAGGCCAAAAATTGCATACATTTATTAGTAGCATGAATTTCTTCTTTAGTATAGTGTCTTTAAGCAGAGAAGAAATGAAAAATTGCTAACACAATGTAATTTTTAGTGCAATTAAAAAGTAGAAACTGTAGCCCTGAGAGGGTCTAGTTCTATTCTGGCCGGGAATTGTTAACTTAAATCTGAACTTCCCTTAAGCTGTTTGCTTATGTATGCAAGTATTTCTTCATGAATTTACCATTTCTGAAATATATTATTTTGTTCACTCAATAGTTTTGCATTCACTGAAGGCTAAAACAGACCACAACAACTAAACAAATTAATAAAATGATGACTCTACAGGAAATAAGCGGGAGACTCAGATATCATAAGTCAAGCACAGTGTGTTCCAGAAGAAATGCCTGAAGGTAAGCACAAAGCCCTGGAGGTAGAAGAGCTTCAGAAATGGAAAGGAGACCAGTGTGATGGTCATGCTTGGGGTGTGGGGGGAGCAAGAATAAAAAGAGACGTTTTTAAGGAGGGGGCCAGAGGCCAGATCAAGCAAGTCCTAATAGGTTACAAGAGGAGTTTTATTTAATGGGTGATGAAAAACCTGTGAAAGGTCTGAGGGAGAGCCATAATATGATCTGATTACATTTTTGAAAGGATCTCTCAGCCTATTGTAGGATGAATAAATTAGAGGGGTCAAGAGCAGAAGGAAAAAGGCCAGTCAAGAAATTGGTGCCCTAGTGGCTTCGGCCAGAGTGGCAGCAGTGGAGATGGAAAGGGCTGTATGCTTTTGAGATAAATTTGGAATTAGAACCTACAGAAATTTGTAATGGATACGAAGGGGATGGCAAGGGTAAGAGATGAATCAAAGATGGATCCCATGACTCTTCATCTATATGCATTCTTTCTCTATAGGTTATTTTTGCTTTTACTAAAAACTTAAGTCTTTCAGATCTTAAGGAAAAAAATAACAAAAGGAATGTAGGAAAAAAAATGCCTTCATGGCTTTAAAAAATACTGTGAATTTCTTGCTTAGAATTCTGAGTCCTTGGTCTTCCAGTGGCTTTTGGCCAAAGGCAATAAAATTGTAACATGCACATTGGGTGCATAGCTGGCCAGATTGTGGCATCATTTAGAAAAGTATATTGAAAAATGTTTCTGTCTCTTGAACCACTTCCGATTGTAATATAAGTTCTCCCAATCCAACTAATTTTATATGCACAGAAAGTGGTACAACTCCACGGGAAATATAAATTTTTCATTGACTAGCAGCCTGTAACTGCTTTAAGTGTAATTACACATTTTTCATTTAAGATCAATTTCACAAAATCGTTTTTATGACCTAAGGCTGCCTTCTTAATAATTGGGTGCAGCTAATTTATTAGGGTTTGCATGTGTTGGTATTGGTGTCATTCTTGCCTGAGTTTAATAGAAACAGTCTCCATGTGGATATGGAAAAGACTCTCTGGTTTCATATTTATTTCCCTTCTGCTGATCCAGTGAACCCTCTTTTGTTTCTCAGCATATACAGTTCTGTAGAAAGCCCACGATAACCTGTTCTTAAAACAGCTCAGTAGACAAATGAGGATATTTTCCATTTAATGCTAGGGAAGATGCCCCCTCAGAACATAATTAAATCTGATCTTTCTCACTTGAAGCAGCATGAATAATTCATGGAGTTTAGGCATAATCAGGTTCTAGGCTTTGGGAAATTTTCAGTTGATGTGCAAAGGTTAATTTTTTTTTCGTTAAAGGAAAAGATCCTATGGAGCTGTCTTCTATGCTATGCTATTAAGATTCTTTGAATCTTAATTCAAGTGCTATGGAGCTTCCAGTAAAGGAATGTGTTGTTGGGGGTGTGTCATTTTATGCAAAGGAAGTGAACTTGTGTACACACATAATTCAGTATACTTATTTTAACCTGCATCTCTTCTCTTATATAAATATGAACAAGAGGCCTGATCTCACTGAATGGGAGAAGTCTAGAATTAAGGGGTACATCCCAAAACTCGGGCTCTTTGCCATATGGATCATTAGGAGGAACTTGGCACTTGGGATTTTGTTCTCTGGCTTTGTTCTGAGTTAGGAGTCCTAGAGAAGTAGCCAAAAGGTCACTCAAGGGAGCTCTGTGTAGACTCAGACCCCATCATCTCCATTCCCTTAAGTAGGAATAATCTGGAATTTTAAATATTCTTTCTATGAGAAATATAGGTCTTCCCCTTTTCTCAAGCATGCCAACAGGGTATCATTGTAGATGCTAAGTGTAAAAATGATGATACATGATTACTGCATTCAAAAGGTTCTTGCAATGGTATTAGGAGATAAGATACACATGAGAAGCTGACCAGCAGGATGGTAGTGTGTAATGAACAGCACCAATAGCAAAGCTGATGCTCCTGCAAGGAAAAGATCACTTTATATTGGTTGTCATGTAAGGGAAGGCCTGTGGCAATGGCACTTGGGATAGATTTTGAGTGATTTAGGGAATTTTGATGCGTGGCAAGAAAAGGAAAGGGAATTTTAAGAGGCTCATCATAGAAAAGGACACAGTTTATTAGGTAATAGTGGGGATGAGTACAAGAGGTTTGTATGAGTTTGGGGCCAGGTTATGGAGGCCTTAACACTGGAGTGAGGCTTTTGGGTAGAAGACAATGAGGAGCCTTCGAAGGCTACTAGGTAGGGAGAACACATGATTCAACTAGCATTTTAAAATCAAAGTTAGTAGCAGAGTTTACATTTAGTTGGTGAAGGAAGAACTCCTGGTAGGGATCTAAGGTTGTAGGCCATCACACTTATCCATAGTGTAAATTAGATGACCAGTGGGGAAAGTTGATGGTCTTTTCTCCTTATGAATTCTCATATACCTCAATTTCTGAACCTTTGAAATGAGGAGCCACTGAGTAGCAGATGCATGATCCTGGATACATTTCTCCTGAGATGTGAGTGGCAAGATAGCATTTGTGGCAAAAAATTTGGAGAATATTATTTTAGGCTTGAGCCTAATTGCCCTGTGATTCTGTGCTTATTGCTGTGATATAATGGAACTGGCCTCTTGGTGCCTATATAGTCCAATGAGTCCTCCTCATTTTTGACCAGTCCATTCACCCATAGGATGGCTTGGAGATTCTTAGGCACTGGGTATTTGGGGGTTTGTCCTGTTGCTTCCAGCGCATATACGAAAGCTGGGAAAACAGCATAGATGTTGAAAATGGCCGGGGCTGCTAATCAGAAGACTGTGAACTTCTTGAGGGTACGAATTCATTCACTGTGCACATTGATAGTATATATACAGTAGTGACTACTCAGACAGTCATTGGTACAGGGTCTTGCACATAGTAAGTGCTTTAAAATGTTTGTTGAATGAATAAATGAATCTTGTTGAATACGCTGCAGATCCTCTGGACCTCTCAGCTGCCTCACTGGGTGAAATACCTGTACGTATGCATGTACGTATATATGTATGTACCTACCCATCTACCCAACTATCTAGATGGAGATAGACCAAGACCAAGAGCCATCAGACTATATCCCCAATAGAAATAAATGGGCATAAAGCAAGGGAATGAGGGTCCTGTCAGTCACAGCAAGGAGAGATGGTCATTTGAAGGACTGTGTTTGATCTAGTGGCAGCTTGAGGGCAATACCGGGCTTGCTTCTTTGGTCTAGGCTGTTGGAGCTTTTGGAGCACTGAGAAATGAGACACATAATAGCTTTGAGCAGTCCATTTACAACATAAGGCTTCCCTCCATGCTTTGTGGGTAGAACACTAGCTGTGTGGCCTGGTGACCTGTCCAGGTGCATGTATTTACCATATTTGTGGACCAAGCAAGGAACAGTGTGACATCCACCCAGAGTAAAGGCCGTGCTTGAAATAGTAGAGATGGGGCTGGTGGCTCAGGTTTGCACAGTAAGATTACTGTGGAGAACCTCATTTGATAAGAAGCCTGGACTGTCTCCATAGGTAACAAGGAGGCAGATGTTATGAAATTTCAAAGCAAGGGAGCTCCAATACTCCAGTGTATGTTTTAGAAACATAACACAGTTGAAATGTATGTAGAATTGGGAAGGAAGAAGATGGAAAGCAGAGAAATCAGTAAGAATGCCATTACTTTGCCCCAGTAAGCAGGATTTTTCTATCTATTGTCATGTTTGTGGAAATGCAGTTTGGCCCATTATGCTGCTGAATATGCAAACATGGCAGGATTCTTCTATAGTTCCATCATAGTTTAGTAAATTATGTGGTTAATTATGCCTGTCAATGAATCAACAAATTAAAATTCTGGGATTTTGCCATCTGGCAAAATTTGCATCTCCCCATATTTTGTTCTTTGCCAAAAAGCATGTTTTTGGCTATCTTGCTTTTCTTCTTGTAGAAGTTGAGTTGGAATTACTTAAGAATACAGAAGAACATTATTTATTGAGAAGCACTAATGAGATGAGGCCCCCAGTGCCTTGAATAAGTTGGTTTATCTATCAGAGCACTGAAATTACACCCAGGGAGGAAGTTAGAACTGGGCTCAACTTCATAGACATCCATAAACACATGGGTTCTTGAGCTTGGTTCTTGAGCTTGGTTACATGAAGCATGAGAACTGTTATTTACTTAGCCTGTTAAAAAGAGAATTCCCCTTTCATCCTCAGCACCTACCTTTCATCATCCCAATTCCTGGGATTACCTGGGTGCAACCTGAGTTTAGTCAGGGCTAGGTGTGTGGAGCAGCATTTTAAACATGAGTTTGGGGTAGCCTGGGCAGCTCAGTGGTTTAGTGCCACCTTTGGCCCAGGGCATGGTCCTGGAGATCGGGATCGAGTCCCAAGTTGGGCTCCCTGCATGGAGCCTGCTTCTCCCCCTGCCTCTCTCTGTCTCTCTCTCTCTGTGTCTCTCATGAGTAAATAAATAAAATATTAAAAAAAAAAACACATGAGTTTGGACAGAAGAATCTGAGAATGGTGTTCTTAGTGAAAGGAAAGGGAAGTCACCATGTCTCCTTGTGTTTGTTTTCACTACATGAATCTCTGGTGACACAGCATGGTGATTAAGACATGGAATTTTCTTGTTCTTGGCTGAGGGATCATACCAGCCTTGGCTTACTGCTAAGTTGGAGATCCTGTTTGTGAGAGGAAGCTTATAGTCTTTGATCTAGGCCAGGGGTCAGCATACTTTTCCTGTGAAGGAAGGTGGTAAATATTTTAGACTTATGGTCTAATGGGCCACATGGTCTCTGTCACAACTACTCAACTCTGCTGTTATGGTGAGGAAAGCCACCACACACAATACTCAAGCCAATGAGTGTGTCTCTGCTCCAGTAATAGTTATGTACAAAATAGGTGGTGGCTAGATTTGGCCTGTGAGCTGGTCTCTGCACTTACTAATTTTAGAGAAGTGACTGGAGGTGGCAATGACTTCATTGATAGACTATCATGCTACATTTCCCTCCTAGTTTTTTTTACCATGTTTGTCTGTAGGTACGTTCCCATAAATACAACCGTAAACTATAGCACCCTCCAAACTCTGCAGCTTGTTTTATTTAAGAACTCAGTGTCATGTTCCAGGTGAAGAAAGGAAGTGCCAAGAGTCCTTATGGATGTGCTGGCAAGTACAGTTCTCAATATATAGTATTGATAAAACTAACCATGAGGCTGGGGATGATCACATAAAAATGGCTATTTCACATGCAGGTGAGGAATTTATATTTTTTGTTTTTCTCATGTACCCGAAAGAAGATTGGTTCTTTTCTGCATGATTGTGAACACCTGAGTTTCTCTCTCTTCATGTGCCACTGCCGTTTTATCATTGCCCAGAGATTATGGATGCTGCACTTAGAACTGTTAGATGTTAGGCTGCCTTTCTATTTTTTTCAAAGCTTGGAAAACCAATTGCATTACACCCTCTTATGCTCCTGTTCATATTTTCCCAGTCTCACCTGTCTCTTGCTCCAGCTGTGTGGCACCCTGAGTGACATCACCCAGGTACAGTGTGACCGCACCTTGTTCCTCTCCAGGACCTTCTAGCCAAACACTGCAGTGTGCATCCATCTCACTTCTCTAGAAAATGGAAGTAGTGAACTTTTAACAAACGGGCATGGGAACCAGTGGATAAATTCTTTATCTTTTCCCCTAATGTGGATGACACTGAAGTGGTACTTATACAACTTCTTGGAGATGCAGTCTTCAAATCAAGCAATGAGTCACACTTGATGGTGGCCAATTGAATGATGCATATTGGCAGCTTAGTTGTTCTGCACTCCCCTCAGCTTATTCTTCACTCATGCTCCCTCGAACCCTATCCTGTAATTAAATGCTAGTTTACAAATCCTCTGGTTCAGGCTCTGCTTTCTGGGGAACCCAGACTAAGTCTCTGCTCTAGGAAGCAATAGCTTACATGCTGAAGGAATACAGGACCCAAGGGAACACGTGCAGGAGGGATCTTGTGAATGTTCTGTTGGGGAGGGCAGCAGTGCTTCAACTGGATTACGCAGGAGTCCGATGGGACTAAGGATCCCATTGTTTGTGGTAAGGGAGGTGGTGATCAATGCAGCAGTATTGCAGTTATTCAGGCTTTCTCTTACCTCCCATGTAGGTGGAAGAGAATTCTGTGCAGGTGGAAGGGGAAGCCCTGGGCCCTGTGGAGCTATGTAGATTGAGTAATGTGGGGCATGACAGTGATGAGGATGGTGAGTAGAGTGCTATGGCTTCAGTTAAGGCATTGTAAGCCTTAAAAAAATAAGCCAGTGCAATCAATGTCCAACTTACAACATGCTTTATAATGAGAAGGTCTCTGACACCTCTGAAGGAGATTGTCATCTTGTCTAGCTTCAGGGAAGGCATGTGGAATTTAAAGGATATTTATAGGGGAGGCAGAGCTATGAACGAAGCTAGATGAAGAGCCCTGGAAGGTCTCTTGTGTTAGAGTCAAGGTCCTGATAGGGAAGGAGTGGGCCCCTGAAGCTTGGGATGGGGACATTTGAGGGATGCACCAAAAACAGTAAATCCCCAGGCTCCCCTGGAGCCTCCTGGATAACAGTGACAGCCCCCAGCAGGCTACAAGGTGGCCTGGTGGCCTTGACTGACACACATCCTTGAAAGCTGATGCTGATTCTCAGGATCTGTCCCTTCTACTCCTTGTTACTTTTAAGCTGGTTCAATAAAGTCAGGTTCCAGCACAGCCTAAAGGGGGAGAAGTAGCTCAGATGCCACAGGTGTGGCTGGTGCTGGAGGAGATCCTGTAGGTGTGCAATTTGGGGAGGCTGATGTGGGAGGCTGCCCAGGGAGAATGTATTTACATGGGGCACTCACCTGTGACTCTGGACTCAGTGTTCTGGCAGTAACTTTTGGAATCTACACATAAAGCCGTGGGAACTGCCTTTGCTTCACTTCTCTTCGTGCTTCCTCCTCACCACATTACTGATGCCTGGAGGGCCCTTTTTGCTGCCTGATGGTCTCACATCTTAGGAGTTTGCCCAGAATGCAAAGTAACCTCTGGCTGCTATTTTGTTCTGCTTCTTTTCCTCCCTGAGTCTATGGGAAGGAGGAGTGGTATACTCTGTCCTGCATTTTCTAACATATCCTCATCTCAGCCCTGGTGAGGATGCCTCCCTTCTCTGTGAACAGCCTTGGCCAGCAGCCTTGGAAGGCTTTGAGGATGTAACTCATAGCAAGCAGAATGTGGCACTGTCACAGGGGCTCAGGGCATCCAGCTGGATTTGTGGCATCTCAGAAGGTAGCAAGAGTTCTGTTCCAATTCTGATCCCAGACTTGGAACCAGGTCCTAGAAATCCCTCTGACCACACCACAGGGATGGTAGGGAAAAAATGAAGACTGTCACAGCCAAGCAGTATGCCCTCGCCTTGCTCTGGCCTGGTGCCTTAAAGGAAAGGTATAGCACTCACAGCTAACCTGTGTCCCTGCAAATGTTGGTGTGAATAATTATTACTTCCCCTCCAGCAATGGTCCTTCCAGCTCATTTACCCAGCAGTAAAGATTCTGATTCAGCATTGTCTTCTTTTTTTGGTAAACCAGCCTCTAGGATTTTTCTATTACTTTTCTTGATCGTATTAGTTTCATGCTTCAGCTGTTCATGCTTCTATAACTGCATCTGCATTTTTGTCTCTAGTCCCAGGCTGATTTTAAACAATATCATCAGTGTTAGAGCATTAAAAAGAAAAAAAACAAAAAAGAAAGAAAAGCTCCAAGTAGATTGAGTGGCAGAAAAAGAATGAGACAACATCTGTGCCATCAACAGCCCCACTGCTCTAACCTCCTGGTTCACAAATGAATTTATAGTGAGTTTATTCACATATTTTCATTTGTATGTGTCCCTAACCTCCTTCCTACTTCTGAGGCGATGATAAAAGATATTTTTCCCAACTTATTTTTCTTCCTGATGAGCTTCCATTAGCAGCCCTGAATTTCTCAGGGCTTGTTGAAAAGGTATGAACTTTGTTACTTTGAACCTATTTGATGAACACAAAGGAAGTTGTGCTTAACCTCTCTTAGCAACTATTGAGTTGTTATATTCCAAGGTTTGATCCTGAAATTGCCTCTTATAGTCAGAAAATTTCACCAGAGGGGAAATATACATGGGTCTGCAGTGGTACAAATGCACTTTGGCCTCTGAGAACTATGACCACATAATTGCTTTCATCTCTCTTTGATGGTAATCCCTGGGAAAAAGAGAGGATCATGTAAGAGAAGAAGTATATCTAGTGCATGAACAAGCGGTGGCAAAACAATGATCAAATCTTCATTCTATCATTATTAGTTATGTTATGCTGGCCACATTATTTCCCCTCTCTTGGTTTCCTTCTGTCAGTTGCAAAACTTTGTTGGGTTGGTGTAAGGTTAGAGTTTGTTAAACATCTCACATAAAGCACACAGTAGATACAAAGTAAACCTGCAAAAACCTTGTTTTTATTAGGGAAGTACATGATTTGTGTATAGGTTGATGTTTCCCCACTTGGCTCTGTTACTTTGCAGTCTTGGATTGGTTTTGCTCAACACAATGGGCTTTACTATTTTTTTTTAAGATTTTTTAAAATTTATTTTTAGAGAGAGTGCACAAGAGCACAGGGGTGAGGGGGCACAAGGGGAGGGAGGGAAGGAGAGAGAGAATCTCAAGTAGACTCCCTGCTGAGTGCAGAGTCTGATGCAGGGCTCTATTTCATGACACTAAGATCATGACCCGAGCTGAAACCAAGAGCCAGATGTCCAACTGACTGAGCCACCGCGTCCATCAAAATGGACTTTAAAAGACCAATAAGAATCTTGTGGAGGGAAAGAATAAGTGTTTCCATTGTAAAATGACAAAGAGTAGTAAACAACAACAGCTTATCTTTATTTAATATTTTGATATTTTGCTCATCATATTTTTGGTATTCATTTTATATTTAAAAAAAATACCTCATTTAAATTTTCCATATCTTGATTCAGACTTTTTTGATGCCCCTTCAAATTTTTGTGTTTGAGATAAGAGTCTCATGCACATCATCCTAATGTTGGCCTGACTTAACTGGCATCAAATTTCAAGGAGAGAATTGTCTTTGTTTTAAAAAAAATACCTGTCTGAGGTTAAGGTGAGGGCTGAGACTCCAAGGAAAGAAGCAATAGTGGGGCCAAGGCAAGGAATTTGATTTTGCTTTTTGTTTTTGTTTTCCTGAGAAGAAGAAGGGAAGGGAGAGAGGAAGGAAGGGTGGGGACATAGGACCAGCGTGAAGAGCGGCTGGGTTGGGTAGGGGGCAGGGCCAGGAACAACCATTGGTCTTACTACTACAGCTGGTTGTAAGAATGATGCCCCTCCTGGTTCCATTGGAGAAGATGAGCATCCTTGTGGTAGAAACCATCATTGCCTCACTGAAATCCCCAGTTAATCATGCTAAGCCCACACATGTTCTGAGTTGTAGAAATCCAAAAGGGTCTGAGTTCATGCTTTGTGGATGTTGTGGGAAACAGATTGATTTCAGCAGGATCCTGGAGAACCTGGCCACCTGGGAATTTGCAAAATTCTTGTGGAAGTCTTTATATTTCCATAGAGCAATAGGGTTGGGGGAGGGTTCAAGTCAGTTTTATAGAAATCGTGAGGAGTAGGGAAGGCCCAAAGACCCCAATTTTTTCCTTAAAAAAATTCTGGAAGAAGCTCAGTAGATGAGATTCTAGAAAGGGTTATGGCTTGAATCTAGCAGATACTTACAGGATTTTGGATTTGCAAGTGTTTTTCTGTTTCTCTTATTTTTAGATCCAGGAACACTCAATGCCTTATATGAGCTTGGAAAATCTATCCCTTTCTGCTCCTCTTCCCTTTGACCTTACCTCCTCCCCAACTCAGATGTGTCCAGCCAGGAGGTAGCAATGAGCGTTGTGTGCTGCCTGGGCATTTGTGTGTGGCCCCAGGGTATCAGTGCTTCTTTGCTTTCTCCCACAGGGTGTTCCTCTCTAACCTGGGTGAAGGGAGGCCACAAGGGAGCACAGCATTCCCCAGCACTGGGGGAGCTTCCCCACACTGCCCCTTCCCTTTAGTGATCTCACCTTCCAGCCTGTCACTGGTGGAGTTCTGTCAGAGGGTGGGTGTGGATGAACCCTCCACCTTCCTGGAGTCTCCCTGCTGCTCTGGTCTCTGCTCCATAAACCTCACAGGCCTATTAGGCAAGCTTATGAAATTTTTATTGAAGGGACAAGAGAATCTCAGAAAACTGTTTCTGAGTGTGTTTTATCTTACTGGAAACTGCAGAAAGTGGAGAGGCCTTTTCAGGCTTAGAGCTTTGCTAGGAGGACGCTCCCCTGATGTACCCCACTTTCTCTCCAGCCTTCGTTCCCACATAGCACCCCTTCTTCAAGCCCCTGAGCTGGGCACACTCACAGACTACACTGTGGGGGTCAGGTAGTATTTTTGCCTTTTGAAAAGTTTCCTGCTATTGCAACAATGACCAGTGTGCCTCAGAATTCACCAAAGGCTCCCAGGAGGCAGTGGGGCAGGCTCTGGTTCTGTACATGAGGGCCAGTGGGGGTGCCCTGAATGCTGCTCTCTTTCTCTACTGAGAAGCTTCTGTGGCTGATTTTCTTACTCAGCTCCTTAAGAAGTAAGCCACCTTGCCAAGTAAGCATTTTCTTTTTTTTTCTCTCTTAGAAACAACATAGCTCAGTCTCAAAGGAGAAGGAATATTCCTTCCATTCAGTATAGTTTTGGCCTTGCAGTTTTTAGAACTAAGTCCCATCGTCACTGAGCTGGGAAACACTATGGTCTTTCCCGCCTCACTTGAGCCTGGCTTGTTTTATTTGCTTTTGTTTTTTAGTTTCAAGTTTTTATTTAAATTCCGGGTTAGTTAATGTACAGTATAATATTGAGCTTGGCTTCTTTTACAAAGAAACCATGTCCACTCTAAACGTTACTGTTACTACCAAAGGTATAGCACCAGATCTAATCACACACCATTTATTCCATTCATCCCTTTGTCAGTTTATAAAACCACATGATTGGGGAGTGGAGAATCTTTTACTGCCCTGCACACTTATCCAAAACAAGCCCAGACCCATTCTGGCCAACTCTGCTGTGCTATAGCTACTTTCCAAGACAAGATATTATGATGATGATGATCTGTTGGAGATGAGAGAGTCTTCTTTCCTTAAATTGGAGGGGGCCTCATCAGATGGCTCCCTTTCCTGGCTGTCCTTCCCCTCCATGCACTTACATACATTCTTCCCTGGAGGAGGAATAATTCATCTGGTTGGTAGGTTCTGATGAAAGAACTGAGCATAAGTAGCTCTGGCCCTTCTTCACCTCTTGCTCTAATGCACCTGCCTACAAAGGGTTTGCATTCTTGTTGACAGGCCCCCCCCAGTGGGGGCAGAGGATGTCTCCCAGGTGTCTGGGGCTGCCGGTGCCTGGGAGCATGCGTGTTTTTTTCACGTCTGGTATTAGTAAGGCCTTTGTGCTGCATGCCTGAGACAGCCTGCTACATAAGGCTTTATTGGTAATAAAGGTGGTATTTCAGCATTCATCTGCCTGACACCTATGTCTCTGTCTTAATTGGTTCTGAAATTAGGCTTGGAAATGGGAAATGCTATTTATGAATTCTTCAGACCCCAATAGTATCCTTCAAACAGGCCGTCAAGTTCTATCGATGCCTTGGTCTAGATATCTACTAAATTCATTTCCTCTTTTCGGCCTTTCTGTCACTGCACTAGTGTGGGCTCTCAGCAGCCCTATGATAGGCTTCTTACTGTTCTCATTGCTCATAGTCAGCCCTTCCCCCCTCACCCCTCTCTGCACCCTAGAGTACAGATCTGATGCTGACACCCTCCTGCTCACAATCCTCAGATGACTCCTCGTGACTCCAGGATGCATACTTTCTTAGTGCAGAAAACAAAACCTTTGAGGTCTGGCTGCCCTTCCTCTTCTTAGTTGCTTGTCTGCTTCAAGCAACCTGTGTTCCAACCAATTGGAGCTAGTTATATTCTTGGACATAGCAGTTTCTCTCCCCCGCCCCCCCCCCCCCCCATGGCTTTGTAGATACTGTTTCCTCACTTTAGAGTGCTCTTTGCCACTCTGGACTTGGCTGCCATGAATTCTCAAGCCATTGGCGTAAAGCTTGTCTCCCTGAGAATGCCTTCCCTTGCCCACTGACTCTGTTCTCCTTATGGGCTTCTCTAGTTTTGCCCTGTGGAGTCTCTGCCTGTCTGCCCTATTAGATGGCCAAGCTCTGTAGGATTGAGCCCTGAGCTCCACTTTTTGTCCTCAGGGGAATCATGTGTTTACATCTTCCTGGCTCAGGCTCATGAACAGACAAATCACAGAAGAAGAAATCTTCTTAGTAGTCGAATGAACATATGAAAAGCAACTCAGCTGCACTAGTGATGAGGAAAAATTCAAACTGAAACTGCAATTGGATGCCATTGCACTCCTTCAGATTGATGAAAATTAAACGCTCTAATGAAAGCCAAGTGCTGGCAAAGATGTGGACATAGATCCTACCATGCACTGCTGATGGCCATGGCAAGTAGAACAGTCATTCTGCAGCGATTCTATGACAGCTAGTGAATTTGAAGATGCATGTGTACTATGACCGAACAGTTCTACTTCTGGTTATATACTCTGGATAAATTCTTGTACAAGAATAAAAATAAAAATGCAAGTATGTTCACTATAACATTATTATAATTATGTATAATTTTAATAATATATAATGATATAATATAAAATATATAATAAAATAATAAATTATTATTACAACATTATTTGTAATAATAAAAAGTCAAAGGTGATTTAAATGCCTGTCAACAAAAGAACATGATGTAGTTATGAAGTGGGGGCACCTGGGTGGCTCAGTGGTTAAGTGTCTGCCTTTGAAGGGAGAAGAAATGTGTGGGAAATATCAGAAAGGGAGACAGAAGGTAAAGACTGCTAACTCTGGGAAACGAACTAGGGGTGGTGGAAGGGGAGAAGGGCGGGGGGTGGGAGTGAATGGGTGACGGGCACTGGGGGTTATTCTGTATGTTAGTAAATTGAACACCAATAAAAAATAAATTAAAAAAAATGTCTGCCTTTGGCTCAGGGCGTGATCCTGGGGTCCTGGGATTGAGTCCCACTTTGGGCTCCCTGTAGGGAGCCTGCTTCTTCCTCTACCTATGTCTCTGCCTCTTGGTGTCTTTCATTAATAAATAAATAAAATCTTAAAAAAAAAGACCATGATGTAGTCACGAAGTGGAATATTACACAGCAGATAGCATAAATAAACTACAGCTAAGCTCATCAATGTGATGCATTTCACACATTCTCCACAATGAGTTATAAAAGGATACTTATAGTATGGCATTTATTAAAGTTTAAAGAAGCATGCAAAACGATGTCACATATTGTTTAAGCGCACCAATATGTAGTAAAAATGTAAAAGAATTGCTATGAATGATAAACACCAAAGTCAGGTTTATGGTCACCTCTGGGAGGGAGAACAGGAATAAGTGGAACTGAAATGGGAGCTTTAACTATATTTTTAATGTTTTATTCTTAAGCTGCATAGTGGGGCATAGGTGTTCACTCTGTTATCCTTGATTACTCTATTATCTTGTGTATCTTACTTTTTCAATGAGCAAATCTTTCATTGCTAAAATAAATATGTATTTTTAAAAAGGCCTACACTTGGAGTTGGGCTTAAGTTAAAATCCTTGTCTCTCTCTTTACTCACCTGAGCAAATATCTTAAACCTTCTGAGCCTCAGCTTCCCAATCTATAAAATGAAGATAATAATTCCATTTTCCACAGGATTATATTAATAATGAGATTATGCAGGTCAAGTAGATAGTTTGGTATCTGGTGCATGTATTGAATATCAATTAATATTATCTGTGATAATTCTAGAAGGTTCTTGATACACCCTTGTTAAATTTCAAATGAAACAATGTCAGTTGTGGGGAATGGGGGAAATGGGTTAAGATGGTCAAAAGGCACAAATTTCTAGTTATAAGGTAAATTCTGGGGACATAATGTACAGCATGATGATTATAGTTAACAGTGTGTCATGTATTTGAAGGTTGCTAAGAGAATAGATCTTAAGCGTTCTCATCACAAGAAAAAATAACTATAACTATGTGAGGTGATGGATGTTAACTTATAGTGGTCATATACATATATCATTATGCTGTATACCTTAAACAGTTAATTCTATCTCAATAAAACTGGAAAAAGAAATAACGTCAGTTGTCAATAGCAAATATATCATCAGTTCCTTTTCTGCCTATCAAACTCCTCAAAACCTCAACCTAAAATGTAAAGGATGCATTTAATTTTTCATGTTCAGAGTTTATGTCTTTTCTTTAAGTCATGACCACACAGGTCAATATTTGTTTTGAAGATTGGGTTAATTTCCCTGACTTCTTGGATAATTTAGATAATGCTTCAGGCAAAACCTATCTAAATGCATAGTTTGTTCAACACGGAGGAGATGGTCGACACAGTAAATATTCTCTGTCTCTGTCTCTTCCTCTCTTTCTCAGCCTGTGCATTCTCTTCCTTCCTTCCTTTCTCTCTCTCTCTCTCTCTTTTACACACACACACACACACACACACACACACACAAACACACATACACACTCTGTAGTCCATCTTGCACTTTGCATTCTTCTTGCTTTAAAATTTTGTAGTTGCTTTTAGGTCACTGCCAGCTGAGTGCAAGCTGCATCCCATGAACTGAGCCCCCTCAGTGCATGTCACCTTGATTGCCTGTGCTAGCCTACCCTTCCAACCTGTTGTCACTGGCTGAGCCATGTGTCGTCCCACTTCCAGACCTGTGCTGCTACCTCCTAGCCAGGTGCTGAGACAGCTTTGGAATGTGCAGCCCTGCTTAGTCATTTGATCTCTCATGGGAAAGAGGAAGAAACCAAGGAACGAAGGAGAGATCTTCTGAACATATTGCAGAAGAGAATAATGTAAAGACCAGGGTGGTAGAAACAAGGCAGACGTCAGAAAGCTGGGACAGATTCAGGCAACATGTTGGATTTTTGTAATACATTTTATAATCATTCCCTCCTACCATAAAATTGAATAATAGCTGTAAAATCAATTATGAACATCATGACTTAATTTTCTGGTTAATTAAAACCACGTGGAGGATCTACAAGTCTAGTAAACAAATCTTTCTGTGCTATAAACCTTGCCCAAACATTCTGGAGTCAGAATTCCCACGATTTGAATCCTGACTCTACCTCTACACAGAGAGGTTTAGTAACCTGTGACCTTTGGTAAATCACTTTACCTCTTTAATTTTAATCAATTAAAATTTTATTTATTTATTTATTTATTTATTTATTTGAGAGAGAGAAAGTGCATGTGCATGTCGGGGGTAGGCAGAGCGGACTCCCTGCTGAGCGCAGAGTCCCACTAAGGCCTTGATCTCAGGACCCACGAGATCATCAGCTGAGCTGAAACCAAGAGTCAGAAGCTTAACCCACTGAGCCACCCAGGCACCCCGGTCTCTGTGCCTCTTTAACATGGGGGGAATTATGCCTATTTCAAAGATTGTTGTGAAGATGAGTTCACATGTGTAAATCAGAGTGCCTCATAATAGAAAGCGTGCAATTAGTATCAGTTATTATTCTCTCCTGGATTAATCCAGAAAAGATTTCTTGTGTCTTCATATAAGTCGGTATATTAAAAACAAGCATGAAGTCTAAGGTGGTAATCATGTTGCAGTATATGATGCCTCAAATCAATACTGTGCATTTTAAACTTACACAACATTACATGTCAATTTTGTCTTAATAAAGCTGGGAAAAATAAAAAATAGAAACATAAGCATGATTTGACTATGTTTTAACAGGATTGCTGTTAATGACGCTGAGGAAGATTGGAAGAAAAAGCAAGACCAGCTAGGAGGCTTCTGCAGGACTCAGAGGGAAGGACTATGGTGGTTTGCACAGGGTGGGAACAGTTGGGGTATGGAGAGGTCTTCACAACAACGCCTACTGAATAATCTGTGCTTGGTGGTACCCGTCTTTATCACAAATCAAGTGCCTTTGTGTGTGTGCTATGTGCCTGCATGTATCTCTGTTCTGTGTATGTTCTATTCAGTTTATCTACATATTTCTT
Organism: Canis lupus dingo; assembly: GCF_003254725.2. Classification (NCBI taxonomy): domain Eukaryota; kingdom Metazoa; phylum Chordata; class Mammalia; order Carnivora; family Canidae; genus Canis; species Canis lupus. The sequence continues at coordinate 55,620,756 of NC_064252.1, read as the reverse complement.
CCTCTGTGTGAAATTATTGTGAATACCAAGGCTTTGTGATATGTGTTAATATCTAGTAGAGTGAATCCTTCCTTTTTGCTGCTTTTGGAAGTTAACTTGGTTATCTATGTCCTTTTATTCTGCCAATATACATTTTGTCATGAATTTACCATGCTCCTCAAACCAGAAATTTTGTTTGGAGTTATACTAAGCATAGAAGTTATTTTGGAGAAAACAGGCCATGTTGTTACATGGTAAGAAAACTTACCATGTTGTTACTATATTCATGAACATGGTGGAGCTCCCCATTTAACTCATATCCATTTTTTTAATCTCCTATAATTAGTGTCTTAAACTATTTTGCATTAAAGTCTTATATGTTCCTTCTTACATTGATGATTCCTAAACACTTTCTTGGGAAAACTGTATTATTTTCTATTTGATTATGGCTACTAAAGGAATATTGTTTTTTGTAAATTGATTTTGTTTCTGGAAACCTCGTTCAAGTTTCTATTATATCTCATAAGATATCTCTTTATTTTATTGAGTTTTAATATTTTTCACAATTGCTTATAGTTTGGAACTGAAATTCATAGTTCTTGGCCTGAAATTTGAATTTCTAATTTTAATAAAAATGAAAAATTCAAGATTTTTCCTTCTTATAAGAGTGAGCTAAGCACACAATTCCAGTACCTTAGCAAAACAATGACTGAGAATAAGTATTTGTCCAATTACAACTATAGCAAACCACATTTTCAAATACAATATCTTTCTTACTGATAATGATAATGACAGCAACAACAAAAATACTAAGGTTTTAGCTAATATATATTCTTAGTATAGTAATTCAGAAGCAGATATGAATATCTGCATCCATATCTGCATCCATCCATTATACCATAGTTAAATACTGTGTTTTTATTTTTTTGTACAATACACAGTTGCCTTTACTGATAATATGAACATTAATGTTATCTTGTTTTCCATTTTGTTCATATATTGCATATACATCAACTTAATGCAAGGTAGGATTTATAATTATATATCAGTAGTAAAATTCACAAGGTACTTAAAGATTTAAACATGTTTAAAAAAAAAGGGAAAATGGAATCTACTTTCAGTTTTGTTTATTTATATATTCTCTCACTTAAAAGGATGCAGAAATCCATCAGTTTTAAACCAATTCAGAATTGCAACTTTTCAGATTTATAAAAGATCCATTTCTATGGATTTACAGAGAATAATTGTGAGTTTCTGTGACCTAGTCAAGTAACAGTTTACAGTTACATCACATTGTAGCAAACATAAATGTTCAAACTTCGTAGTAATTTAAAAAATTTGTGATCATTGTAACTGTTTTTCTGCCTGGTATAATTCCAAGAGATACCTTTCTAGTCAGGGACAGTCCATTGAAAACACTGGCATAACCGTGTGTTCCTAGAACGCTCATGCACATTCATTCTCTGTGACATGACATACTGTTTAGGAGTTTGAACTGTTCCAAGGAAAGGAATAACTCATATGCCAAAAATGTCTCTTGAAAAATTAGAAGTGGCATAATTGTTCAAATTAAGAAAATGATTATGTAAATTATGACATGTCTACTTGATGGAAAACTGGCCAGCCATTGACATTAGAAGATTATGAAAAAGTATTTATGCTGCTAAGTAAAGAAGGAAAATCTGTAAAAATTGAACAAATACAAGTAACTCGATGACATCTTTAAAATACATGTTCTTGGCCAAGTAAGAAATGAAATTTTAACAGGATGGTGAGATCATGGGAGAACCCATTGGTTATTTCCTGAAGTGATAACAATAAGAGCTGCCCAAATGTCTTGAGTATCTGCTTTTGGCCAGGCACTGTACTAGACACACTTTACACATAATTTCATTATTATTATTATTATTATTATTATTAGTAGTAGTAGTAGTAGTAGCTCCATACCCAGCATAAAGCCCAACTCAGGGCTCAAACTCACAACCCTGATATCAAGACCCGAGATGAGATTAAGAGTCTGACACTTAATGGACTGAGTTACCCAGGCACCTCTGTACACATGATTTCTAATATTCACAACACCGTTGCAGTGCTTCTCAAACTTTAGTAAGCATCAGAATCTTCTGAAGGCTGGTTGGAATGTAGATTCTGGGCTTCATGTTCAGAGTTTCTGATTCTGCAGGTCTGGGTTGGGTTCAAGAATTTCCATTTTTTTAAATTTAAATTTTATTTTTTTAATTAAAAAAAATTTTAAAACATTTTTATAATAAATTTTTTATTGGTGTTCAATTTACCAACATACAGAATAACACCCAGTGCTCATCCTGTCAAGTGCCCCCCTCAGTGCCCGTCACCCATTCACCCCCACTCCCTGCCCTCCTCCCCTTCCACCACCCCTAGTTCGTTTCCCAGAGTTAGGAGTCTTTATGTTCTGTCTCCCTTTCTGATATTTCCCACACATTTCTTCTCCCTTCCCTTATATTCCCTTTCACTATTATTTATATTCCCCAAATGAATGAGAACATATAATGTTTGTCCTTCTCCAATTGACATACTTCACTCAGCATAATACCCTCCAGTTCCATCCACGTTGAAGCAAATGGTGGGTATTTGTCGTTTCTAATGGCTGAGTAATATTCCATTGTATACATAAACCACATCTTCTTTATCCATTCATCTTTCGATGGACACCGAGGCTCCTTCCACAGTTTGGCTATCGTGGACATTGCTGCTAGAAACATTGGGGTGCAGGTGTCCCGGCGTTTCATTGCATCTGTATCTTTGGGGTAAATCCCCAACAGTGCAATTGCTGGGTCGTAGGGCAGGTCTATTTTTAACTGTTTGAGGAACCTCCACACAGTTTTCCAGAGTGGCTGCACCAGTTCACATTCCCACCAACAGTGCAAGAGGTTTCCCTTTTCTCCACATCCTCTCCAACATTTGTGATTTCCTGCCTTGTTAATTTTCCCCATTCCCACTGGTGTGAGGTGGTATCTCATTGTGGTTTTGATTTGTATTTCCCTGATGGCAAGTGATGCAGAGCATTTTCTCATGTGCATGTTGGCCATGTCTATGTCTTCCTCTGTGAGATTTCTGTTCATGTCTTTTGCCCATTTCACGATTGGATTGTTTGTTTCTTTGGTGTTGAGTTTAATAAGTTCTTTATAGATCTTGGAAACTAGCCCTTTATCTGATATGTCATTTGCAAATATCTTCTCCCATTCTGTAGGTTGTCTTTGAGTTTTGTTGACTGTATCCTTTGCTGTGCAAAAGCTTCTTATCTTGATGAAGTCCCAATAGTTCATTTTTGCTTTTGTTTCTTTTGCCTTCGTGGATGTATCTTGCAAGAAGTTACTGTGGCCGAGTTCAAAAAGGGTGTTGCCTGTGTTCTCCTTTAGGATTTTGATGGAATCTTGTCTCACATTTAGATCTTTCATCCATTTTGAGTTTATCTTTGTGTATGGTGAAAGAGAGTGGTCTAGTTTCATTCTTCTGCATGTGGATGTCCAATTTTCCAGCACCATTTATTGAAGAGACTGTCTTTCTTCCAGTGGATAGTCTTTCCTCCTTTATCGAATATTAGTTGCCCATAAAGTTCAGGGTCCACTTCTGGATTCTCTATTCTGTTCCATTGATCTATGTGTCTGTTTTTGTGCCAGTACCACACTGTCTTGATGACCACAGCTTTGTAGTACAACCTGAAATCTGGCATTGTGATGCCCCCAGCTATGGTTTTCTTTTTTAAAATTACCCTGGCTATTCGGGGTCTTTTCTGATTCCACACAAATCCTAAAATAATTTGTTCTAACTCTCTGAAGAAAGTCCATGGTATTTTGATAGGGATTGCATTAAATGTGTAAATTGCCGAGGGTAACATTGACATTTTCACAATATTAATTCTTACAATCCATGAGCATGGAATATTTTTCCATCTCTTTGTGTCTTCCTCAATTTCTTTCAGAAGTGTTCTATAGTTTTTAGGGTATAGATCCTTTACCTCTTTGGTTAGGTTTATTCCTAGGTATCTTATGCTATTGGGTGCAATTGTAAATGGGATTGACTCCTTAATTTCTCTTTCTTCAGTCTCATTGTTAGTGTAAGAATTTCCATTTTTAATGAGTTTCTATAAATGTTGTTGCTGCTTGTCCAGTGCTATAGACTGAATGTTTGTGTCCTCCCAAAATTCATATGTTGAAATCCTAACCTCCAAGGTGATGGTATCAGGGGGTGGGGGCCTTTGAAAGGTGATTAGGTCTTGAGAACAGCACCTTTGTGAATGAGATTAGCACCCTTATAAAAGAGACCCCAGAGAGCTCTCTTCCCCCTCCCACCATGAAGGACATAGTGGATGGACTACCAGGAAGCAGGTTTTCACCAGAGACTGTGGCCACCCTGATCTTGGACTTCCCAAAGTGTGAGAAATACATTTTTGTTATTTATAAGCTACGTGGCCTATGGTATTCTGTTATAGCAGCCTGAATTTATCAAGACACCCAGGGTCTGCACTTTCAGAACTGCTAATTATTAACGTAGGCATTTCCTCCATTTTTAAGTAAGAAAATTGAGAATCAGAGGTTAAATAACAAAGCTAGCAAATCGTAGAGCCAGGTTTAAGCACAAATTTGTTTAATCCAAAAGTCTGTCCTTTTTGGTCTATGTTTTACTTGTCCCTTACGTGTGATCCTATTGCTCAGCCACAAAGTATGTTAATTATTTTGTCAGGGTCATTCATTCAGGGTGCTGCATAATTGGGGACTGGTCACTGGGAGTCTTCACAAGATGGCATATAACTGAGAGGATCAGGGTCTGGCGCTTTGGGCTCCAAATTCAGAAACAGATCTTGTTGTTGTTTCTGAGTTGACTGGACTTACATGAAAAAAGTTCTCAACAGGCTGATGTATAAAGTCATAATGCCAGCTTAATAATTTATTATGAGAAAAATAATTGCCACAGGACCAGAAATTCCTGGTTGGCCTGAGGGTATGCTCTCCCTGGAGACAAGTTATATGTGTAAGAGAAACCAAATTATCAGAAGGCTGCTTGGTGACCATGGAAGTAAGGCTAGGAGACTTAATATGACTCAAACACTTCATGTCATCAGCTTTGTTGGCATGCCCCAGTGCGTACGTTTCCAGAAAAGAGACAACGCATCAGGTGCATTAGTATATAAGTTGGACTGACCAAGTACTTCACTGTTCCCTGGATGGTGCCCAAATGAACCCACTGCTATTGGCTGTTGGGAGTCCCTTCTCCCCCTATATATCTAAGGCGATTTACCTTCTTTCAGACTCAGTGTGTTGGAAGTGTCTAAACAGTTTCAGTCTGATGAAAACTAAGACTGGTAGGTCTGAGAATGCTACGGTCTGAATGTTTGTATCCTCTCCAAATTCATAGGTGGAGCTCTCATGAGGGGGCTTGGGGCCCTTATAGAAAAGGTTCCAGAGAGTTCTCTTGTCCCTCTGCCATGTGAAATCACAGGAGAAGACAGCTGTCTATGACGAAGTGAGCCCTTATCAGACATTGAACTGTTGGCACCTTGATCTTAGACTTCCCAACCTCCAGAACTGTGAGAAAGGAATTTCCCTTGTGTGCAAGATACCCAATTTGTGGCATTTTTGTTATAGTAGCCCAATAGGATTACGATAAAGAGCAATTTTTCTTTTTAAGTTGACTTTACATATGTCTACCTTGATATATTTTTAAATTTATAATTATAGTTTAGCTCTTAGGGATCAATCTTATTTTTATCTACAATTGCTTGATTCTTGGATTGTCTGAGTAAATTTATGCAGACATTAGTTTTCTTGGCTTTATGGATGTGAGCCCCAAAGTTCAGAGAAAGGGTAGAGAAAGTATTATTGTCATCATTATGCTTTGGTCAGCTTGGCAAGAGGAGTAACATACCTAAAGCCCTGCTTGACACATAATAAGAACTATATAAGTGTCTATTAAATAAAAGAACTACATGGACTCATTAAGTCAAAGGAACAATTTTTTTCAATGGTTTAGGGAGAAGCTGGGGAGTTTGGGGTAGGTTTTGGTGACTTTTTGGAGCCAGTTTCCTGACAGTATTTCCATGATTTCAACTTCTCCACTTAAGGTTGGCTTGCTAGTAAGCACTTGGTAGTTTTTTTTTTTTAATATTTTATTTATTTATTTTAGGGAGAGTGAGAGTGAGAGAGCACATGAGCAGCATGGAGAGGGACAGGAGGAAAGGGAGAGAGAGAATTTCAAGCAGACTCTGCGCTGAGTACAGAGCCCCACATGGGGGTCAATCTCACGACCTTGAGATCATGACCAGAGCCCAAATCAAGAATCAGATGTTTAAACAACTAAGCCACCCAGGGGTCCTGACCACTTGGTAGTTAATGCCTGCCTTGGAAGGCCATTTTCCCAGGGTGTTCCTCAGAAGCACCTCTATAGGTAACAGAATCCACCAACATCATTGATATAGTGTTACACAGTGTTTCTATCAATTGCCTCTAGTTGATGATAGTTAAGAGTTGCAGATATTCCTTCATAGAAGGTAGTTTCTTGGTTAGATATGGATCAATGCATACATTTGTCTGCAGGCCACATTTTTCTTTTTCTTCTAGGGATACTTAAAAACATACCTCTTCCAGGGAGAGGACACTAACCAATAAACATGCAACAGCTTCACTAATGCTCTTGCAATCTATGCAGAAAGTAGGTAGCACCTTGTCAACTCTCATTTGGGGGAACTTCTAGAGCTTGACTTTCAGGGCATTCCAGTTTTGAATTTCTTTCATTTGTTATCCCTCCATTTATGCCTGTGACTGCATTTTTTCATATCCAGGCAGATGGTGTGTAAACACTCAAGAATTTTACACTCACAGTTTGCTTTGTGTGCTGGTAGGGCATCTCTTCAGTGTATAGATTTTCTTATTTCTGCTTATGGTGTAACTGCAAGATTTTCATCAACCCAAATGGAGGAATTTGAATATATGCTACCTGTGTCTGCCCGGAAGTGATAGTTCCCAGCACTATTTCTTGCAGTTTGAAATGTATTTCTCTTCTTTTTTTGAACCAAATCCTGCAATATTTGCTATAGATATTTCATCAAAGGGGAATAGATATTTAAGATCTGAGTGTGTGAAGAATGAGCTTATGCCAAATTATGCTCAAGATCTTTAGGTGATAATGTGTTCTGAGTAGTGAAAGAGAGGGGTTTTTGCAATAGAGAATAATAAGGCTGTGTGGTTTTAGGTATAGTTTTTTGGATATGAAGATTTGACTGGGACCCAGGTCCAAACTGGTCAACATATTGATGAAACAGATTTGAATTTCTACAATTTAGTTGTTTTTCACAAATGCGAACAGTTAACTTTGAACAATCCTTGCTCTTGTCAATCCTTTTAAAGACCAATCTTTCTTAAATATTCATTATTTACCTAGTATTGTGTTTGCCTCTGTGAGGGATACGAGATATGTAAGACATGGCTCTTATCCCGAAGAAGCTTAAAAAACCCAGATAAAGAAACAAAACTAACATGTGTGGACAAATTTAACACAAAACTATGTGCTGGAGGAAAAGAAAATTTTCCCCTCTCTGGCTTCTTCAAGGAGAAATTTTCTTGAACAGATGCCAGACTTTTCTCTCCCTTTTATTCACTCCGCCCCCAATGAAGGGGAGAAGTGACCCATGTGAGTGGTGAAATGTGCTCTAGACACTTCCATCCTTCTCCTCTTGGGAGCTCGTTTGTCCATGTGGGACATGAGCTTTCCTCCATGCTTCTCTTCCAACATGTATGTTTCTCCTGGACAGGTATCCATCCCTTGCCCTGGTCCAGGGCTGCCTAATATTGGGAGCAAGTCTGCCTCAATAAATCTAGGGGTTAGTCTAACAAAACAACTTGGTAACTAGGCTGATATTTTGGTTCCCATGTTTATACTCTGTCTTAATTCTCAGTTTTTACAGAAACCTGGTTAGGGAGAGACCTGAACACAATATAGGATACTGAAGCTAACATCCACGGTATTTCAGTGTGACCTGTGAGTGGATGGGAAAGACCTCGGGAAGACTCGCTGGGGTTGGATCTTGAAGGATGAGTAGGACTTAGAAAATAGAAAGAAGGTAAGGCATCTTTGCAGTCTCATTTACAATCTCTTTAACTTTCAGACTAACGTGATGGGGAGAAATAACAATGAGTTTCCTCTTGCAGGTGACCTCACAGGCCTAGAAGAGGATTTGTATGAATAAATCAGAGGAAAAGAAGCTGAGGGTTGAATTCTAGATTTTTGTAATTTCCTATGTTTGTGGATTGAAGCAAGTATATGTTCATGACTGGGATAATGCAAAACATTCTCTAAAGTGGTGCATTTGCCCAAATCCACTAATCAAACTCCTCCAAGCCCTGGGAGAAATGGATCACCCTGTCAGAGGAGTCCGATGCTTCAAATGCTACCAGTGGAGGGCAGGAGGGGTAGGGGGCCACTTCCTAGAACCACTCAGCATCTTCAGTGCTTCCCACTTCTTCAGGGTCTTCAGGATGGACACTGGGAATGTCGACATGGGGCACAGCCTTCTGAAGATATGGCTGAAAGGGGCTGCTTTGCATCCTTGAGTGACTGTAGGCAGTTCAAGTGAGTGCTCTGGACCTTTCTCTTCCTGGGTCAGTCACTGGGCTAAGTGCGTGCTTGGAAGCTGCCAGGTTCTGGACGGAGCTTTTGTTAGAAAAATCTGTGTTAACCAACAAGTTCCTGGAATTCTATAAAACCTTGTGGATTTGAACACAAACAAATAGAAAATGTCTATTATCTCCAAATTAGCCCTCCTGCTGCGTTTTCAAATGGATCTGAAATCTCCATTTACATGCTGCAATGGTAAAAAGCCTCTCAAAGGTTATTTGAAATCTGAGCTGATTGCAAACGGATTGATTTCCAGCAAATGTGGCAAAATGACCAAGAGGGATTCAGGACAGCATCTTACATACTGTGATGTTCAATACAAGGTCTTGGACTCGAGATGAGAATAAGGATTCCTTTGCAGGTCGCAAACATCCTGTGCTTCTCTGCCTCCCCCACCTCCTCCTTGCCCCACATCTCCCCACGCTCCATGCCCAAACAAATTACCAAATGTTAGAAGAGGAAAGTTGGAGTCCTGCTGGGTTTATTTTGCTTTATTTGTTCTGGATTTAGATTTAAAACCTTCCAGTGGATGAACTGTATCGAGGGCTTTTCATTTCATATTGGGAAATGTGTTGTTATGCACAGTTCATTCTATTAAAAAACAAAACATGTAAACCTAAATTAAAATGCATAGCGTGGATCCCTCAGAGGGGGCTTCTGAAACAAGCCGGGCATGAAATGTTGCATAGATTTCTTGTTAACCAGAAAATTATTTTAGCAAGCGACCCTTCCTGAGGTGTCAGGAAGGAGCAGGGGGTGTCTTGAGCCTCCAAAGCTGTGTGCTGGGTGCTCGATATTACGTACATTTATCTCGGCTGCCAGGAACTCTACGTTGCCATCTGTCTTAAGCTTTGCCAGAAGCTACCTGTGGTTTAAAAGGACGGAAAGGTCTGGAGAACAAGGGGGCTTAGGGAAATAATGTGGAAATAAAATATTAGCCATTTTGTCGTTCACTTTCCTCCTGACACAACCATGGGAGGCATTTACCCCTTTTTCTCAGGTTTCATGCTGTGAGGATGCTTGTGTGATGATTTTTTAAAAACACAAAACTAACTTCCTACGGTGGACACAGTCATAACCTGGTGTCTAGAAATACAGTTATGGGGCCCTTCTATCAGGGCTGTTTGCTAGAGCACCGGATGGAACAGGCAACTGCTGGGTGAGGAGCCCTCTGTGGGAGGAGGCCCCAGTGGTTTACCTGTCATAGGTTCCTCTATAGGCAAGGGCAGTAACAGAACCGAGACAGCCATCAGTAGTTAGAGCAAATCCTCTTTCAGGCTACATTTCCAGAAACTGTTTCAATGTGGTGGCATTAATACTAACATCTGCCCCTTCTGTTTTCTGCAATTGCATTCTAAAGAAACAGCTTTGGGAATTAGATTTAAAATTGTGGCTCTTGGTGAACTGTGGAACTCTAACTAAGGCCCTACCTAAGTAAGGGGAAACAGAAATTGTCAGGGTGAATGAAAATGTCACAGTAAATATGTGGTGTTTTAATTTCACCCTTAGCAATAAATTCCGAATCCATGCAATATAATCCAAAAAAAAAAAAAAAAAAAAAAGACGCAGTGAGTCTAAATGGTAATTGGCCAGTGGTTCTGAAAGGTCAAGCATGGGCCAGCTACTTCATTACCTGCTCTGTGACCCTGGCCAACTTAATTACTGTTTCCTGATCTCTAAATTGAAGAGTGATGAGGATCTTGTGTCATAACACACATGCTTGGCACTTTGGGAGGGTCAATGTGTCTACTTTTTCATTTCCATCCCCTTTCCTTATTTTATATTGTTTTTAGTATGACAGGGTTAAACAGAAAAGTAATAAGGTGACATCAGAAATCATGCTTTCCTGTTTACTTAAAAACAAAAATCACTTCTTCCTGTAAGCGGCCTGAGGTGATCTCTCACAATGTTGTGCTACTCACTCAACTCAGAAAACACTACAAGGTCATGCAAATCAAGAGGTTCAGATCTTCATGTTCACTTTAAGAACACATGTGAAACTGCCTGGGCTATATTGGTGGGATAGCGTAAAAGCCACCAAGTATCTGAAGGATGTCACTTTGCAGAAGCAATGTGTGGCATTCCGTTACTACGGTGGTGGAGCTGGTAGGTAGGGGCTACCACTATAAACAGCAGGACTGCATGCAGGGTCAGGGGCCCAAATAGAGTGCTGGGTTTTGACTGCACATGCTTAAAAATGCAGAGAATAATGCTGGACTTAAGGGTTTAGATGTAGATTCTCTGGTCATTGAGCTCATCCTGGTGAACAAAGCTTCTAAGATGCAGCATAGAATTTGTAGGACTCATGGTTGGATTCACCTATACATGAGTTCTCCCTGCTTCCCTGAGATGATCCTTACTTAAAAGGGGCAGATTATTCCTAACAAGGAAAGGAAGTTGAGAGAAAAAAAAAGAAGAAAATATCCCAAAAGAAACTGAAGAAACAAAAACTTAGGCCTTGGGAGTAAATTCTGCATAAAATAAATGTAAATAAAAGTAAAAACAGAAAGGAAATCACAGTATTAAAGAGGATTTTCAGGGGGGACCTGGGTGGCTCAGTCAGTTGAATGGGATGGAGCCCTGCATCTGGCTCATTGCTCAGTGGGAAGTCTGCTTCTCCCTTGTCTCTGCCTCTCCCCCTCCTCTGTCTCTCATGAATAAATAAATGAAATTTAAGAAAAAATAAAGAGGGTTTCTTTGGTAATGCAGAGTAAAGAAATTATCGAATTATGAAGAATCATCACTACAAAAATAAAGCGTGGTTGGTTTTTTGTTTTGTTTTTGCACAGTTGTATGATTTCAAGATGTCCTAGTCTGACCCATGAAACCTTGCCTATCCTTCTGTACTTCCTCCATGACCTTCCTTACTCATCTCTTGTATCCTTCATCAGTAAATGCTTATAGAGCTTCCAGTGTGTTAGGAGTAGAGATAGTTTTAGGATATTTGGAAGAGCTGGGCCCTAGGAAATGGGGATAGTAAGTCTTGGGGCTCCCTTTATCTCTGACTCACTGTGATGTCTTGGTAGCCTTAGATGAGAAAATTAGTGTTTGTCAAGGATGAGTCCTTTCCCTACTCCTTTCTGCACTCCCCTTCTGGATGGAGACAACCTGAACCCCTGTCCTTGAAGACCTTCCAATTTTCAACTTGATGAGAGTAATATTTCATAAGTAATATTTTTAAAAGACTTATATCTATCATCTATCTATCATCTATCTATCTATCTATCTATCTATCTATCTATCTATCTATCTATCAGGAAGCACAAGCCCGTGAGTGGTGGTAGGGGGTGAGGAGGGTGCGCAGAGTGGGCAGAGGAGAGGGAGAGAGAGAATCTTAAGTAGGCTCCATGCTGAGCACACGGAGCCTGACACGGAGCTCGACCCCACGACCTTGAGATCATGACTCAACTAGAGCCAAAATCAAGAGCCAGGTGCTTAACCTACTGAGCCACCCAGGTTCCCCTCATGACTCCTTTTAATGAAATTATGTCATAATTCAGGAGTTCCCAGGGCTCATGGGGCTGGAAAGGTAAATGAATGAAGGCAGAAGTCGAAGAATAGAAATGGTGGAGACAGGTTGACTTTGGGGAGCACAGCCCACGTAACCATTTTCTAAATCTTCCCACATTTATTTGAATGCATACCTACAAAAAATGCATCTGAAACTGGAGTTGGCCTGGTTGCCAGGTGAGATTCTAGTGGGGACAATGGGTTGGAAACTCAGGTGAACCTGAGAAAGGTGCTGACCAGCCTTTTATGGGTACTGTTCTATTTGGAAGGGGTAGGCCCCAGTCTGAATTGTAGTTATTTTTCCCCCACCCGTTTCTAAAAGATTTGGCCTCATTAAATCCTCTCATCCTGGAAGATCAGCAGAATTTTAACTGCCAAAATTTCCTCGAGTCAGCATGGGATGCTGATGTGCTCCAAGTCACACCTTTGGTTTGTTTTGCAATTCAGAATTGGGTTTCCCTGCTGTGGCTGATGCAGTTGGCTTTACTTATAGTGCAATATATTCAAATAAACATTTATGAGGGTAAGTAATCATATTTTATGCAAACAAATTATTCTTCCGTAAAAGTCACTTTTAAAAAATGCATGCTATTTCTTTTCTCAGTCAGCGTATCAAGCTAATAAAAATTATTGTATCATCAAAATTCCCTTCATGAGTGTGTATTGTTCCATTTGTGTTACACTGAGAAGGCTGGTCTCTACTTTCTCTCCTCCCCACCAATTAAAATTTTATACTCTTACCAATCCTATAAGAAATTGTGATTAGTTCATGTGTCATATAATTATGGCAAAACACTAGAGAAAGCTACTTCTGAGAGAGGAAAGTGTCCATTAAAAAAATGCATACAGGGGATACCTGGGTGGCTCAGCAGTTTAGTGCCTGCCTTCAGCCCAGGGCATGATCCTGGAGTCCCGGGATCGAGTCCCACATTGGGCTCCCTGCAGGGAGCCTGCTTCTCCCTCTGCCTGTGTCTCTGCCTCTCGCTTGCTCTCTGTGTCTCTCATGAATAAATAAATAAAATCTTTAAAAAAACGTATATAGTTTCCAAATCCAAGGAAACACATGAATTACTAGCTCATTAAAATTGGAATTCAATATTGAAACAAAGCTTTGCAACACAAAGTGTCTTCTTGGTAGAATAATATAATACTTTTCTGGCCCATTTCAAGTAACTATTTTGCTCCCTTATCAAGGGATGCCTGGTTGCTGCTGAGGATTCTGGGCAGGATGTGATGGAGGAGAGCCATCCTTAGCCATCTCCTATCCTCAGTGAAGGAAGAACACTTGGACATGACATGAAACAAATACAGACTTGTGCCAAGGCAATACATGTCTCTGTCCTATTTGGCCACTTACTGTGTTGATCTTGGGTAGATAACTTGATCTTTCTGTGCTTTGGTTTTCCCACCTACAAGATAGGGTTAATGACACCTACTTCAAGGATTATCATGAGTATTAAATAAGAGAATGCATCTGAAACACCCACCATATCACTTGGAATAAAATATGTACTAAAAAAATAGTAGTTTATTACTTTTATTATGATGATTTCCCAGCATTGTAGCTCTAGCATAAAAGAGTTAAACTGATTTGCATGGACTACTTAGATATGCAGTTCGCTCTGGTTATTTAAATCCATTTTTATTCTATATTCAGTTTGAAGTATAGTTCATGTCGTGAATATTACTTTTGGTCTTTATACTAGACACACTTGGAAAATTATTGCCAGCCATGTATAATAATTATAATATTTTTGACTTTGTGTTTTAAAAAATAACCAGTCATACTTATAAATATCTAAGTGTAATATTTCCCGTTCTACTGAAGGGAAAATATTTTTCATTTATTGCAGTTCTACCTCTGAAAATAAACACCGCGTATAAACATACCAGCAAGGCTGTCTTGAGCTTAAAAATCAGTGAAAATAAATTTAACTTCAGGGAAAGATAATGAATGCACACTTCAAAAACCCCTGTTTGAGAAGATGTATGTCCTAGGAGTAAAGGTACTGAAGAGTAGCTAGCCAAAATGGTATGCTGTCTCAAATCCAAATGAATTGCAATTCAAACGGAGCTGCATACATTTCCCCCAGGAGTGCTTTACCTGTGCAGTTCCCACCCCTTTCTCCCGAGCCAGGTTCTATTCCTGGGGCCACGCTTCCCTCTACATTTGGCATCAACCACCTTTCTTCCTCTATGTAGACACTGACTCCCTAGGGTGATCTATTTGTGATGTTGGTCTCATTGTTCACATGTCTAACTGCATTCTTCAACCTTCCGTTTCTATGTATTTCTTGGGCCACTGGATTCTGGCTTCTGTCCCCAGAGGCCACTGCAGTCACATTCTGAGTTGCCTCTGATCTGGTCCTTGGCTTGCTTGCTCCACCCATGGCTGAGCTTCAAGTCCCTCCACCTGAAAGGAGCTCCTTCACACAAACTGGTCACTGTGGGAACTGATGCTCTATTTTGGGCCTCGCTATAGTCAAATGAGTTCATGCTGCCTATGAAACCCAGAGTGAAGAAGAGTCCATTGACTTTTTTCCTCTCTCTAGCTCAGGAACCAGCATGATGATGCCTCAGGTGGGTATGTGTGGTGTGTCAGTGTAAGATGTATCTCTCTACCTGTGGTGGAAGAAAGTTTTGTCATTTTTAGATGTTAATCACTTTAGGAGAGTGTGCACAAACTAAAGTGAGATCCCTTAGTGGGTCATGAAATCAATGTAACAGGTTGTAGCCGAGTGCAAGTTTTTCATTGAAAAATGAAGTGGAATAAAAAAAGGAAATATCAGAGAGTATTTTAGTGAGATTGCAATATTTCTGTATCCCTATTTACCTACTATCTATCATGTTTGTATGTTTGTATATACTGGGTTACAATGTAAATATATTTCTCATTGAGATTCTCAACCAAGAAAATTGGAAAACCAGTTTCATAGAATTAGAGCAGAATTTTGTGATTCTTCTGTTTACCCCTCTGCCCAACTCCATCTCAACTGCTACATCGTCTGCTTAATATAGGGCATCCAGGAGAGAAAACTGACATGCATAATAGGGTTACCACCACCACTATCACTCTCCTACTCCTTTTTTATGGTTGAGCTCAGGGTTTGGAGTCTCTGCAAATAGTTGAGAGAAGAATATGGGAGAGGTTGCTGGAGGGTGATGACGCACACAGAAGACAGAAGGAGAGATGGATGGAAGGACAGAAAACATGTAACCAACGCTGGAACTCTGGAGGTAGAGAAGCAAAGAGAATCGGGTAGAAATGCCTTAAGAGGTGGGCTGGAGGAGGGTGGCCATGGGAGGAGGTGTGAAAGGAGTACCTGAGAAACTTTTGCATGTGGATGCTCATTATCAGTTTTAAATTACGTGCTCTATGCTGTGCTCCATTACTTACAAATCCTTCCATAGATACTTTGCTCACAGTTTTGTGTTTATTATATTCTTCGGAAAGAAGGTAAAAGATGGTGGTCCCAGAACTCCTATGGCGGCGCTAAGAGTGCCCGATAGGGTCCAGAGAGCAGCTGTGAAGCAAGATGGAGCCATGTGTAGATGCTACATAAACCTCCTCCTTTAAAAACACTGGGGGAAGGTGACCTTTGAAAAGGCAGGAAGGGTAAATACTGATATTTTGTGGTGTTGGCATCTTCTAGCTAAACACCACCAGGAACACACACATGGTTGAACAAGTTGAGGCTATTGTGTGTTGGAACATCTGGCATTGCAGTGAGAGGGTGTTCAGAAGCACAGGATTCGGGCTTGTGTCAGTGATTTGAGGGGGGGGGGGTTGAGGGAGCAGAGCTTTGCTCTGACCGGATGCTGTCAGGAGACAGGGTGATGCTGTGATGGGCATCATAGCCATCTTAACTATAGAGAGGGCAGACTAGAGTGAGGCCCAAGGTGTAACTGTCAAAGAAACAGCAGCTACCCATATTACCCAATGGCAAGGCCGGGGGGAGGGGGTTGTTGGGAGTGGGGAAGATGTTTTGGAATTTTGTAGGTTGGGCAATGTTCACAGATACAGAGTGGTCTTGTTTTTGTCTTGATCCATCATGACTGCAGAGTGACCTGCTAGTCATAGTCTATGAAATTGTTTATGTTTGGTATAAGAACCTCTAGGCCTTGCTGTGTGTGCCAGGCCCACTCCTGGACGTCAGGGGCTGCTCTTCTTTCTCTCTACTATGGTTATTTGAGTCATTTTATTTGGATATTAAGACAGACTGTTAAGACTGGGGACATGAAAGTGCTCCAATCATGGAGCATACATATGTGATGTATTTTACATACACATAATGTTGCCTAGGTAGGTGTTGACCGTATGTCAACATGTATGTTAAGTTCTAAGTTGCCTCCTTGAAAGGAAGGGAAATTCACATCCTCCTCATTAATTGAAGAGAATTCCAGTCTCTTGTGAATCCCATTCACCAATCGTCAAAGTTTCAAATTAACAAATTAGGAAGCTGGGTCCCTGAATCAAAATTCTCTCGTATCATCTGAGTGACAAGGTCAGATGTCTTTAATGGTGGATGGATTGTTTACCTCCATAAATTGTGATGGGATCTTGCAGATATGGAGTTGCAGCATTCTTTGGTAAACGCCAGAAGGCCCATGTGTGGTCTGGAACAGTCAGCTTCAAGGCAGCTGGCAAGGCTGGGGATGGTGCTAGAAACATAACATGTCTGTGCAGTGAAATTCAGCTGAGCTCCATTTGAAAGACAGCTGCCTGGGCTGCAAAAAGGACTTAGAACTCTGATGAACCATTGCATACCAGAGTGGGTTAATACAATCACGTCACTGGGAAATCATTCATACTGATGGCGAATTATACAATACAACAATATGCTGACTTTAATTCCTGTGCCATATGGCTTAAGGTTTACTTTTATGCTGTTGGGGGTGGGGGGGTGGGATGGGATGGTTTAAGGCTTTTTGCATAGAGAAGATCATAAAAAGCATGATGTTATTTTATTAGGAGAATGGGAATCCCAGTAAAATATAAACCTAGGACAGGAAATAGAGGCCGAGGGAGATATAGCAAATGCAGAAGAACTTTTATTATAATGTAGTCAGTGAGAACTAGGGGACATTTGTAGTTTCTTTTCATGATTCCTGAGGCAGTGGGTAACTTTGAAATGCCCAGCCTCTGCTGTGGGGCTGTAGCATTTAGTGCCAATCGGTTTCAGGTACTTGGATTAGTGGTAGACACAGAATGTATATGTCTGAGTCAAGAACTTTGCTGGGGCAATGGCTGAATTGAGTGGTGATCATTCTCATAGTAACTGAACATTTTTAAGTACTTTTAATATAACAGGTACTGGGCTGAAAATTTTCGTGTATCATCTCAATCAATTCTCACAACAAATCTGTAAAGTAGATAACATGAATGCTCCCATTTTAAAGGATGGGTGCACCGAGGTTTTGAAAAGTTAAATCATGTGTCCAAAGTCACACAGCTAATAAATACAAAGCTTAAATCGATGTAAATAGAAGAGAAAAATGAAAAAAAAAATACAGTGTTTGGAATACCAAAAGGTGTTTTGGAAGGAGGAACATCTGTTGAGATTTCTTAGTCAAAGTAGAGTGGTAAGCATTCCTTGAGCATCTATGCTGCAGGGGGCTGGGACAGGCACTGGATCCCCCCTGTCCTGTAAGCAAGTCACCTACGAGAGTGAGAGCACAGAGGAGTCTCCAAGAGGAGCAAGGGAGGCCTGGAATGTAGCAGGACAAGGGCCCATGTCAGGAAAGTGATGGGCTCCAGTGAAGATCTCTGTATATCACTTTCCATCCTTTCTACATGTATCTCCCGATTTAAAGTGCTGCCTACACATCCCTCTAAAGAAGGCTATAGTCTCCCCATTTTTCAGAGGAGAACTTTGAAGTTGAGAAGCATCAACCAAGTTGCTTAAAGTATGCATTATTGGGGTGCCTGGCTGGCTCAACTGGTGGAGCATGAGATTCTTGATCTCAGGGTTGTGAGTTCAAGCCCCATGTTGGGTGTAGAGATTATTAAAAAAAAAAAAAAAACTTAAAAAAGAGTACATAGGACTGAATGCTGTGCCTTTCAAGTGCTAAACTCATTTCAGATCACTGTAGGTGCAGTTCAGCTGGCACTGCCCTCACATAGGTGACTTTGGCAGTTGCCCTCTTCTCTTTCCTATTTCCCCATTCAAGCCAAACACTCATCCCTGTATCACTTGTGAACCCTGGGTCAGCCAGGTGCTGGGATCGATGCCCTCAAAAGTTCTATGGTTGGTGGGAATCCTTGATCCACTGTGCATCAGCTGCTGCCTGGCCAGTGTCTCTGTTTCTTGGCCTGAGGTCCTACTTCTTCTTGTCTGCCTGAGCTCTGGACTGAGGACACCTGTGCCTCCACTAACTCTTGCCTGGTGTTTCCCATCCCAGGTCCTCTGTCCACCTATGATGTGGCCAGGTTCCAGGGCCTATGCTTTGTTATCTCTTTTAGCCTTCTAGGTCTAAATCATTCCATTCACCTTAATTTTGGTTGGTATTTTGTGATGGTTTTTTGAGTAGTTTTTATTTTTCAATTAAGTTATATTAAAATGTTGAATATGCTTATGCTTTAAAAATACATGTATTTCCCTGCCAGTTGATCCTGGGACATCTCTGATATGCCTCAGGTATGCCTTTCTGAGATTTTATACCGAGTCATTACAATCCTGTAGTTTAGAGGTTCTGAAATCTGGTTGTCCATTAGAATGCCCCAGGAAGGGGCACCTGGGTGGCTCAGTGGTTCCGTGTCTGCCTTCAGCTCAGGTCATGATCCCCAGGGTCCTGGGATGGAGTCCCACATTAGGTTTCCCACAGGGAGCCTGCTTCTCCCTCTGGCTATGTCTCTACCTCTCTCTGTGTCTCTCATGACAAAATAATAAAGAATCCCCCGGGGAACCTGAAAGAATGTCTGGGCTCCAACCCAGGGACTCTGATTTAGCTGCTCTGAAGGGTAGGCTCAGGAACCCACAGAAAATTCTAATGTATAGCTTGGATTGAGGACTACCAAGCTAGTATCAGTATTTAGGCACCTAACCTATCAGGTTAGGTGAGGCATTAAGATTTGCCTTAAAAGGTAGGGTTGCCAGATTTAGCAAATAAACATGCAAAATGCCAAGTCAAGTTCCAATTTCAGATAAATGGCAAATTTTTAGTGTAAGTATGTCCCATGCAATATTTTAGATACATTTTTCTTAAAAATTATTCATTGTTTGTCTGAACTTCATTTTAAATCCAGCATTTTATTTGGCAACCCTATTTTTAGGAGAATGCCAAACTTTGGAGAATTTTTTTCACTTTCCTGATTTGAGACACTCAAGCTACTACTATTCTTTGTGCTCATGTCTCACTGAAAAGGACCCTGAAATCAAGCTTGCATGCTTAAACTATACCAGAAATTTGTACAGGAGAAAGCCTTGTATATGCAAAGAAGCAAATATTTCAGCTTGCAATGGGTTTCTCAGTGTCTAGCCCCTCTGACTTCTGCATGGTCTAGTTGGTGGCTTATCTGGACAACTTGATCATCATGTCTGTATGCTAGTTTCTTCATTGATATAAAGCAGCCTGTAAGTCAGTCTTCTTGGCTTGGAACCACAAAGGAATCCAAAGAACTCATTTTTGAAGAACTAGGAGGGCTTTAGGAACAAAGCATTGTTGCTGAAGAGGGAAGAACATGTGGTGGGATGTGGGGAAAGCATGTGCTGTGTTGGCTTTGTCAAATGGGAAGAAAGTGATTGTGAATCAAGGTTCCATCAATAATGCATTATTATTTTGAAGACATTAGAGCTAACTAAGTGTTTACAAGCTTTATGATAGTTCTGACATTTTAATGGGTCTTTAAATGGGGTAAATTATTAAAAAGCATACTTTGGATGAGGTCATGGACTCTTTAAGTTTAGGGATCAATAGAAATAGCCTGTGTGTGCCAATATGGCTAAAGCTATGCCAGTAATTTGTGCTGTCAGATTATTCTATTATAATGGAATCATGAGAACCCACTCCTCCCAATCCCTGCCTTTACTGTCCATCTGCCTCCAACACACATCAGGACAGGATACAGAGCAAGGATTCGATTTGGAAAGCCTCATTTTTTTCAATTCTTATATGGAAAATACACATGCATGTTGATCTGTCGTTAAGTTCCTACACTCAACAGAAGAAAAAAAATAACAAGAAGCTAGAGATGGTATCTTCTATCTCTCTTTTTCTTCTTTAATGATCTGACTACTTATTTTGCTTGACTGCAAATGTCTGGAGGACTCCAAACATTGAGTGCTGACCAGTGGTTTTTTTTTTTTTTTTTTGTTGTTGTTGTTGTTGACCAGTGGTTTTTTTTTTTTTATTTTTTAAATTTTTATTTATTTATGATACTCACAGAGAGAGAGAGAGAGAGAGGCAGAGACACAGGCAGAGGGAGAAGCAGGCTCCATGCACCGGGAGCCCGACATGGGATTCGATCCTGGGTCTCCAGGATCGCACCCTGGGCCAAAGGCAGGCGCCAAACCGCTGCGCCACCCAGGGATCCCTGTTGACCAGTGTTTTAAACTTAAAAAAAAAAGCACCTTTTTATTTAAATGGAATATTCTGTACAACAAGACCAATATATACGTAATACAGATAAAAGCATAACTTGCCATTTGAAAAGAGGGCCAGAACTGAGCTCTGCTGGCTGGAAGGCTCCTACCATGTCCTGAGGGATTGGTAGGGTTCAATCCTACCAGGGATTGGTGGAGCTCAGTGTGAAAACAACTGGTGTAGACCAAACATCTGATTTATTTGAACTTTTCATTTAACCTCAGGTTATTTGCAATCATTACTCAAATTGTTGTTAATAGGACCAACCCTTGTTTCTCCTTGGCAGGATCAGTAGAACCTGGCAGATTGGGGCTCTTACTATCAAAATCTTGTCAGTAGAGTGTTCAGTTTTCTTTGTATTGTTACAGATAAAAAGGTGTTGAGAAATTTGCATTTAATAACAGTGGAAAATGGGACTTGGCATTTACCGCAACTCATCCTCTTGAAGGCTGTAAATACTTACAGTTCTGTATTTGTAACTGAGAGAAGAGCCTTGACCACAAAGGCATTTGGAATATGGGAGAGAAAAGTTCCCAAGCTCTTGGAGCAGAGAAGACTGATGTTGCTGCTACCAGGGAGGTTTACAGAGTATCCTGTCTTAGACTGCTGCTTTTGACCTCTTCCACGATTCAGGAATCCAGTTCATAAACCTGTAACATAATTTTGAAATGGTATGAGAGAAATAAATGTGTGAGGGGAAAAATATCAGAGGTTAAAAAATTTAGGATAGCTTCAGCTGAAGAGAACAGAAAGGACACTTAAAAGTGGCTTAAAATTGGAATATATATTCTCACATAGAACATGTTCTTGGGTAGAGCAATTCTGGAGTTGATTAAATCTGTGCCTCAACATCATCTCGGATCCATGTCTACCGTTTGCTCTGTCATCTCCAGCACTTGTATTCTGACTTGCCCTCTCGGGGTTGCAAGGTGACTGCCAGGTTCCAGGCATTATAGGCAGGTGGCAACTTTCATGGCACAAGAGGAATCTCTCTTCCCGTAGACTTTTCTTCTTTTTGTTCTGTGAGAAAAACTATTCCTAGAAGCCCCCAGGGATTTCCCCCTCTCATATCATTGGTCAACATGGTAAGATAAGCCCAAGCCTAAAACGAGCAGAAAATGGAAATACTTGGTTTGAGCTAATCATGATCACCACCTGGGGCTGGGGAGGAGCCCAGTCCTTCAGAAACACTTGTTTCTCTATCAGTATAAATTAAAAAGGCAAGAAATCTCAATCAACAGTGTTTAGCTCCCGTCCCAGGTTTGTCCTTCCCTACCATTTTGGTAGGACACTTCAGTGATCTCCAGTGAGCCCTAGGAACATTGTAAAAATGTTAAAGCCAACCTACTCTAAACTCTTTTTAATAAAAAATAAATAAGCAGAAGAACAATTTTTAAAAATGCCCTGCATTCTGGGCACTTGGGTGGGTCAGTCTGTTAAGCGTCTGCCTTCAGCTCAGGTCAGGATCCTGGGATCCTGGGATTGAGCCCCTATCAGGCTCTCTGATCAGCAAGAAGTCTGCTCCTTCCTCTGCCCCTCCATCCTGCTTGTGTGAGTGTGAGCAATCTCTCTCAAATAAATAAAATCTTAAAAAAAAAAAACACCCTGCATTTTACAGTATATGCCAAAACAAACCAGATAGATTTGAGGTAAATACAACAAACAAAACAAAACACCTCTTCATAAATTTTAGAGAAACTAGAAGAAAATATCAGAGGAGGAATTGAGCTCTCTTAGCTCTGCAGCCATAGAAAACAATAGAAAAAAATCACATAAACATATTGATATATTTATGGATTTTTGTATAATGAAAAAGTAAACTAATAAAAATGGACAACTGGCTGCAAAAACATTCTAATGAAAGGTTACAAAGGTTAATATTTCTAATCTATAATTTTACATTCAAATTTATAAGAAAAAGTACTTTAAATTAGAATAAACAAACTACAGGAAAAGATAATTTACAAGAGGGAAACAAATAGTAATTAAACACATAAACAACCATACAAAGCACATTAGGATCAAAGAAATTAAAATGAAAGCAAACTTGAGATGTAATTTTGTATTTCTAGGGAAACTTTGAAAGATTATAATACAATTACGGTAATATAGCTATTACACTTATTCATTGCTGATAAATTGATATATCCTTTTGTAGAAGTCAATAGGATAGTATGTAATGAAAGCCACAAAGATGTTTATACTCTCTTTATCAGTAAGTCAAACACAGAATGTTTATTCTAACCAAATAAATCCACACAAGCAAGAAGTTATACATTTAAAAATATTCACTGCAGTAAAAGCTCTAGAAGAAAAAAACAGAAACCACCAAAATGTGTAATATACGGAAATGGTTTAATAAATTATGGTAAAATAGTATTCAAACATTTTTTTTTTTGTATTCAAACATTTTAAATGTTTAACTATGAAGATATTGTAACAGCAAGGGAAGAGTTTATGACAAAACATGACAATGTATATGGAAATCAGAATTGTATTTACATTATGATAACAATTACAGAAAGCATTCTATTTGGAAGATAATATCTAAAGATGGATACCATGTTAGGAGGATGAAGTACTGGTGCTATTTTAATTGCATAAAATATTTCTTTAACGTAGCTGTATTAGTTGTCATTCCTATGTATTATGTTACTTCCCAGATTAGTGGTTTAGAACAACAAACATTTTTTTATCTTGCAATTTCTGTGATCAGGAATTTGGGAGCAGTTTGGCTGGATGGTTCTGGCTCAGGTATCTCATGAGGCTGCATTGCCCTGAGCCCTCACCAAGGCTGGACTCTGTGGTTTCTGAGCTTGCTTACATGCTGTGGTTGGCAGGAGGCTCAGTTCGTGTCGTGTGGGTCTGTCTCTTCATAGGGTGTCTTGAGTGTCTTCATGGACACCTCTCTCAGAGTGAGTAATGAGAGAGGGAGAGAGAGGATGAGAGAGAGAAGAGGAACATGAAGGAGGAGGAGGAGGTAAAGACTGAAAATGCAGTATCTTTCATGACCTCACCTCTCAGTCATATGCCATCATTATTGCCATTTTATTCTGTTTGTCAGAAGTGAGTCACTAGGTGTAGCCCACATTCAAAGAGAAGAGAATTGGGCTTCATCTTTTTTAAAAAAGATTTATTTATTTATTTGAGAGAGAGGGAGAGGATGTATTGTGAGTGGGGGGAGGGGTAGAGGGAGGGGGAGAAAA
Source organism: Canis lupus dingo (assembly GCF_003254725.2). Classification (NCBI taxonomy): domain Eukaryota; kingdom Metazoa; phylum Chordata; class Mammalia; order Carnivora; family Canidae; genus Canis; species Canis lupus. The sequence continues at coordinate 55,596,829 of NC_064252.1, read as the reverse complement.
AGAATTCCAAGCAGACTGCCCACTGGGCATGGAACCTAACTGGGGCTCCATCCCATGATCCTGAGATCATGACATGAGCTGAAATCTATTGGCTGCTTAAACAACTGAACCGTCCAGGCTCCCTTGGGCTTCACCTATTAAAAGGAGGTATATCATAGTACATTTGTGTACATGTTTAAAATCACCACAGTAATTAAGATTACTTTCCATTAAAAATATGCTGAAACAAATGCAGATGACTCATGTCACATGTATGAGGTCTGGGCTAGGGAGAGGGAGTGTGAAATAAAGGGGAGAGGAAGCGGCCTATCTTGACCAAATTAAAAAGCCAAAGAAAATTAGACTGTGTTCCCAGGTGAAGGTATTTTTTTTTAAAGATTTTATTTATTTATTATTATTTTTTTATTTTATTTTATTTTATTTTTTTATTTATTTATTCATGAGAGACACAGAGAGAGGAAGGCAGAGACACAGGCAGAGGGAGGAGAACCAGGCTCCATTCAGGAGCCCGATGCAGGACTCGATCCCAGGAGTCCGGGATCACATCTTGAGCTGAAGGCAGATGCTCAACCACTGAGCCAACCAGGCGTCCCCCCAGGTGAAGATAATTATTTCTGTGACTGTGGTGGCCAGAGCAGTGGTAATGGTTTGTTTCTCACATGGGTCCAAAGAGTAGGTGGAGGAATGGCATCTAGCTTGCAGATGACAAGTAGTTTCTCTATTTCTAGCAATACTGCATAGGTTAAGCATGACATTTTTCTCAGCCATCTCTCCAGGACCTTGTCTGCTTGAAAGCTCTGGTTGTTATCTGAATAAACAATTACCTTTGAACCATCACGATGCATTTTGAACTCAATTTTTTTAAAGAAAAGTCACAGAATGTGAGCTATGGTCTGTAAATACTAAACACATATAGAAAAATGAAAAGCAAATGCCATTTAGTACGGGAGCCACAATTAAGTAGCTGGAGCATCCTGCTTATTCTGAAATATTTTCCTTAGTAGATTTAACTTTCAGTTTTCATGGAGACTAGGGACCAGGCACCCTGGTTGGCTATTTTTCAGGCTATTTACTTCCTGCTGAGGTTCTGGTGACTCTAGATGTTTCTGGTCCTTGATTAGAGAGCAAGTGAGAAGTGTGATGAGGATGATGATGACGATGACAATAGAACTCTGAGGTGTCTCTGAGGGGTGGTTGGAGTGTTTTCTGTGGATTTTTTTTTGTTTTGTTTTCTGTGGATTTTTAAAAATATTGTTTTATTCCCAGAAGTCAGTGGTTTATGGTGAATGGAGCACGGACTTTGGAATTAGATTGATCTGAGTCTGATTCCTTGTTTTGTCATTTCCTTCATTCAATAAAGGCTTATTATGCCCGACATTGTGATTGATGCCAGGAACATAGTGATGAAGATGTCACCCCACCTTCAAAGACTTTGGTCCAGTGGAGAATACAGACAAGAAGAGTCAGGTAAGTCTCAGGTGCTAAGAGAACAAACAAGAGGGCTGTTACCTACCCTCAGTGTGGGGGCTATCCAAGTCAGGAAGATTTCAGAGAAGAGGAAACTTTTACATTTAGCCAAAGAGAGAACAGTACAAGGATCTGGAAATAAGAATGAGCATTGACATGTTGTGCACCTGAAAGTAGCTCTGGAGAATTGAGTGGCAGATGTTGCTGGTTGACAGACCTGAGAACCATTTCTATCTTCTTTTATCCTTTCCACCTTCCATCACATAGGCTTCTCTCTCTCTTTTTTCTCTCTCCCTCTGTCTCTCTCTTTTTAAGTAAGTGCTACACCCAAGTGGGGCTTGAACTCATAACCCTGAGATCAAGAGTCTCATGCCCTATGGACTGAGCCAGCCAGGTGCCCCATAGGGGCACCTCGTGTATAATGATGGCCATGTGATACAGCTCAGGACACTGAGATATTAGCATAATTTGCTGGAAGGATTCTAGGAAAGTTTTGTTTCTCATGATTAAGGAGGGGAACTTGGCTGGAACAGACTCTTGCCATTCCTCCTCCTCTAGACTTTGAGTGCTGATAGGATGTTTACAAGAACAGGGATCCCTGGATGGCGCAGCGGTTTGGCGCCTGCCTTTGCCCCAGGGCGTGATCCTGGAGACCCGGGATCGAATCCCACATCGGGCTCCCGGTGCATGGAGCCTGCCTCTCCCTCTGCCTGTGTCTCTGCCTCTCTCTCTCTCTGTATCTGTCATAAATAAATAAAATATTAAAAAAAATAAGGATGTTTACAGGAACAGGTACCATTTTGTGACCATGAAATAGCAACACAGTGTGCCAAAACAGTGTGGAGAGGAAATATAGAAGGACCTTGGATTCTTGCTGACATCATGAAGCCATTGTAGCAGCTCTATATTTCTCAACTACAAACTTCTTAGGGGAAAACAATTCATTCTGTTTAAGCTACTTATAACACTTTTCTAACTGATGGAGAATGCACTGTCAGAGAATGTTTGCATGAGCCAAGAAAAAAGATGAGGTTGGAATTATAAACCATATTAAGAATTTTAAGCCCCATCCCAATGGCAATTGGAAACCTTTGGCAAATAACTTCTCTAAGCCTCTGTTTCCTCATCTGTAAGGCAGGAATGACATCTGTGATGTGGCTGTAGAAGATTAAATGAGATAACATTGTAAAATGTCCAATAGTGTTGGCACTTAATAGGCAACTTAATCTATAATTTTTTAATGATGATCACAATGCTAAAGAAGGAAGTTTCCACTATGTGTGCAACCCTGAATTGGTAGATATACCAATATACCAACACCTCTGTTTTCTGTGATTCATTTCTTCATTCATTCATTCATTCATTCATTCATTGGTTCATTCATCCACCAAATACATATTAAGCTGCAACTGTGTGTCAGGTGCTGTGTTAGGCCAGAACAGAAGTGCTCCTTGCTCTCATAGAATTAACATTCCATTAGGAGGAGACAAAAACAAGCCAACAAATGTGAAACAAGATAATCTCAGCTGTGACTGACCTGTTGTCAAGGTATAGAATAACTTGGTGACAGGAAGCCACAGAAGAGTTCCTGACGAATCTAAAACACCAAGGAAAGCACGTGTGATAGAATGAATATGCTTCCTTAGACAGCAGTATTAGAAGGTAGTGTACTGGGGAGAAGGGAAGCATAGAGAGGAAGAAAGAGCACTGGCGCCCTGAGCAGCTCTATTGTTATATGGTGTCTTGGATGCTTAGTGAGGTTTCTTCTCTGTCCTGAACATAGAGCACAGCCCAGTGCCACTCTCCAACCAGGAAACCCAACTCTACATTAACCTGCAGGAAGCCCAGATAAGTCTGAGCATTTAGTAGGAAAACAGGGAAAATTTTCAGGGGTGTAGTGTGGACTCTGGAATTAGACTGTCTGGGTTCAAAGTAGACCCCACCCCTTAACACCTAACTGTGTGATCTTAAGAAAGTCTCAACCTTGCTAACTCTCCATTTCCTGAACTGTGCAATGAGGAACAATAATAGTAATTGCCACACAATGGCATTTTGAGGATTGAGTGAACTACTCTGTGTGAAGTGCCAGTGCACAGTAAGCACCCAAAAATAGCACATTTTATTGCTGTCAGGTTCCCTAGAGACAGAATCTCACTTCTTATCTCACCTATCAAAGCCCAGCCATCAATTTTGGAGCATTCACAATCTCTTTCTCCCTTTTTCTGAATATGAATATGAATTATTTTTAAAAGAACACTTTCTTTTCTACTATGAATGATTTTAATCCTCTCAGATCTTATGAACCATCTACAGATGACTGGCAGTGGTTTGGCGCTCTCAGAAGACAGTTCTCTAGGAAGGCTGCATGCAAGCCATTTGGCCCAGGAGGCTTGGATTTACAAAGTGAGGGGACTTCCTTTCAGTCCTCCACTGGGGTGTTCATCGTAATCCAGGCCATCCCCGCACGGGCTGTGCGGACAGTCATTTCTCCTTGCTTATGTATTTCTTCTGTATGAGCCTGACTATGCCCGGGGTCACTTTGCAGAAGCTAGAGATTTTCTCTCCCTTCCAAGCCAGAAAATGTTCATTAAACAAATACCTGCTGAGCACTGATATGCTAGCAGTGTTTTTCAGAGCACACGGCACTTCCCTCTTCTGCTACCTCTCTTACAGAGATGCCGAGTTTGTGTGGCCACTTGATGGCTGATAGTTGTCTACCGTTGGTGCAAAACTGTGTGTAACTGGGTGAACAATTTGTTTGCCTATAGCTGATCACTGGGTCCTGGGTGTCTGAGTGCCTTTCCTGGAGTTTGTCCATTGTTGAAAGATATCAGCCTTTCATTCAGGTCGGCAAAGTTTTCTTCCTTCTGTGGGAGAATACTCTTGCACACACTTTCTCATTGTGACACCATGATTTTAAGATCCAACTTCTTAGGGGCCAGCTCTTTGAATCTTTAATGTTACTGGGAGTAATTTTTCCCTTTTGTACCTGAGCCTCCCACCACAGCACGGCGTTAACTGGCTGTGGAAACCTTTTCTGTCTGTGTCCCCAGAGCAGACCTAGGCAGATGAACCAAGTCGATTTTCTTTGTTTTGACTAAGACTGTTTTGAGCAGTGAGTGCGACACACTGTTGTCATCTCATTCTGAGTTGGTCCTTTGCCAGAACAGAGTTTGATGGCTTTGATGTACATACGAACGGTGAAGCTGAATGCATAATGGGTGATAAAGGGAATCCCAAATAAACACAAAGACATTTTAAGCATCAATGTTGTTCAAGAGAATCCTCCTTATTCTAAATTCTTCTATCAAAGCAATAGAAGGTAAGGATGTATTTTAACTTAGGTCTGATTTCTACTGTAAACAACAAAAACCCCAACTATAGGCTTTTCTTTTTTCTTTTTTTTTTTCTCCTGTAACAAGCTGGCATTGTTAGTTCAGCGGCTCAGTGATGTTAGAACTGGTATGACTGAGCCCAAGCTCATTCTGCTGACCATAGGACAGCCCAGTAAGTTGAAAAGCAAGATGTTGGGGTAAGGAAGGTGACTGTTTGGCAAGCCAGTCCCAAAGAACCATCTCTCCCAGTAAGGACAGGTGGGGCTAGCTAGGTAGGGAGAGATAGGTAGGGGGCTGTGGATCAGGTTCACAGAAATCCTCAAAATAATGAGGTGTAAGGAAACCAGAGATAAGGGAACACACCAGACCACCTGCCCTAGGTGTCAGAGGTGGGGTCTTGTGATAATGGACACTTGGGACCAACAAAGAATTACCGGAGCCTAAAAAGGAAGTAAGCCATTAAAGTTATCACTAGTCCTTAATGGTGCTATCAGAGATGTTAAGAGGATTTAAGGTCCCTAGTTAGCCTTCAAAAAAGACCACCCCTAAGAGCCCTCACCCTGTTGGGACCCTTCTCACTCCTGAGAGCTTTTTCTGTACCCTCTCTTAATAAAGCTCTATCACTTTACTCACTTTCCTTTGTCCACAGATTCATTCCTTGACTCCGTGAGACAAGAACCTCGCTCTTCTGCTTCACCAGCCTAAGATTTGAGCCTCTACTTTATGTCAGGAAGAGGGGGAGGTGGGAGGGGGTTGGAGTCAGAAGAGACTGGTGTCTGTAGACATCTGGAAAGTCGTACAACTTCTTTGTCCTTGGTCAGTTGATCTTTGTGTACAGGAATCCGGTCATGTTGTTCTTGTAAGTCTTCAACGTAGCACAGTTATTTCTGTACATACTTCCTTATCTCCTCGGATGATGTAGATTTCAGGGAAAAAGCAGTTTTTGCAAATTTTAGCTGTAACATGGCTACATGCGGGGCTAAGCCGAAGGTCCTAAGCTATAGGTCACAGCAGCAAGAGAAATAAAAGCGATCTGGAGTCAGACATGCTAAGTTTCTCCCTGTTGCACTGGCACCTGATTCTCTTGGCCTTTGTTTTTTCGTGGTAGCAAGATGTCTCAGCTCCTGACATCACATCTGTGTTCAAGGCAGGAAGAAAAGGAGAAGAAAAACAGTGCCAAACAGATCTTTCTCTTTTACTAGGAAAGCAAAGCTTCCCTCAAAGGCTCCTCCTGCCTGACTTCCCTCGGCAGGTCATTACAAGGACTGGGTCACATGGCCTTTATGCACGGATGTCTGGTTAAATGGGCAGTGGTGTGGTCATGATTGCTCTGTACCAGTTGAAATTCATTCCCTTGAGATGGGACATATTTTCGTCTCAGCCAAAAAAGAAGCTTTATTAGCAAGAAGGAGGACTAGATATTGTTTAGGCAGCTAATCAAGTGTGCCCCCTCGTCCGTTTTCCCCCTCATTTTGCCATGAGGCACCACATGGAGCAGGCTGTTAGCACTGAAGAGGACCGCTGTCTCAACATCATTCTTACTGTGATTCGGAGCGCAGCAGGAACCACTAAGGCCCACCTTGTAAGTGGGGGAATGTTCTCCTGTTGTAGTTAGGTGTAGTTAGGTAGTAGGGCACTACCTCCCCTAGTTCCCATGAAGACCAATTGGCCTCCTTCATTCCCCAACCTCCCTCTAAGCTTGGTTCCAAAACCTTCTGATGGCTGCAGAGCAAACAGCAGAGTTTTTCTGCTTGTCACACCCATGCACACCTTTTTTGGCTGATAATAGAGGGGAAATTGGGATGTCAGTAGTAGATGACTATTTCAGCCAATAGAGCTTCTTTGTATTTCAAATGAAAAGCAAAACAAATCTCCAAGCCCTGAACATTAGAGATCCAGAGATAATACATGATGAAAGAATTTAAAGTTAGTATTACAGCTCTACTCAGCAGAGAGGAAATAGTTTTTATCATTTGTGGCAGATAACTAGATATCTACGCATTGACTTCTTTTTTTTTTTTTTGGTAAGAATTTTTTTAAAAGATTTTATTTATTTAAGTGAGACTGAGAGAGAGAGAGAGAGAGAGAGAGAGAGAGAGAGAGAGAATGAGAGGGGGCAGCAGGGAGCCCCATATAGGGCTAGATCCCAGGATCCTGAGATCATGACCTGAGCTGAAGGGAGACACTTAACCAACTGAACCACCCAGGTGCCCCTACACATTGACTCTTATTTCAGCCTTGTCTTATGTCCTGTATCTTGTTCTAGAATGTCCTCCACATCATACCAATAACCATTTGGTTTATAACCCTGTTCTGGGGAGTGGATCCTGGAGGTAGTTGCAGGGAGGTGGGGGTAGATAGGGAATACTGGAGACAGTTTGTCCCCATGCCCTCTGAAAGAGCATGTCTTCACCAGGACCACACATGCATCAGTGTAGACAAGAGCTGTCATCTCATGTGTGACAGTTGGCTGTTTAACAGGAAAGCCTAACTTGGTTTAGTGTTTGCATTACCTTTCCAGAGTGGAGGTGGGCCATGCATTCATTATGAAGAAAAGCCTTCTCACGACCCAGGCAGGATTGCTAATCTTGACCCCTTTCATCTGTCATTTCTTACCCCAGGTTATGAGGGCGGCCATAGTGAACTCAACCAAACGAGTTGTATGTAACGAGTCCTTTATTTTTCTATCTAGTGGATAAAGAATTTTATTGGCCTCTAACTGAAGTTTGCAATTAGATTCCAAATGTCCGAGTGGCCCCATTATTGACATTCTGAGAGGAGGGTGGATGGTTTGATTGTGGTGCTCTCTGTAGAGTCAGCTGTAAGGCTATGCAGGAACAGCCACAAACAGTACATGAGGCCGGGGCTGGACACCTCTCAGGACAGAAGCACATTCATCTAAATTGAAATCTAAGGTGAGCTGTCAGCCTTACACTCAGTGACAAAGACCCAGACCCTACAGTTAAAGTAGAAAAGACGGAAGGATTTGAGAGAGTTCCCTGGGCAAGCCATACATTCCCAGCTTTAACATTATAGAGGAAGTTTTCCTGTGGTGTTTATGCTTTAACTGACTTGCCAGTGAGTGAAAATGCAAACTCAGGATTTTTAGAAAGAAGTTTTGATTATTGTTATGTCTTTTATACATTTAATAGAAAGCATTAAGAAACATGGAATTCATTCATTGCTTTGCCCGCAGGTAATTTTAAATGAAAATTTAAAATTAAAGTTGGTGCTGTTTCCTTCCTTCCTTCCTTCCTTCCTTCCTTCCTTCCTTCCTTCCTTCCTTCCTTCCTTCCTTCCTTCCTTCCTCATATGCTTACAGGTTTAAAAGTTTTTCATTTAACATGTGGGAAACAATTGAAACAAAATGACTAAAAGATAACAACAACAACAAACAACAAAAAACAAAGTCCCAAACAAAAACCCTAGTTTCTTCTTGACTTTCCTTTCTCTCAATTCCTTTAGCTAACTTTTCCTTTATCTGCCTGGCAGGTGAAAACCCTCGAATGACAGAAGGAAGAAATATTCTTTCCTTCTTTCCTTAATTCCAGAAGAAATAAGCTTTCCATCCCCAAGGGAACTGACTTCTTCCTCCCCACCCCCACCCCCAAACCTTTGTGTCTTCTGATTCAGCCTCCCTTCGGCTCCCTGTGGGGTGGGTTTAGCAGCCCTGGCCTGCCCTGGGAGCAGAGACTGATACTGGGAGAGCAGGCCTGTTCAGCTTTCACTGGAAGGTCTGCCCTGGGGTTTTTGTGGGAGAGGATGTTGTGGGTGGAAATTGTCAGTTTTAACCTTTCTAGACTCGATTATCTTATTTCTATTGTATGTTATTTCCTGAAATGAGCTTTTGCAAGTGTGGTTTCCAGAATCATTTTAACTTGACCTTTTCGTGGATAATCACTTTCTCAGGCAGCTTCTGTGGGGAAGTGTCTTCAGCTGCCGTGTGGCTTTGTTGTTATGGCATCCCAGTTCACAGATGAAGACGCTGAGGTGGTTCTTTTGGGGAGGATTTCTCCACAATGGAAGGGTGAAGGTGCAGCAAATGCAAGATGAAGCTTGTGATACATGCCTCTTCTGCTTTAGCTTATTCTCTCTTCCCCTGATATGGCCATGAATAATACCATTTTCCCAGGGATATTTTCTACCAAGCTGATTTAGGAGGAATTAATTTTTTTTTTCAAATTTCATCTTGCAAAAGTAGGAACGTTGCCTCTGTTGGGAAAATATAATTAAAAACCAAATTATCTCCCAACCCAGAAATCCTCTCCGTAAAAATAGTAGAGAAAGGAAAGAGTTTTATTAGCAAATAAGTGTTAACTTAGAGTGTGATATACATCACAGGCAGTCCTTAAGAGAGTTCAGAGACAGAAAGGAATCTCACTCCCTGATTTGACCAAGCAGATCCAACCCAACATATACGTGTTTCGAAATAAACAATAACTAGTCCATCAAATGGCTTGATGGTGCCATTTGTCACATATAGTTCATCCTAACTTTACTTGGTGATTGGGGTGACCATTTGTGTTAGCTTTTGGCTTGATTCAGAGGGAAACAAAACTTCCTTGTGTCTTTATGACAGGAAGTAGCTTTGCCAATTGGAGCAAGGCACCCTTGGAAGTTAGGCTCCTACCTTCCCACAGAAACTGGGGATGAGGTGCTATTTCCCTAGACAGTTACCTTTCAAAGAGATGGCTCCCAAGTCCTGGAGGAAGACTTTCCTGGGCCCCAAAAACTGACAAGAGGCCTATCTGGTTTTCTAAAGGGTTTTGTACATTTCAAAGAGAGGAGAAAGTACTCACAATTTTAAGTTTTCTAAAGCAAATAAGGAAATTGGGGGTGGGAGAAGTCTCCTCTATTACTTCCACAGGGACAATTAAGCTTCTTCTTTTTAGTTTTTATTTGTCCTTATGATATACTGACTCCAGTGAAAAATGCCGGCAGACACTAACCACAGGACAGCTAACCACACTCCCGCAGGAGAGCCTCTAAGATGAGAGGCTGTGCCTTTCAGGCTTTAGCACGTGTTGCTGGAGGTCATCAGAGCACGTGACCTCTTGCCGACCTGTGACCTGGACCTGGACAATGGGAGGCTCCTTACCCCCTCTACAGTCCTTGGGTTGTTTGTTCCATCCACCATTCTCACAGCTGGAGCCATTTCTTTTTTTTTTTTTTTTAGCTGGAGCCATTTCAAGGGTGCAACCTTGAGAGAGTAAGGTGGTGTTGAGACCTTATGGATGGTTGGTTCACGTCCCGGAGCCCCATTAAGGACTCCCTATAAACTTTCATGATCCTGGTGGGCAGGTGCAGAGATCTACTCATCCTGCAGCTGTCAAGACAACCCTCATTAGTAAGTTCCCTTGGTCATTAAGCTTGCCCCCTGCCCTCACCCTCACCCTCTGGTGTTCCCCTCACCCTGTCTGGAAGGGCCTGCCTCTTTCTTCCATCGCTCTTTGCCTTCTGTGGTCAGGGACTAATTTCAGATTTCACCCGTGGAAGCTCCTGAGGTTTCCAACCAACAATCTGGGGAAGAATTACCCAAGCAACTTGTTTAAACTGCAAATTACTGACCTCTAACCTTTAGTCGCAACCCCAGAGAGTCTAATTCAGTCTGTCTGAAAAAGGACTCAGGAACTGGAACTTTTAGCTATACTCCATGTGAATTTAATACAGTGGCTCTCAGATCACGCTTTGAAAGAAACTGAGCAGAGTAGACTGAGCCCTACTGGATCTAGTTTTGAATCATTACAGGTGCATGGGCTCAGGAGAGTTCCTTCTCTGATTGTCATTGTCTATGTATGAGGACATTTACTTGTCAGGGCTCAGTGAGGATGACAAGAATGAAGAATGAAGGTAAAATGCCCCAAACACAGCCTGCAGAGTAGCATGTGCTCAAAAAATAGCTGCTGCCATTCCTATGATTCTTGTGTAAGCCATCAATATGTATATCTATGTATAAATATTTGGAAACAGGTGTCTAACATGAAGTTGAAAGGCCATGTAACTTCTGAGGTATCTATGATTTAACAGGTGAATCTGTCCCCATAAAATCATTAGACTGGACTTTTTTTTTTTTAATTTTACAAGTAAGAAAAATGAGCTTGAGTTAGTACAAGACAAAAGAGAATAAATCACATATATTATGGGATATTGGCTGTCGTCAGGAAAGTGTGCCTAGGCATTTAATTACTGAATATGTGGGAGATTTGGGAGGCTAAGACTCTGTGCTGGGGGCACCCCCTTTGGTCTCTGCTTGTTTTTGCAATGCTGCTTTATTCTCTCTCATCTCTGTAGACTACGTCCCATCTTGAATGTGAACCTGAGGCCCAGGATGGGTGGGGATCTTCTTGCTGACAACCATGAAGGGACAGGCATGAAGATGAAAGCCAAGAAGCTTAGAAAGCAGAAAGACCCAGCATCCCTGGCAGCATGACGGAGCTGCTGCATCAGCCCTGGCCTGTCTACCTGGAGCCCTTATAACAAGAGGCAAATAAATCCCCCTGTTTAAGCCTCCAGAAAGTTGGCTTTTCTGCCGCTGGTGTCCAAGCACTCTCCCTGCTGAAATGGGAGTCTGGAGAATTAGAGTCATGGAACAATCAGTCTCAAATGGAATGACAGTTTTAGGGGAAATTGTGCCAGATTCTAACTTGATGCTTGTAATGTTTGACTGGAGTCAACCTGTGGGATACGTGTAGTCTGGTCTCTTTTATTTTAAAAATTTAAAAAAGATTTTATTTATTTGAGAGAGAGAGAGAGAGAGAGAGAGAGAGAGAGAATGAGAGGTGAGGAGGGGAGAGGGAGAAGGAAGCAGACTCCCCACTGAGCAGGAGGCCTGACTCAGGCTCCTCGATCCCAGAACCTCCAGGATTATGACCTGAGCTGAAGGCAGACACTTAACCGACTGAGCCACACAGGTGCCCTGTAGCCTGCGTTCTTTTAACTAACTCTCCATGTTGGGGAGCAGTCTACTCCCAAAGGTGGGCCTGTCTCCCTTCCCAGGCACAACCAAGAAGTGGCAGAGTTTTGCCAACAACACCTTAATCTATGCCCTGACCACGGATGGTCACCCTCCCCACCCCGCCCCCATGGGCTTCCTGAGCCCTTTGCCAAGTCTGGTTTCTGGAAGGAGTGATACTGTCCCAGGCAACCATTTTTGCTCTGACTGGTTAATTTTTCTGTATTACACTCGAGGGTCGCACAGGAGGTAACCTGCACATTGTGCAGGAAGTGTGCTGGGGAGATGGTACCAGTTTTCCTGCAGAGTGTATCAGAGGGTCTTGTGCTCAACAGTTGCAAGCCCATCTTCCCAGCTCATCCCTGAATCTGTCTCTGCATTCCCAGAACTCAGCACAGGGTTTGGCTCTGAGTCAGTGCTCAGTAACTATCATTTGAATAGATGAATAAACAGATTCATTACATATCATCCGTATGGTAGGCTTAATTTTCTTGCAAGATGCTTTCATGTTTGCAGCAATAAAATACTTGTCTAAGTGTGGCACTAGTTAGCACTTACGCTGGTGCACATGTTGAATGGTTTAAAACAAAACTAGCCTGTCTCAGAGGGTTTTATATGTTGCTGACCTCTTGGGGTGATAACTACTCTTTTCAAAGGAGGGCATCTGAAGTGGCATTCTTGCTCTGGAGCGAGAACATTAAATTTTAATGCAATGACTTCGTGCTTTGTTAAGGGCTTATCTGATCAGGAGGGGATAAGAAAGGGAGGAGGGATGATATGGAGACTCTTTTCCACCCCTCTCTTCTTCCAATGCCATGGCAGGATTAATAGCGGAGTTAAAACAAGGATGAATACCTATGCTTTATCTGTTGACAAAGCGGTAAAAAGTAGTTAGTTGTGAAATTCCATTTGTGTTTAAGTTTACTATTCTAAGTACGCTTCCAACCTCTGGCCACCCAGGCCACTTGACAGCTTGGAGATCAGAATTTTGAAAATGTCTCTCTCGGAGTCGGTTTTTAAGAAAAGGAGTAGGTGCTAAGTGCAATGGCTAAATTAGAAACTTAATCAAACCTGTAATTTAAATAAGCCCCAAATAACAATAGGCTGAGAACCTGTCAGGCTGGGTTGGATCTGGTTTGTTTTACGTGGTGATGACAATGGAACCACAAAGCGTAGCCTTTTAAGTGCTTCTACCCATTAGCTTCATCAAGTAATTGCGGGCTTGTGGGCATCAATAACAATGAAGGTTGACACCTTGGGAAGGAGAAGTGAATCTTTCCCCTCATGGACCTGGCAGGAAAGAAAAGTGCCATGTGATGAATGTGCTGTGGGCGCGAGGATGCTTAGAGCCCCGGGGAAGGCAGGAAGGTGAGTGTGGGACAGGAGCTCTGCTTTGCTCAAAGGACCACCTGCTTGGTCCCCTTGGCTCAGCTAGTGTGTGGGAGGATCTCAGAGGCCTACTGCCGGTCGTCTCAGCATGAATATTCCTCAGAAAATGCTATTTCTGGAAAAATAGAAATTAAAAAAAGAACAAACCCTGATGTTGAGAGTGGGGAAGCAAATAGCAAGAAATCTAACTAATAGATTCCTAACTCCAGGTAAGCGGGAGCGGGGAGAGAGACACAAAGCAATGAGAAAGCACAGGAGAAAAAAAAAAATCCATCTCTCCGAACCAAGAATTTTTTTCCCCCAAATAATTTGTGAAAAATTTCATATTCTTGGTTGATACTCATCTTTTTTTTTTTTTAAATTTTTATTTATTTGTGATAGTCACAGAGAGAGAGAGAATGAGGCAGAGACACAGGCAGAGGGAGAAGCAGGCTCCATGCACCGGGAGCCCGACGTGGGATTCGATCCCGGGTCTCCAGGATCACGCCCTGGGCTGAAGGCAGGCGCCAAACCACTGCGCCACCCAGGGATCCCGATACTCATCTTGAAAAGGTCACAGCTTTCTCTGGTTAGAAATATTTATTAGTATCCCTGAAATGAACAACATGAAAATATTTGGCTCTAAGACAAGTTTCAGGTCAGTAAAAACAGTCAAATATATATCTAAATTAACTTTATATTGAGTGTTGACTTTAGAGATTGAAATGCTAGATACCATTCCTTTTGGGTGAAATAAATTCTTGGGAGGTTCCTTGCTGTTATTAAAATATACATTTTTACTGTCAATTCAAAATCTACAGAGGGAACCACAAGTTTGAGTTACCTCTTGAAATTAGTTTAGGCTGGTTTGGAGGGGGCATATTTTGGAGAAGAGAAATCATAAAGTCATTTTGAGTAGCTCTTTGTGTTTAGTCACATATACCATTCCTTAAGGGTGGGAAGGGCCATTGACACTGGCTCCCTGTGGGAATTAACCTAGAGAGATTTAAAATACTCTGATGCCCAGGCTTCCCCTAGATATTTGAATTTAATTTATTGTGGTGGGGAGAATGGGAGGGGCATTGGTGTCTTCTTTCTTTCTTTCTTTCTTTCTTTCTTTCTTTCTTTCTTTCTTTCTTTCTTTCTTTCTTTCTTTTTCTTTTTCTTTCTTCTTTCATTTTTAGGTGGGGAGGGGCAATGCAGGTGAGGGAGAGAATCTTAAGCAGGCTCCATGCCCAGCACACACAACTCTGAGATCATGAACTGAGCTGAAATCAAGAGTTGGTCACTTAACCGACTGAGCCACCCAGATGCCCCCTTTGTTCTCTTTAACATCCCCTCATATGATTCTAATGTATGCTCAGAGTTGAGAATCACTGGACTCCTGAAGACAGGGGTGGCCCTGTATTATGGGTTAGGTTGTGTTTCCTAAAAAGATATGCTGAAATCCTAATCCTTGGTATTTGTGAATGTGACCTTATTTGGAAATACGGTCTTTGAGGATGTAGTCAGCATGAAGTCATATTGGATTAGGATGGGCCCTAAATCCAATATGACTGATGTCTTTATGAGACAAGGAGAGACACAGAAAGACATAGCCACACAAAGAAGACGGCCATGGGCAGAGAGAGGCAGACACTGGAGTTATGCTGGGGACATTGAGGATTACTGGCCACCACCAGAGGCTGGAAGAGACAAGGAAGAATTATTTCCTAGGGCCTTTGGAGGGAAAGTGATCCTACTGACACCTTAATTTCAAATTCTTGCTTGCAGAACTGTGAGAGAGTACATTTCTGTTTGTTTTAAGCCACCCAGCCTGTGATAATTTGTTATGGCAGCCCTAGGAAACTAATATACCTGTTGATCCCCATCATTTAGAAGTATAAGGAAAGATAGAGTAAATTGCTCTTAATAAGATTTGTTAGCTCTTAAGATAGGTTCCAGAAAGAGATTCTGGACTGTTGGCTATTAACATGATGTGACTGTACCACTTTTCCCAGGGTTGATGGAGTTTGGGGGATGTGAGACTTTCAGTGGTTAGTAAGCACTAGCAAAGTCTCCAGCAATCCAGGACACATAGCTCACCCCAAACAGGATGGATGCTTGTCAAAGCAGATTGTCAGGGAGTCCTGGCCTGCAGTAGCTACACTGATGTGCTTCCCTACATTTGGACAGAATTTAATTAAAAGCAAGTTAAAAACAAATGGTTCTGAACTACTCTTGGGTTTGGAGTTTTATATCTAGGGTTGGACTTGTGTGTTCAAGATCAGTGTGGTTTTTTTTTTGGACCTTTGAAACAAGAAGATCAGCAAGTAGCTGGATCCTTTTCACCAAATGAATCTGTCAAGGGAACAATTCTTCTGTTTCCTGCCTATAATGGAAATCAGGAATCAGATAAGGATTCGGAAGAAGTATGGTATCTGTCTGGCCAGCTGAGTTCCTTTCAAGAGACACAAGGTCACCTCAGATGACGCAGGATTTCTAGTCCACAAAAAGTGGTGAAAGCCAGGACCCAAGGTGAGTGAAAACACTGCTTAGGGAATTGTGGAGATGAGCCATTTCCTGATAAGCCTCACAGAAGAGCCAGTCTTATGCCTTTTAGGTAAAACTGCTTTATGATAGAATCAATATGTTGCAGAAGCCAGGCCATTTTGCCTGAGCCCCAAGATCCATTCTCCTCATGCTGAACTTAATTATAGGATGCATTGTGTTAGGGCAGCCCCGGTGGCCCAGCAGTTTAACGCTGCCTTCAGCCCGGGGTGTGATCCTGGAGACCCAGAATCAAGTCGGGCTCCCTGCATGGAGCCTGCTTCTCCCTCTGCCTGTGTCTCTGCCTCTTTCTCTTTCTGTGTCTGTCATGAATAAATGAATAAAATCTTAAAACAAAAAAAAGGATGGGTTGTGTTATACTTATGTTTCCTCATGTCTTCCAATCATGACAATACTGCTAAGAATGTACTAGGTTGAAACTACGGTTCTTGAAAGAAAACAGATATGACTAGGCAGGGATATCTGTGGAAATTATCGGCAATCATTCTCTTTGGTGGGAAGTACAAACTTTAGTTAGAAAGTTTTTTCTAATAGCAAGGGACCTATGAATTCCGGAAGAAATTCTAATTATCTAGTCCAATTGAGTTATTGCCAAGAGGTAAAATTTTGCTCTCCAGGACACTCCACATTTCAAAGACTGCATTAGGGAAAATGCAGTTATGGTGTTCTCTATATACAGGAGTAATTTGTGGGGACCAGAAAAGAATAAAATCCACCCTATTTAAGAAAAACTTTGAACATTTAATTAAAAGATTGAAATATATTCAACATATAACATTTTATACGTGTAAAGTGTATAACATGTTAATATGATTGCCCATGTAGCGATAATTGACACCTCTATCATGTTACATGATTATCCTTTTCTAGTGGCTGGAGTAATTAAGTTGTAGTCTCTTAGCAAGTTTGATAATTAGAATATTATAGTCGATATTCACTACATTGTACTAAGATCTCTAGGTCTTATTTACTACTTATTTACTACAAACTTATTTACAAGTTTGGCCTTTAAATAATATCTGTCCTATGCCCTGGTAACCACCATTAAACTCTCTGTTTTTACAAGTTTGGCTTGTTTAGATTGCACAAATAAGTGATATTGTACTGTACTTGTCTTTCTCTTTGTCACCTATTTCACACAGTATAATGTGCTCAGTCTCTCTATGTTGTTGCAAATGGCAGGTTGTCCTTCTTTCTTATGGCTCAGTAATATTTCATTGTAAAACATACTATATGTTCCTTATCCATTCATCTGCTAAGGGGCACTAGGTTGTTTCCATATCTTGACTGTTGTGATTAATGCAGTAAACATAGGAGTGTGTGTTTCTATTTGATAGGCTGTTTTCACTTTCTTTGGTTTATATAATGCGTGGATTTGCTGGGTCATATGGTAGTTCTAGTTTAATTTTTTGAGAGACCTCTATATTGTTTTCCATAGTGGTTGAATCAATTTTAATTCCTATCGACACTGTACAGTGTTCTCTTTCTACATCCTGACCAACACTTATCTCTTGTCTTCTTGCTGATTGCTATTCTAACGGGTGATATCTCACTGTGGCTTTGATTTGCATTCTCTGATGATTTGTGCTATTAAGCATTTTTTTTTCATGTGCCTATCGGTCATTTGGCTATCCTCTTTGGGAAAATGTTTATTTAATTCTTCTGCCCATTTTTGAATCATATTGTTTGGGTTTTTTTGTTATTGAGTTGTGTGTTTTTTAAATATATTTTTTATATCTTAACCTCTTATCCAGCGTATGGTTTGCAAAAATTTTCTTACATTCTGTGGTTTGCCTTTTCATTTTGTTAATTGTTTCTTTTACTGTGCAGAAGCTAATATTCGATAAAGGAGGAAAGACTATCCATTGGAAGAAAGACAGTCTCTTCAATAAATGGTGCTGGGAAAATTGGACATCCACATGCAGAAGAATGAAACTAGACCACTCTCTTTCACCATACACAAAGATAAACTCAAAATGGATGAAAGATCTAAATGTGAGACAAGATTCCATCAAAATCCTAGAGAAGAACACAGGCAACACCCTTTTAGAACTCAGCCACAGTAACTTCTTGCAAGATACATCCACGAAGGCAAAAGAAACAAAAGCAAAAATGAACTATTGGGACTTCATCAAGATAAGAAGCTTTTGCACAGCAAAGGATACAGTCAACAAAACTCAAAGACAACCTACAGAATGGGAGAAGATATTTGCAAATGACATATCAGATAAAGGGCTAGTTTCCAAGATCTATAAAGAACTTATTAAACTCAACACCAAAGAAACAAACAATCCAATCATGAAATGGGCAAAAGACATGAAGAGAAATCTCACAGAGGAAGACATAGACATGGCCAACATGCACATGAGAAAATGCTCTGCATCACTGGCCATCAGGGAAATACAAATCAAAACCACAATGAGATACCACCTCACACCAGTGAGAATGGGGAAAATTAACAAGGCAGGAAACAACAAATGTTGGAGAGGATGCGGAGAAAAGGGAACCCTCTTACACTGTTGGTGGGAATGTGAACTGGTGCAGCCACTCTGGAAAACTGTGTGGAGGTTCCTCAAAGAGTTAAAAATAGACCTGCCCTATGACCCAGCAATTGCACTGTTGGGGATTTACCCCAAAGATACAAATGCAATGAAACGCCGGGACACCTGCACCCCGATGTTTATAGCAACAATGGCCACGATAGCCAAACTGTGGAAGGAGCCTCGGTGTCCAACGAAAGATGAATGGATAAAGAAGATGTGGTTTATGTATACAATGGAATATTACTCAGCTATTAGAAATGACAAATACCCACCATTTGCTTCAACGTGGATGGAACTGGAGGGTATTATGCTGAGTGAAGTAAGTCAGTCGGTGAAGGACAAACATTATATGTTCTCATTCATTTGGGGAATATAAATAATAGTGAAAGGGAATATAAGGGAAGGGAGAAGAAATGTGTGGGAAATATCAGAAAGGGAGACAGAACGTAAAGACTGCTAACTCTGGGAAACGAACTAGGGGTGGTGGAAGGGGAGAAGGGCGGGGGGGTGGGAGTGAATGAGTGATGGGCACTGGGGGTTATTCTGTATGTTAGTAAATTGAACACCAATAAAAAATAAATTAAAAAAAAAAGAAGCTTTTAAGTTTGATGTAGTCCCATGTGTTTTTTTTTTTTTTTTGGTGTCATATCCAGAAAATTGTTGCCAAGATCAATGTCAAGGAGCTTCTTCCTTACCTTTTCTTCTAGAGTTTTATGGTATCACATCTTATGTTTAAGTCTTCAATCCATTTTGAATTAATTTTTGTGAGTGGCATAAGATGGAGGTCCAACTTTCTTTCTTGTTCAGCATGTGTTTATCCAGTTTTGCCACCACTATTTGTTGAAGAGACTACCCTTGCCCATTGGGGTTCTTGGCTCCCTTGTTCAATGTTAGTTGGCTGTATACACAGGGGTTTAATTCTAGGCTCTCTATTCTGTTCCACTAGTCTATATGTCTATTTTATGCTAGTACCATACTGTTTTTATCACTATAACTTGGTAGTATAGTTTGAAATCAGGAAATGTTATACTTCTAGTTTTATTCTTTTTCCTCAAGATTGCTTTGGCTCTTTGGGGTCTTTTGCAGCTACATACAAATTTGAGGAAAATCAATATTATTTTTAATATTCCATATTCCATTTTTGATGGGGTTCAGAATGGACACTCATTTGGTAGTGTCATATTGAAGAGCTATCACAGGGCAGCTCACGAACTCTTTGTAGAGACTCATATTTTTGGTAAAAAGTAGTAAATTTGGTTAAGATTGGGAGCAGGCATCCTTGAGGACCAATGTTTGTCATTATTCTCTGTGTGATTTTTTTTTTTTGTATCTGATCATCTTCCTCTTCTCAAATAAAATAAAAATAATAAATTGGCTCAGCCTCTGAGGAATATTCTGAGGATTGACTAGTAGGTATAGAGCATTTTTAAAATTTAAAAACAAGAAACATGGTTAATGCATTATTAATTATCCACTGGCAGCATGTAACTTCAAGGTACCAACGCAGAAGTATTCTATTAAAGGAATGAGACCGCTCTTACCTTTGAACTGGGCTAGAAGCTGTACTGATAGTCATAATTCTGTAACTTGTGATTCCAGATTTTGAATCTCTTCCTCCCATGACAAAGACATCTCTATTTTTAGTTTTTTTCTGGCCACAGTGGTTTGGCCACAGAGGTAAATGGGGGTATATTGACCACCAGCCTCATTAGGAAGCATTCATTACTCTAGACACCTTCATCAATGTTCCACTGACCTCTGTTTCTTAGAGGGAATAATTGGATGCTTGTCAAAAGGAAAAGAGTGTTCTTCAAAGCCTTTCCTTTTTCTGGGCAAAGAATGATGGTAGAGAAAGTGTTTCTATCTCAGATTTTCTGATCTCAATGTCGTAGCCAAAGCTGCCAAAGTTACTGAGTTTTAGAGTCCATTTGAAATTGGCTTTGTGCAATGGAAAAAAACCCCTCTATATTTAAAACCGCTGCCACAAGGTAATAGATAAGTCTGAGGCAGATAATCCTCCCATAGCACACAACTTAATAAATAAGCCATGCAACTCGCTGCATACTCATACTGATTTTTCCTAAGAAATCCATTCTATTCAGTCTTTTAATTTCCCCAGTGTTCACAACCATGCTGGCATTTTCAAGAGATAAGCCCACACACTTTTTCCTTAGGAAAAAAAAA